>NC_079528.1:3475000-3792500 GCF_003711565.1 Takifugu flavidus | reverse complement strand
GGATGCTGTCCTTTTTATTATTTGCCTTCACTCTATTTTTAGGACCCAGCATACATTGATGCAAGGTTCTGTTCAATTTTACAGCTTTTGTATATTATTATATTGTATATAACAATTTCTATATTTCTCTTTTGCTGCCTAAAGGGAAAAAATGATGTTGTATAGTTTACTTGTTTAATTCCATAATTGACCTTTCCCATACTGCAAAGAGCCAATGACAGACAAGTGAGGGGAGGAAGAAAAAAAACAATCAGCAGTCTGGGATTTGTTGAGAAGAAAGCACTTTTGCAGTTGGAGGGCAAATATTTGAAGATGGCTACACCTTACAATCCCAGTGTGTTTGCATGTCACGGTCCAGCGTACTGATGATCCTGACTGGTGAAGCTTGTCTCACCTTGAAAGATCAGCGGGGTTTTAAACACTTCTCTTCTCTCCACGTGACGGACACGAGACGCAGGGGAGCAAAAGAAGAAGAGAGGCAGGGAGATAAAAAAAAAAGTCCTACCGGGCCCGGAACCGCCAGGGCGCTTAAATGCTGGCCGCGGCCCTGAGTGTTTCGTTCAACATTATAGACAACGTCTCTCACATTGTCCTCTCGCTAATTCATGAACACAATTCTGCGAAGGAAAAAAAAAAGTTAAAGGGCAAAAAGGAAGGAGTAGGAGTGATTCCATGGGATAAAAAAGGGAGCATTACAGTGCCAGGGGCTACTGCATTCCTGGAATGAAAATTCATAAATAATGCAGAACTGGATAACAAAAAGAACTCCCCCGCCGTCTCACACTGTAGTGCGCTATCCAAAGGCCGAGCAATATCACTCAAATCTCAGAAAAAGACAAATTATGAGACCCAAATAATTTTGGGGGATTTTTCTTTGAGCGGGGACAGCGTGGGCTGTGGACAGATAATTCAGACTGCCACTCTGCCTAAACTTTGAGGACTTTTGATACGTTGAAATAATAATGGGATCCATGCCAAACTGCTAACTAGTTGTTGTTGTTTTAAACATCTCCAAAAGGCCATGTGCACCGCCTGCTCGATGAGTGCGAGTGCTGGAAATTAAGTCCGCGTGCAACAGCTTAAAACTATAATTACTACAGCGGTGACCAGAAAGTGAGTGGCATGAGCTGAGGCGTAAAGCTGAAATGTAAAATGGTGGCTTATACCTGTGGTGGGATTGCTGATTGACAGAAATGTCAATCCCTTATCAAACATGTGCCTAAAATTAAAACTGCGTGAGTGACATTTGAATTCATACGGCGGCTCTCAAATTGTGAAGGTGTTGCCTTAATGGGTGTGCCATTTAAAATGTGCACTAAAAAGCTGCTCATCCCCACCTCCACTGCCGCATCCTTTTAGAGCTTGAAAGCCATTTACATGTGGGCAATGAACCTACACACATGCGTGCACGCACACACACGTGCACTCGCTTCACCAGACAATAGTAGGAGCAGCTCATCAACACTGTAGTACAGTACAGCGGGAGAAATGAGTGTTGGATTACAATCACCAGGCTCTCCTGTGCTCATGTATCATCCTCTGTATCAGTGTGCACGTGACCATATATGTTTCTGTGCGGTAGCATGGAAAATGGGCAGCACTGTGTGTGTGTGTGTGTGTGTGTGTGTGTGTGTGTGTGTGTGTGTGTGTGTGTGTGTGTGTAGTCTAGAGTCTCTCTATTTCTCACAGAGAGCAAAGAGAGCGACTGCTTCATTTCTATCATTGCTATCAATAACTGAGGCAAAATGAAGCAGCAAAAACTGAGAGCACTAGGTGACCCTGAACGCATCACAGGGAGAGGACGCGAGGGGTGTCTAGAAACTTTTATATTTGGCAATATTGTTGTCCTGAATTGTGGGACAAAGATCTAATGGGTGAAGTCATGTAAACATGAGACTGCATGGAGACATCCAGCCCATTAGATTCATGTATGAGACATGTAGTGTCTGATTACAATGTATTAAATTTTTAAAAGGCATATTTATGCTCTTCATACATATAATTTAATTATGCATGTATTTCAGTACTTAGTTTCAATCTAATGTACAATGGAGAAGACTATAGGTCTCATTTAAATTTTTTGGAGCGTACAAGTTCAATTCACCCAGCCTTCACTAATAATTATGATGCATCCAAATGCATTTGCTGCGGTTAATTATTTACCCTCCAAGCCAATATTAAATATGAATATCACACGTTTCAATAATTTAGCCTATAGGGACGGTCTGAACAGCTGCAGAAGTTCATGCATGAGGTGTAAAATAGGCATTTGCCATGCAACGAGTGTCCTTAACGTGCCTGTTGGACCTGTGGCGGCAGCAGTGGCCCGGGCCGTTAAAGGGGATGCTTTGAAGGAAAAAGGAAGACAGAAGGTGCCCGTCAGAGGGATCTGTACCCTCTGGATCCCCGGTGGCTCTCTTGGTATCATTGAGCTACCTCAGTGTTGATGGTGATGGAGTGAACGAGTCCCAACTGGAGCGAAACCAGCAAAGGCTGAAGGCGTTGCTGAATTCGACAACACAGCTGCAGACAGTCCGGTGCGTGGACTGTGATGGTTTCTACTGCGTGTCACACGCACGCGCGCGCGGTTCGCATGCAGAAAGTCTGCATCCCGACACTTTACATGCGGGCGCAGTCATTTTCATAAACCCGTACCACTTATACACGCACACACACGCAGACACACACGCTCTTCCTCTTCTCCTATTCCGTCCCTCTGTAGTGCGCGCGCATGGATACAGCACATCTGATGATAACCATTTCCTATCAACTCACGTTGTCCCGGCACTTGCCGAGCAGCACCGAACCCGTGTCACCTCAGTTAAAGGCCAGAACTGAACGTGTCGCTCACCTTGCCGACGCAGAGCCATCCCTCTAGTCCGATCCCATGTTACAGGATGCCTGCCAAAGGCTGAACTCAACCGGCTCCCGATCGGCACAATTGGGACCTGCGACGCGGTGCTCCTCCTAAAAACCTGAAGCATACAGCTCTATCTCGCTCGCTCTCTCTCTCTCTCTCTTTCTCTCTCTTTTCTCTCTCTTTTCTCTTTCTCTCTTTTCTGTAAGTGCTGGTCTGGGTTTTGAGGCGGTGGTGCTGATGCTGATGATGCTCGCTTTCAAATGCCGACAGAGGACGGAGACGTGGTCCGCGCAGGGAGGAGCGGGTCTCCTCGAAGTGGCGGTGTGTGGAGCAGCCCGTTGTGTGTGGAAGGCAGCCTTGGAGGTGCGTTTAGCCGCAGTTTAACCCGAAGGGTCTGACGGATGCTGTTGCTGGTGAGGCTCGGTGCCGCTATAACGGAGTCCCTGGATCATACCAACGCACCGAGCAGAAGGGGGTGTGGCAGAGAGCGGCTACAGACTCAAACGCGCACAGACTCTGTGTCGTCAGGGGGTCGTCTGGATCACTTAAACTCATTCAGGTTGCCATACGGCTGCACCGTGGTTTTATGGCAGAATGCTGACTCGTTACTGAAGCATCAGTATTGAAAACGGGATTTTCTGACAGCAGCTCATTCCCCCCAACTAATAAAACCCATGGCGTTGAATAAAAACTATCAGTTTCACTCTATATGGTCTATATGGCAAACTTACGCTAAAAATAAATCAACAAATAAAATAAAAGGAAACATTCTAAGTAGCTGCATCCCTTCATCTTGCAAACAAAAACTGCAGTTCTAAATCTGACAGCCTTGCAACTATGGTGCTGTCTCACACTATAAGCCAGAGCAAATAGCCTAAAAGTTAAAGTTTGGCAGATACGTTTAGTCTCACCTTAGTCCCAGTTATAAAATCCACATTGTAAACTGACAAAAAACAGCTGGAGTCAGACATCCTAGCTAGGCCTCGGTGCTCATCTCATCGCATCGGTTATTTTTTTTGGCTAAATTCCTGACCCACGCTGCTTCAGTGGTACACTGTGTGTACAGTACGGCTATTTTCAGCCATTCTGCAGCTGCCACAAACAACTTGTGAATGACAGGGGTTCTAATGATGCACTTTATTATTTCCCCAAAGTGCGGTACATGTGGGGCTACAAACAACCATTTTGACAGCTGCTTCAGTCTATCTGCCTTTCAGCCTGTCTCTCGGTATCCCCCAAGCAGCACAGCAGTGTGCATCTTTTATCAACAATAGATTTTGGCACTTTCCATTTGTTTCATCACCAGTCCTTCCTAAATGGAGGCTGCGGGTGCAGCGTTTCACATGGGGAGGATGGAATGTTTCAAAGGAGCTAAAGATAGAGCGAGAGAAAGGCTTTATTGGAGCAAATAGGCTTTTTCTGATAAAGATTGGTACTGCATTTGCCATGTGGATTTGGTCAATATATGCCTGCCACACTGCTTCTCGCCCAAACGACTACAGAACATTAGAACATTACACTTCTGATCAAAATCCATACAAAGTTGCAGGGACCGTACACTCATGCTGGAGATCTTTGTCTTCCTGCAACTCAATGTTAGCCCACAGAGTCCTAATGGCAGCCACAGCGCAACCCCGGCGGCTTGCTGAACACACTTCCATCACAGCCGCTTCTCCTCAGCTCAACACATCTCACTGAGACATCTCTTTGACAACCAGCTCAATGCAGAGATGTGAAATGTCACCGTTTTTGCCGCAATTCCTTTTTATGATCGTGGTCTGTGGAGGAGCGATAATAGACACGGAGAGGAAAAAGCACATTGGCCTTGGCATGAGCCCCGGCTTATCATCCACAAGAGAATCCATAAGCAAAATATAATGCGATTTATGGTGACGACAGCAGGACGATTTTACCTGCTTGTTTGTTTTGCTTCTTGTCCATAATGGAGGTTTACTGCTGTAAAGTCTGTAAATGAGACACGTGGCATTTTATTGAATAACAAACCTTATGAGAGCCGTAGATGCTCTACTGTGCCAGTTAAAGTGCCTTTCAGACCCAGTTCCAGTAGCTCTGATGTCATCACGGTAGAAATTGTTTTGTCATTATCGAAGATTATTAAATAGTAAAAAAAAACAAAAAAAAACAAGGAAAACAAATTGGAAGTCTAACTGTATCATTTCTGTCTTATTTGCAGGACATGGAGAGCTGAGCGCAGAGGGTGGGACGGGCAGCACAGAGGTGGATTTAGAGCCGGTTCACCATAAAAGCGATGTGAGAGCGTAGCGAAACTGACTGTTGGTGCTGTGAATGCTAAAATGGAGGCCGGTGAGAATGACTTGGAAGGGAATATCTCCCCTTTCTCCCAGACTGTAAGCAACCTGCACCCATATTCCACACGTGTGACATGTCTGTTGAGACATGAATTACTGGGATTTATTACGCTGTCCTGGGGGTTGTGAATCCACCCACTCCTTAATGCCACTTCATGAGCTGTGATATTGGATGTTTAACTGTACTATTTCACACCACAGCTGAATGCGGTGGCTCTATTATTCAGTCAAATTAGGAAGCCAAACCAGTTTTCCCTCCGTGTGTGATCAGTTGGCCAGTGATCAGTCCTTCCAACTCAGAAAACAGGGCGAATTTTGCAGGCGGTAGCTGCAAACTTTTCCAATCTTCCTCTTTATTTCCTCTATCTGCTTCTAAAGACTCCTATCTTCTCCAGTTCTTCAAACTTATTTTCTCTCCTTTTATATCCCTCCACCTAGCTCCATCCCTCTCCAGGGTGATGTTGCTGAAGGGATTTCTCTTATTCTGTAATGAGGGATCGTGATGCTGTCAACACCGCTTAGCAGCTTCACCAGCACTACTGTTTTATTCTGGCCCTGCACAGAAAGTCTGATCTCCAAGAGTAACGAGACTCCACCCAGTCAGCCACAGAACCTTCAGAGCAGACCGGAGACAGCTATTGTTAAAAATACCGTCCTTTTATTTTTCAAATGACAAAGCTCTGACCTTTAGAAGCCATGCTCCCCGAAACCATAAATTCTCAATGATTTCATTTTACATTTCGTCCAAGCATTCACAACCAAAATAAAAAAAAACCTTTACGGTCTTCATCCTGCCAATGAGGCCCTGGTTTTATTTTCAATTATTGCATTTCTACTTTTTTTAAAACTCTTGGATGGGATTTAAGTAGTTCTGGAGCCTGCTAAAGTGTTGAAAGAAGTAAAAAGGATGATATAATCTCTTCTGATATCAGTTCTAAAACCTGTCCTTTTTTAAGCCTGTCATCAGTTTCCTATCTGGAAAATGCAACAGAAGAAAAGAAGCCAGCATGGAGAGGCACCTATTGATTAGTCACAACAGCAAGAGCCCTGATGTGCAAGTGATGTGCACCACTTTCAGTGTGTTGACAGATGAAATGGCTCCATAACCTCACCCCTGTGAAACATTCTCCTTCAAGCCTTTCTCACATAATTAGTAATATCCATGAAAGGGCATGACATTAATAAATTCCACATTAAAATCCACATATTTAAACTGTGTGAGGGGGTTGAAAGAAAGCAATATTTTCTAAGTCGTGGAGCCGTGACATTCCATAGCTAAGAGAGGGAGGTGATTGCAGCTGAGAGGACAGGGAGCCACCGAGGAAGAGGACAGTGACCATGTGATGCAGGAATTATTGATTTATAAGGCATATCTTTATCCTTACAGTATGCATGAAAGGGAAGAGAACCTCAGGAGCATCTCTCGATCACCTTGAAAAATGGAATTGAGTCTTTGTTCTGCACCAACAGACTCGTGTACCTGCACTCTTTGGTCCCCAAACCAGGACTAAAAAAAAGGCTTTTTCGCTTTGGAACCCTGAAATCTAAGGACTGTTCTCACCAGGATCAAAGCCTATGTGTGTTTTAGGGGCTTTTGCATTTAGGTGTGTGTAGTGTTGAGTGTTCCTCAGTCTGTGTGAAAAGCCCCTCAGATACTGAATGCCACCCCAAAGCATGGCCGCCGCTCCTCTTCTCCTTTTATCACCGTGCACTTCTTACCGTTGCTCCCCTGCTTTACCTGCGACAGGAGCGCCTTTCAAAGGCGCCTCATTGCATTTCAAAAGCCAGCAACTCCCACTCCAGTTTCTTAGACTCCCACGCGCACGTACGTGCATACAGCTGTCAGCTGCCCAAATATTGTGCATCCCATGGCCTTTTCTCCCGCCCCTTCCTGCACTAACCTCCTCCACAACCTCGCATTGTTGAGATAATAATATTTTATGCATGCCACAACAGCCCACACACAGATACAGCTTATGAAAGACGTTCCAAACTGACTTGCCTGGTAACACGCGTGTCTTTCTTGCGTGCTCGGTTAAGATACTCAAACGTTGCAGTGCAGGAGCTTGATGTAATGTTTTAGGAGTCTTTGGTATCGATACACCTATGGGATCGCTTTCTGAAACTTCGGGAAAGGCCAAAGGAGTTCGGATCTGACACAGGCATCCTGATCTCCAGAGAATCGTCTGTATTCTGCCTACATACCTGCGCATTTGTCAGAGCAGGAGAGGACGGAGTAGAATGAATTTGCATTTGTTTGAAGTGGCATTATTAATTCATGCCAAAGAGACGAGGGGATTCTTTTTTTGAAGAAGGGGAGCCTCCCAATAAGCACAGGGACTGTTTGATCTTGTTATGTCTCCTTGTTCTGCCTGTGAAAACTGTATTGTTGTCCACGTGCTTTGTGTTTGGGTGCACCATTCTGACTGAGGCGGTTGCGGACAACAGGCTGCTTTAAGTGTTAACTTATCTTATTTAATCAGCATGCTCTGAGCTAAATGACAAGTTATTATCACCGGCCACCCATTGACTTCTGCTCAGCTTCTCAAACAGCCAACGCGAAAGGTCAAACACTGATAATGAGCAGACAGCGAGCGCCATTGCTAATTACACACAAATGCAAAATTTGAATGGAAAATTAGGCAGCATTTGCACGTAAGGGTTCAAGTGAGGAGACTTCGCCATCACTGTAAGCAAGTATTTTACAAAGAACGGCGTCATTCCTGAGACGCTGATGTATGACTGATACTTTGGGATCTGGGAAAGGAGGCTGCAGCTGAGGTGTGGTTCTTCTCCTGAACATCAGGCAGATTCATCCGCACAGACACATCCATGCATGTGAGCCCATAATTAATATGATCTGCAGTCCTCTTATCACCATCAATAAGCAATAAGTCTACTTGTTGCTTCGCCTGTGCATAATGTTGCAAAGATTTCCAACCATTCTCCACACAGAGTGTGTGTGTGTGTGTGTGTGTGTGTGTGTGTGTACGCGCACCTTCACATTTATGACATACTGAATCCTCTTCATTCTAATGGTGATGTGGGGCCATGTTTGCAAGGTGGGGCCATTTTGCTGGGCCCCACAACTTCAAAGAAATGTTTTAGTATAAAGACATGGTTTAAGGGTTAGGGGTACACTCGGGTTTAGGTTAGGGTTAGGGGATGAGATGTGAGGGTTAGGGTTCGGACAAGCAGCTGGTCTACGAAAGTCCCCACAAAGACAGAAATGTGAGGATGCGAGTGTGCACAGTGCTGGCAGAACGCCAGCCATTTCCCAGAAATGGTGTTTCTGGGAGAAACACGCAGAGACAAATATACATGGTGGCACATTATCAGCTGCAACACAAAGGCACACTGGCAGAAATCCATTTTGGGGGGAGGAAGTGGCGGGGGTGAGGCTGTCTCTGTGCATGTGTTTGCTGGTTGAAATCAAGGGAAGAGATGCAGAAAAAGGGTATTGTCAAGGATAAAGGTGTTTTTTTTCCCTTCGGGGAGCAGGGTAATTACATGAGAGCACATAAAGATAAAAATTATTAATGGTGTTACTGGTCAGCAGGACGCCATCCTGGGGGGTGTTTTGGAGGCACATATCAGGCATGTCCTGGTAATACAGTTGATTAAAATCTTTCCGACAACAAATATGATTGTTACATTTCTTTTCCTCGGCCTGCGTGATCAGATAAAGCCATCAGCCCACATTCTGAACAGTAACCATCTTTCAATGAGAGGGCTTAAGCTCAAGCCCTTTAGTCGAGCACTGACAGAAAGCATTTACCTTGCTTAAGTGTCCTTGAGCATTTTACTTAATCCTCACCAACTGTAGGGGTGCTGTTATGGCAGAAACCCGAGCCGCAGGCAAGTGAAGCATGCGTTTGTGCTTCAGGAATCCGAGCAAAACCCTGACACTTCTGTCCCCGGTGCTGAACATCAGCCGCCAATGGAACACAAATGTATCCACCAATAGGGTACTAAAATTAGGCCTGTACAAAGACAACAGAAGGCACGTTAAATGTATGTGATGGACCATTCCATAATGCATCCCAGAAAAACCCTGGATTGACTTGGGTTGTAATAATAAAATATTTAAAATGTGGGGAAAAATTAGAGATCACAGAAAAATCGACATCAAAGTTTACTAGATACAAAATCACTGCTCATGGGCGTACTATATCAGTTTCAGGCACTTTCTGGCTCATCTAGTGATCCAGCACATCCACCGGAGCCCATTGCCACCATTCAACACAATACTTGTAATTCCAGCAGGTGCACTGTAGCACATTTCAGAAACAGCCCTTCATGGTGCTACAAAGCACTGAAAAGAGAAGTTTCAGGGCTCACTTCCTGTCAGATCTGAGTAAGTCACGGGAACATTCAGGTTTTCAAGTCAGCTCCAACTGAGCAAGTCTTTGTTTCATTTTGCAAAACAGCTATTAAGCACATTGTGTATTTATGATAGTTTCGCTGACAAAAGGAACCCAAACGACACAGAAACTGTCAATGATGACGGTGATGATGATGATGATGATGGTTGGACACCGCATGGTGCAAACGGACACAGTATATTTGGATTTTATGAGAAAAATCTAAATGGGCAGAGCAGTCGGACCCAAACACAGCACGCTCGGGAAGAGGATCCTGGTGCGCCGGCGGAGCGAACCGAGCAGCAGAAGACCGGCCGACCACGAGCAAAGAGAAACCGGAGCAGATCTCCACAAACTCGGGATCAGAGACAGAAGGCAGAGGTCTTTTACCGGGACAGAGGCGAGGCAGGAAGGTCAAAAACAGGCAGGGTCGTTGCCGGGTGATCAGGTCGTAGAAGAATCCTGGAGTGACTCGTATGAATGCAGAGGTCAATCTGGGAGAGAGGGAACGGGAGGCACGAGCTTAAATGCTGGGTTGATTGCAGATGCAGAACAGGTGAGTGAAATGACTCCCAGAAGACAGACTGTGACAAAAATATGCTGTTTATATTTGATATTTAATTCAGAATAGCAAATAGGGGGAGTGGGGAACACCTAAATCTGTATATCTAATAATGTAACCTACCTTCTGACATGCAACCCAACAAGCCCTCCTATAATTTATTGTGGTTTGTACAAATGATAATTTGATGGATTGAGGATTTTCGTGGATAGCTGAGGGTTTTTTCATCCCTAAAAGAGTTCACAGGCCTTCTTTCCAAGTGATTAAATTCTGTGAGTAGATTCATAAAGTTGAATATAGTTTGAGCAGTTTTATAAAATTCTGAGCGTCTGGGCACATACAGTATCAAGATATTGCAGGTTTCCATCTTTCTGACAGAGGGAGAAATACAGCAGCTGACTCAAAATTGCCCTTCATGATTTTCATGTTTAAATGGCCATTAGCACCTTCGCATTCAGTTTTGCTGCAATTTCATGAAGAAATCAGAGAAATTCAAACCAATACCATAGAGCAATAACATTAAAACAGACTTTGATTTTATTTTTCAAATATACTAAAAAAAAAGAAGAAGAAAAAAACCATCTCCACTGCGCAGATTCAGGATTGTTGACCAGCACAGTTCTATACAAACGATTCTGCTGTTGTGAAGATTCCCATGAGCTCAGTGGCCTCCATCATTCTGAATGTTGGGAACAGGACTCTCCCCAGAGCTGCCTGTCAAACCAGACGGGGGCAAGAACGCATTACGATTATTATGAAAATAATTACATTTGAGGATTCTGACAATGTGCACCTCCCACATGCCGTGGTGATTTAGCTGAGTGATTGGTCCTCTTCATGACGACCCTCCTACGCGGTTCATTTACTGCCATTTTAGAATTAGCACAGAGCAAAGTACCCTATGTTTATTTGACAGTGTCGAATCTTTAAATGTGGAGGTTTTCCCACATAGTGCAGATGTCAGGAAGAAGGGAAGAAACCACCCAGTGGAATATGCTCAAGGTATACGTTTTTGATTAAGTTAACTACCGGTATTGTCATGTTAACTAGCATGTTTTTGGAGACAGGTACAAAAGCAGGACTGTAGCTCATGGAGCTAGCGTGCAAATTAGCTGCATCCCATTGAGAGGAAGATTGTCTCAGACAGATCAACACAGACTCACCATTGTTCACATTTAAAATGCTTTTGACAACTCAGATGATGTGCACGGGCGAAGCCGACGTACGATTATGAATCTTCGTCTAGATCCCGACGGATAAATTGGTGACTGCCAAACCACCACAACACGGCAGCTGATAAAAGGCAATCCCAAGTGACAGCAACATCAATAAGAAGCTCGTGGGCTGGAGGAAGATGTGGAAAGCTGCGGAAAAACGACGGCAAGATTGGTATCAGTTGGGGAGGAAGAGCGAAACACAAGACTTTGGTCCGTGTTTCTGTCCGTGTGCACGCACACGCGCGCACGTGTGTGTATTGGTCCAGATGCATTAAATGATAGTAGCCCGAATGAGTCAACAAATGATCCATCTGTTTCATGTGAGGGCCTCAGCGACGAGAGAGGAGCGACGGGGCGGCCGCAAACGACGGAGCGGTGGGGAACTACCCTTGAACACGTTCCCACAGGCTGTTCGTGCACGGCCGTGTCCACAGACAGGATCTGGTCACTTTGTTTCAATTCTCCACAGACTGGGGCGGGCTTTGTTTTTTGTCTGACACGTGACAAGTGAGTTAATTAAGATGCTGACATTATTAAAGCAGGGAGTGGCTGCAGTATGGGTTTTATAAATTCACCATCTGACCTTTCAAAGGGATTCATACTCAAACCTGATATCTTCACAAGTGTCCACTGAAGTCAGAAAGAGCAGATTCAGCTGTCTCAAAGCTCACAATGGCAGCACTGACTTTTTTGGTTTTCTGTCCTTTTTTTTAAAAACTGAACCTCGGTGGTAGAGGGGTATTGGCAGAACAAATGCTGCACACACACACACACGCACACACACACACACGCACACACACACACACATGCACACGCCACCATTTGTCATGTGAAGTGTGCTGGAGGTGTTTGTTCAAGCACTTGTGCAAGATTAAAAAGTGACTTTTTCTTTGAATATAACTTCTCAGAAAGGGAACTTAAAATGGATGAAATATGGCATTTACATAAACTCTCTCTCTCTTACACACTCACACACACACACACACACACACACACACACACACACACACACACACAAGAAGTCATTTCCAAAACCAATTTCCCAGGAGTGCAGCCCAGCTTATCAAGCTCCCAAGCCGATGAAATCATTCATTGATTGGGAAAAATAAAATAAAATCTTTATTATTACATAATATAAGGCCTCAAGCAAGTTATTCATGAGGTGATGAGACTTAAAGGACAATGACGACAAAAAATGCTTCCGGGGACCGACGCTCCCGTCACTGCAATGACTTTGCCTTCAGCCAAAAGTCGCTGAGTTTCCGGGAGTCAACATGTGAATTTACACTCCGACGAAGAAACTGTACCAACAGTTCAAATCCACATCTCAGGATCTCATTTTATATCCCTCTGTTCATTAAACTTGTCTCTCGCTCCTCAAGTTGAGCTTTACAGTGCAGCAAATGTTCATTTCAAATATACGAAATACAGGAAATATACGTCAAATAGTCAAATGTGTGTCCACGCAGGAAAATACCTGTGTGTGTTCTTTCCTTCTCTCAAATATAACTGCCAGTGAGAACGCAGTGTTAATATTTCTGCGTCTGAAAAATAAGTTATGAAACCGTGAGTCACTTAGTAAAACCACAAAAATAGCAAAGCGTGGTAGTTTAATCTGACTGTTTCTTTTGATTTGCTGGTGGGGAGTGCCCTGTAGTCCTAATGATAGAAAAAGCATGTGTATATAGAGAACATACTTACTGTATATGATGTACACAGCAAGGTCCACACAGTTGATTTGAGAGTGTGTAACAAAACACTCGTGTTGCAGAGAACACCAGAGGTTCCTGAACCACAGAGAGGACTTTGAAGGCAACCAAAGGCATGTCTGCAGGCAGCTTCAGTACATCACTGCTATCTGTCTCAGGCTGGCGTACATCATGATGAGCTCTGAAACGCTGGGTACTGAAACAGCCAAACATGGGGGACTCCCACAGGGACGCTGCTTTCTCTTCAGCAGTCTGAACAGATTGCATTGCAATGGAGGGAATATAAAACAATTCTGCTGGAGGTTTGTGTTTCACCTCGAAGATCAGTCGAATGTGTTAAGCTGTATCAAGCACAGTGGTGGTGCGTTTGAGTTCTGTCTTCGACGCCACCCTCTGCAGCCAGCCAGGAAGCAAGGGTTAATTGACAGCATGTAATAATGCAGATGGAAGAGTGTGAAGGAACACACGTATAGCTGTGATTAACAACCTCTCACAGGGCCCCCAGGGTGCACTACACCAGGAACTAACGCGGACATACTGATGCTGCAAGTAAACGGGAATTACTTCAGCCTAATCACTAATCATACTAATACGTCAATGAATAAGAAGCAACTTATCAGTGAAAGACTCTTTAAAATGGCAGCACTGTCAAGATTTTGAGGGGCTGCGTAGAAAACATATTGATAAAAGTTGCTTTTTTTTTTCATTCCCGCTTGGCTGAAGTTATTTTTAACACGATGCTCCCATCACACAGCAAAAAAAGGGAGAAAAATACAAAGAAAGTGAGAACGAGGTAAATGGAGAATCTAGAATCCCTCATCAACTAACTCCTGTCACACTGGCCTTAGATAAGGACATTTGCGTATTGATTTAAGGATGTCGGGGAAGATTTTTCACAGCCATGTTGATTTTGTGCTAAAGGAACGATGACGCTCAAACTGCATTTACTTACAGTTAACTTGTCGAAATTAATCAGTGAAGCTTTTACACTCGACTCTTTTGTGGTTTTCACAGGTTTGAAACCCGAACAAATAATGAATATTAAGGGAATTTTAATTTCACCGGTCGAGGGCCAGATGTGTAAGGGTCACAGCTGCTGCGTACACATCAGAGGTCAGGGGCATTAACTGCATGTGTGCCGTAGGAACATTTAGCATAGATTTAAATGCAGAAGTGTTATATTAGCACTTATCCATTAGCACCAAAGGGAAGAGGAGAGATTAGGGCAGTCCACTGTTGTCACAGTTTACAATAGCCCAACAATTAGCACAGCTACTTGTTATCCCTGGTGTCTAGAGTGTTAATAGTCTTGGGCAGGTTCCAGTATTCCATTACGGAATAATTGGACACCATGGTGGGCCTTCGCTGAGCCCCTTTGCTCTTGCCAAGAGAGAGGTGAAATCCTTATTGATCCCCTGTCTCAATCTCTGATCAATCACGCCAAATCAGCCCCCAGGGATGAAGTAGGGAAAAAACGGGTGACAAAGGATATCTCACTGCCTATGTAGTTTGTATTAATCACAACATGGGGGAATAGATGCGCACAGCATCACAATCGTCCCACCAGGGAGGTTCCTCCGTTGGTTCTCACGGCTGAAGGGCAAAATTGCACCAGACTGTTGAGGACAGCTCGGTGAGGTACCAGGGCCACTCACTAAAACCACCCAGACTCTCCAGGTGACACCAGGAAGCCTTCTGTGGCTTCTTGTAATTGAGTTAAATAAATGATTTCGTTTCCAGTGGCTGTTGCTGCGGCCTTCAGCTTTATGCCTGGCTAGAGCCGCTGCCGATTTAATTAATTTTTAATTAGGAGGGAAAATTGCAAGCCTGTTCCACCGGGAGATTTAAGACATCTGTGCATTAGTGATAACATTCTTAAATACCCTGAGCCTACCAACAGCCAGAGCTCTGGGGGCAGCAGCGCTCACGTTGTCTTCGGCCATGGAAGGTGGACAAGGTAGCGTCAAAGTTTGTCCCAGCTGATGCGGTCGATGTGTCCAACAACAGTCTAAATACCACTAACTTAACGGGACTTTTAAACATCCACCCATCGTCTTTTCTCTCTCTTGCTTGGTTGAACTTTATAGCATGCAATTAATTTCCCCATTAAACACACACGCTCACATGGAGATCCACCCTCACACCGACCCCCTGGAGGGTATCTGGGTCTCACCGCTTGCAATCCCTCACACCCTGAGAGGTTCACGCACCTTTGCATGTGGCCTGGAGTTGATGTATGGCTGTCATGGTGTGTAGGAATGTAGCAGGCGGATGTTCAACAGCCTGTTGGAAGATGTTTTACAGCCTTGGCGAGCAGTATGTTGTCACAATGTGCTCAATATCACAACACATCAAAATTTACTGCGGCCTTCCGGCGCTTTCCATTCATTGCGCTTTATAGCTAAGGCAACGCACATTGATCTTGGCAAATAATACATTTTATTATTGAACATTACCCCATGCACCCAGTAATCAGATTTATTTCTTGTCCAGCATGCCTGTGCCAAGGCGTATGAGCAGATATCCCAGCGGATATAAGGGCTGTTTTGCCTGATGTTCGACACGCTATCTGCAATGGACACGTTATCTGAGGGGGCGATGGTGTTTATGTTTGTTGTGCCTAAGAGAAATGCTACACTGTGCTTACTTTTACTGGTGAAACTTTTCTCCACTTAAAATATTCAGCATATGTTAAAGCTGTGAAATTATTAATGTTTGCCATGACTGTTTCTTTATGAAATCGATGTAAATCTGCGAGAATCTAATCTAAAAGATTTGCGTTGATCTGAACTCTGGCCAGCTGAAATATGATTAAAACCGTAATGGTAAAAAATCTACAGAAAGTGAGCAGATAAAGTTGACATGCGAGGGCGGTTTAATTAAATATGAGACGATACTTTAACACTAGTCAGGATACAGATGTTGGTCTTCTTCTACTACCCTTTGTTACATGCATATGTGGACCTTTTTAAATAAAACTATTAACTATTAACAATTCAGTAAATGATAATAAAACTGCAGAATGTCCCCACATTTTAACTATGTTTAAACTACGACTCCTTTTTCTCCGGGTGTTTTTCCAAGTCCTAAAACATGGTTGGAGACTCTAAACTGGTGTGAGTGTGTCAGTTAATGGTGTGTGTCCTGTGATGGACCAGAGACCTGACCAGGGTCTTTTCCTACCTCTCACCTGATGACCGCTGTGTTTGGCTGAATGCAGGAGTTTGTGGTGGAAGCTCTCGCGGTGCTGGAGAAGGACGGATCAAACCAGATGGGGTTTGAGTCCAAAATTGTGCTAAGCTGTAGGAAAAGTCAGGAAAAGCTGCGGGAGAGGTTCTGACCTCCTGCAGGTCTGTGACTCTCACTGGTTCATATTGTTGCATTTAAGGAGGGACTCGTGCGTGGTTGAATTTGTTACTTTTTTTAAAAATAAATCTGGAATCAAGAAAGAACAACTTTCATGCACTCCTGATTTCATCTGAACTCAGAAAAGATCTGGATGTTCCAGAAGTTTTCCCTTTTTTTCCTCAGACAGGAGCAAACCAGTTTTCCTTGGCATGTTGCCTTAGATTTATGGGGTACCTGCGGGGTGTGTGTGCATGGCAAATTGTTACACAGCAGAACACCAGGTTACAGAACTGCAGTCCGTGTCTGATTTTTTTATTTTATTTTATGGAGTTTCCCAAAGGCAGAATTTCATAGATTGTTGAAAGACACACGCCTGCTTCATGTTGTTCTTAGAGAGAAGGTGAAAATATTCAAGCTTTAAGACAAACCACGACGTATCCTGTCACCTTTACAAAAGCTTGGTGAGGAAGAGGAACAGGAGTGAGAGGAACGGAGACGATTCTTCATCATTTAACAAAGAAGAGAAACAAAAAATACAAAGTGAAGGAAAACTGTGACATGAGGCATATCATAGACTATAAATAACAGACTCCTTATTAGCAAAGCATGAAGAAGGTGTAATATTCATTTCTGGTCTATTTTTCTTCTCCTAGTTGCTTCCGTCGTTGTTTCAAAGACAGGTCAAAGACCAAATCACCACCTCTGCCTTTTGATTTCTGAATTCTTCGCCTCTGACCTCTGCTATGAAAACATGTTTCGTCAAGTACAACATGCTGCCCTGTTTTTACATGCTGGGTCCAGTTTTGAAATCACTGATTCTGAGCCAGCGGCTCTTCTGCTCGAGAGTGTAAAAACAAAAGACATTTAAAGTTACTCTATTAAAGCCAGCGTGACACACGTAAGGCACTACATCAAAACACTAGCACACGCCATGGCGTTTAGCAGTCGGAGACAGGTAGTTGGTGCTATAACTCAGCTTGTCTCCTGACACGGTTCTCCTGAAGCGTGGCGGCCACTAGCATAAATGATTTTGTTGATTTCTCCGTTCCTGAAAAATCGCCTGATCCTCCTCGGTGCCAAATGCTGTTGTGCAGGTGTGGACGGGAACAGCTGAGAAAAGGAGGACAATTATGAGATTCATTTGCATTTAATGAGTTTCAAAAAGTCGATTGGCCTCGGCTGCAGAGTTGCTTTTCGCGAAGTTAACAAACATGTTTTTCAGTGAAGATTTCTGCTGGAAGACCTGACAGCAGCGCTCGGAAGTGTCTAATTAGGCTGCTGTCCAGGAGGCTGTAGTGTGTGTGAGAAATGCCCCGCCTATGGCATTTAATCTAAGCCTGTCACATCCACTTTGCCTCCCCCTCAGCCCACAGAACCACTCTGGGCACACA
This sequence comes from Takifugu flavidus, assembly GCF_003711565.1. Taxonomy (NCBI): domain Eukaryota; kingdom Metazoa; phylum Chordata; class Actinopteri; order Tetraodontiformes; family Tetraodontidae; genus Takifugu; species Takifugu flavidus. The sequence continues at coordinate 3,774,719 of NC_079528.1, read as the reverse complement.
GCTAAGGGGACACCTAAATGCATCGCTGTAATTTTATCTCCTCCTGATCTGCGGCGATACGCTTCCCTCCCGTCTCTGCCTGCTGCACCATCGAGCTAAATCCAGCTTTTCTTATGAAATAATGCAGAAAATACTGCATTGATGTCAGAACCGGCGTGAACGTGTGCATTATGTACAAAACGCCGGAGAGACGAGCTTGCCGGGCAGGTAGAGAATCGGGTATAATTTGAAGAAACAGTGATTACCACACTTTTGTTTGGCTGAGTGATTTTCTTCCATCGACTGGAATACAACACGAAACTAAAAGGACGAACTGCGACTTGCAGGAAACTGTTAATCATGCTCATAAAAGAGATTGTCTTTCATAATATGAACAGCTGAAAGAGTCATTAAATGGTTGATTTACCCAAATGACACAAAGTGTTACCATTTCCTGCTTGTCCTGTGGACATCGTTCAAACATTTAACGTCCTGTCAATGTTTTAGTGACTCATTTCACTCTCAATCTGTTCTCATACTGATCCTCTCCACACCCTCTCAAACCACACACACTCACACGCACATACACAGACACACATAAATTTCTGCTATATTACTGTTTCTCCGGGTCCAATGGAAGCTGCATGCATGGCAACATAAGAAAGGCAGGTGCAGTGGTCTCGAACAGCGATGGATTTCGTTATCGGGCCTTGGAGAAATGAACCAGATTGTTACCAACATGGTTTTAACTGGTGGATATATCAGCAGTGACAAATATGCTTAATACCATCAGGTGAACAATGAAGTCCGGGAGTTGATGGCATGAAGACACCCCAGTATGCAGTAACAACTCTAAAAACCTTTTGGAATCTCTCCCATCCAACCCATGAGTTTTAAAAAGTCTCCTTGCAATTTAAAATACTAAATTAACTACATCATTCAGAGCATTTTACAGGGAATTGTCACATGTGTGATAGTGTCGCATCACACGGGACCTCACAACTCACAGGAATGTTGGATAAATGGCAGAAAAGGGAGGATAAGAACATGAGAATGATAGTAGCCTTGTTTTAAACAGCTGATTCAATCCAATTCACTTTATGTGTATATCAGGTTTATAAGGTTCCCAAAGTGCTGCACAGTGATTTTAATATAAGACCAAGTTGGAGGGGGAAAGAAAGGTAATAAGAAAATAAAAATAATTTAACACGAATAAAAAGGAATAATTTAAAAAGATAAGAAAGAGCCATAAAAAAAGCTGACACATAAAAATAAAATAAAAATGGGAATAAAAGACAAACAAGAGGAGAGATCACACAACTCACATGCTGAGCTCGAAGCAAAAGAATAAAAGTACATTTTAAGATGTGATTTAAAAGTAGGTGGGGGGACATTTTTATTTCTACTGGTGGCTCGTTCAGAGTTTACAGTGTTTTAGGCTACTTTTGGAGATGACAAGGATGAGCGGATCAGCTGACCTCAGAGATCCTGAGGAAGCATAGACATGTAGGAGGTCAGAAAAGAATTGTGGGGCTAATCCTTTCAAAGCTTTAACAACAGACGATAGCATTTTAAAATAAGTTCTAAGATGGACTGGGAGCCAGTGAAGGGAAGCGAGGATCGGGGTGATGTGGTCGTGTTTTCTGGTGCCTGTTCAAAGGCAGGCGGCGGCATTTTGGACCAATTGTAAGTGTGCCTGGAATCAATTGCTCAAAGTCACTAAAAGAGATTCCATCTTGGATAAAAGCCTCAAGTGATTGAAACTGGTTTTAACAACAGAATTAGTCATTTGATCCAATTTTCAGTCACTATCAAGCTTTACGCCGAGGTTTGAAACTGGGTTTAAAAGAGGAGGGTCCAGCTCCTTGAGCGGGGCGTCACAGTTTCTGCCTGGTTTTGCTAAAACGAGCACTTCCGTTAACAACAAATGTGTTTTATCATCCTCATTATCTCTTTGTAGCCGAGTGAACTTGACCAGCGCTAAAGTTCCACCAAGTGATTCATCCTTATATACGAATCGGGGCCCTAAACTCTGAAGGTATTTGTCTTGGACAGGGTAAGACATCTTTACACATGAACCCACAGATTGACTCTATATACAGTTTCAAGTACTGTAGATGTCTGTGGATGAGATAAAAGTCAAGCTGTTTGTGTGGCCAGCAGAATATCAAAATAATATATGGGCGTGGTGTCGCTAATCACATAACTTTTGCCTCTTGCTTGATATTTCTCACTTACTCTCTACACTCACCTTCAACATCCTTGTTCAGACACCCGTGAATGGCGTCTCACTGGTGCAGGACTCTAATAGACGATAATAGCAGGAGTTTAATGGCCTGGGATGTTTGTGTCTGCTTGTCGAGCTGGACAAGAGAAAAACGAGCTGGTGCCGGACGCATTCATTCACACCGCTTCTTGACCTTCTCCATGGAAACGAGGAAATGTCATCTTAATTAGGCCAATCAGACACTCTGTTTATGCTAAAGCGGGCCAAAGGGACACACTGAGGAGTTTTGACAGCTGGATGCTAAGAGCTCTAAGTGCTCCATTAGAAACATTTTGATATGCAATCTGAAAGAATTCAAAGCTCATTCTTACTGTCTGTGGTTAAATGCTCTGGCAGAATAAATGGCTTACTGCAATATATGGCTATTAAGAGAGGAGATAGCAAATGAAAGGACATTCTTATTTTTAAATCCTAATGTGGCTCAAAAAAGAAGTAGAATAATCCCTTTTAGACAGTGGCTACAGAAACTTTTACGTGAAGTCTTTAGAAACCCTTCAGGTGTGTTGTCATTGCACCTTTGATTTTAGTTTCACCCCTGAGCTGATACAGCCAGGGTTTCTTTTTTTTGCAGGAATCTCATAACCATAAAAGTGCATCATTAATCACCTGCTAATCATTCCAATATTCTCTCAGGCGTGATAAGACTCCCAAGTACGGCTGCACAAACTCTCTGTCTCACACTTAGGTGCGCACACTCTTCCGAGGCGTTGTCGCTCAAACACAAATACAGACGCACCTGTTTGAACAGGATCTTTGCAACCTCACCGCCTATTAAACAAGAGAGAATGTGACCTTGATTTTGCACAGAATATAAAATAAGCTGGGCCATTATTTCCTTAATGCAGAGTGTGTGGAGCCCTTCAAGCACTCTAATTTCTGCCTTTACATTTAACCAGTCTTTATTGCCTGCTGACTAGGCTCAAGACAGCAAGGTCAATCACCGAGGGTATCCCCTTACAAGCTACTGTACCTGGCTCATCATTTTGCATTGAGTATTCAAAAGATATCAGGGTGGCGCTCGCAAATGCAAAGCCGAGGGATCAAAGATGATTCCTCTTGTTTTGAAACACCGCTGCTCTGTAAGTTTGGGTCAAAGTCGGGGAATAAAATGACGAGGCTGTGTGCTTAAAAGAGTATTAAGACCAAAGCGCATTAAAAAATTCAACATGCAGCTTTAAACAGTAGGTCACGCTATGAAAAAAATGTCACGTAGCACATTATGAAAGGCTTTGGGAAAAGAATAGCCATTTGTCCCGCATTTAGAGGAGACGGTGTCTTGCAGTTTAAGTCAGGACGGAGGAGCGAATAGCCTCGGAATTTTGTGGGGTTTTTTTGTAGAGGCCTATTAACGACATCAGGAAGTTTCCCCCAGTCGCTGATTCCACCCAGCCATCTGAAAACGCACCCATTTAAAGATATGTGTGTGTCCACTAAATTACACACTGCTTTGGCTCATAAATTTACAGTCTTGCATCACCTGCAGTAATCAGACCACCGCCATGCATGACGGTCTCTGCAGGAACAGGACTTTAATCAAAGGTCACACACACGAGGGAAACAAAATGCAGCAGTGTAATTGTGACATGCTTAATTTGGTAGAACATTGCCCCTGCCCCAAGTTGTTGTCTGCCATTGATTTATGTTATTGCAGCCCTATTGACTTTCATAACAGTAAAAGTCCCCACTAATGTTTACTACACTGGCTTTGGCCATTACATCATGTACAATAAATGAAATGTACTGCACCTACATGATAGCAGCTTTTGCTACTTACTGCCTAAGATAAAAATGTTTGCCTCACAGGAGGCTGTATTGCTACGGACCCCCGTGCCATGGCAGCGGCAGCGCTTTAAACGAGGAACAATATGAGAGAAATTTTTCAATTATTGTGTACCTGACAACTACATCCGGCTCCCTCCAAAGTCGCTGGCCGCAAGAATTCGTAAAGCAGACTCAGTTGACGTGTCGGAGGATACCCAGCGCAGCTGATACCATTAAACGGACCTTTAGTTTAGTGTGAAGGCTGCAACAAAATCCCCACTGTTCAGATGTTTTTTCCTCGACTCAGAAGTAATCATTCTTGAGCTGTGTTTGAAAAAAAAAAAGCCATTAATGGGAATGAAGCGTTTAAAATGTGCTGCCGCTCCGCCCGTGCTCAACTGTAACCATTTATAGCTGGTTTTACATCATTGGATTCTTACACAGAAAGATTCCAAAATGAGCAAAACCAAACCTCTTAATTGTGATGTGATCTTTGCTGATGTTTCCGCTTCAATAGAAGCCACGTGCGGGTTTCTAGAGTTTCGTTTGTTAGCAAGATTTGAAGGCAGGGTGGGGGCACTGCTCCGAAACAAAAGGGAGGATGAACGCTGGAAACTATTGACTAAGATGAAACGTCCGGAAGGAAAAAATGCTGTCTTATGGATTTACTATTTAAGTTTCACATCAGACTTAACGCTTCCTACCTTGAGGCTAAGAGGGTGAGAATCTGGGAAATAGATGAGAATCCACTCGGGCTGAAGTCCAGCGAGGAAGCGCGATCGAACCCAAGGTCTCCAACGCAAATGGCTGCTTTGACATTTCTAAACATAACCCTTGTGTGTTGTGAAATATATTGACAGTCATCAACTGTCACGGAGTCAAACTCATCAGTGCCGCTGCTCTCGGCGGTTTCTGGTACCTGACGTATTTGGTATCTCCGTAAAATTGCATCTCCACGCTTGCTTCTCATGTGTCACTCATGCTCCATGGACTGCTTTTGTTTTGTAAAACAAGTATCCTGAAAAAATAAAAACAGATATATATATATATACTGTATATATATACATATAAAAGTTATAAAAGTCCTGACACAAGTTGTAAAAGCCGTGAGACAGTGGATTTGCAGAAGTGAGCCTGAGCCCCTGAAATCTGCCCCAGGCTCTGTTTGGTCTCAGTCATTGTCAATCATTCGGTTTAATGCACTTGTGCAGCGGGGGTGGGGGTGGGGGGTGTCTTCACTCCGCACAGCACAACAAAACAAGCACTTTAAATCACAGACTTCTATGAATATAATTACTATTCTCCGGCTGATTCACCCAAATCCTTTTGTTCCTCTGCCTTTGCTCTCTTTAGATGTGCTTATTTCAGTATCTCCTGCAAAAAAGGGGCCCTTTAATATATGATGTGTTTTCCTTCCTTGAAGATTACTGCAGAATCCTCACAGAACGGTGGCAGGAATAAAAACGTCACTGAATATAGAGCCCGCACATACCATGGAGCTGAGTATGCTAATGAATGTTTCATGCGGCCTAATTATGAGGTGTGGAGAGAGGTCGTTTCTCTGGGCTATTTTCCTGACAAAGTATTGCTGAGATCTTGTCCACGGTGTGCCTCTTCGTGGAACTGAGGGGGGCAAGCCTTAAGAAAATGACAGGACTGCTGTCATTAATTCAGGGGATGAATAGCTATTTAAGGTCTTGGTGTGTGTCTCCTGCAGGCTAGTTGTGTTCATTTTTTTTCTGTTTGGCACTTGGTGACAAATCATCAGCAAATTAGTTTAAGGCTAAAAATATGTGAGCACTTTATAGACTTAATTATGGCCCGAGTTTTCCTGCCACTGCAGGGGCCTTGTGTGGCTTGAACAGTATTCAAAGCAGCAAGGAGGGGAAAATATTCTACTTTCTTTTTTATTTCCACTGCCTCCAAACGTGATATTTTCATGTAATAAGCTCAGGGTCCAAAAAGAAAAACAGAGCTTGCCAATTAAGACACTCACTCTCAATCAACTCTCTTTCGCGGCCATTTTTTCCCATTCTACAACCTCTTCTTCTTTTCTCTTGATTACGTCTGATGCTGCAATCTTCCCCCACTCCCCCCCATTCCCTGTCAGCATCTCAACCTCATAATTAGCCAGCATTAATTAGATGCACTGGCATAATTGTTAATCACTGGGTACGCTGGAAACATCTTAGAGAATGAACAGAATGCCAAGTAAAGCAGGACGGGAAAAAAACAATGGCTTGGGAGCACGAAGAAAGGGAGAGAGAGAGAGATGGAGGGAGAGAGAGAGAGAGAGGGAGATGGAGAGAGAGACCAACAGGGATACATAGAGGTTTCAGAGAATCTTCAGTGATCTATGAGCCTTCTCAGCTTTGGTATTTTCCCAGGTAGAGGGCACATATGCATCAGAAGGGCTGGCTCACTCCTGGACTCTTCTCTGGACTCCATTGACGAGGTGGATGAGAGGAGGATGTTAGCCAAGCTGACATCAATTATGGACACCCCCTCTCACCCCCTTCACAAGACTGTGGGGGCCTTAAGCAGCTCCTTCAGCAGCAGACTGTTGCACCCACGGTGTAAAAGGGAACGTTACCGTAGGTCATTGATCCCAACTGCCGTCAGATTGTACAACATGCACAACTCTTAATGTAGCACCAATAACCCAGGGTTGGCATATTTGCACTAACTAATCATCCTACCTCTGGAAGGTCTTATTTGCACATCTTATTTGCACTTTCATTTTTTTTCGCACTGTCTGACACTCCTTCTGTACATAATTTTTAATTTCTGTATATACTGTATAATGTACATAGTAATCTGCATAATATAAGAGTCTTCTTATTATTTTCTTTTAGTACTATTCTGTATTGTACACCACAGGCTACCGCTGTAACGTGTGATTTCCCCGATGTGGGATCAATAAAGTTTTTTATCCTTATCCTTATCAGACAAGAAGCTAATATACTGGAGTGTGTGTGTGTGTGGGGGGGGGGGGGGGGGGGGTGATCACCTTAAAATATTGCCCTTCACACTCCAGGAGATGATTTTCAAACATCAAAAACTCAACCTTGAAACAGTGGAGCATCAGATGAGCCTTGCTCACCGTTTGCTTGTTGCAGGGGTCCCTTCCAGCTTGTGGCCTGTCCTTCTCTGATTACCGCCTAAACGAATTCAACATCATGTCTGGCTCGTCCCATGGGTCCACTCTGGCCAAGTCCTGTAAAAAAGACATAAAAACAAGACAATCATTTAATTGCAAAATGTCTGATAGGTGCTGTCACGGGCCCCTTTCTGTCCATCCATCAGTCAGGATTTTCAGTCCAATCATCATTCCTCTCTCTTCCCCTTCCTGCCCTCTTTCTCAGGTTTGAGGCTTGCTGATGATGATTGTCCCTTTCGGGCTTCTCGGTTAAACACTGCTTGTGTCATCAGGAGTCGGGAAGCATTCTGCACAGGTTATACGCTTCATTCTTTATTCTCCATGTCAACCAGCCATAAATGTTTATAGCTCTGTGGTAAGACCTCGGCTATTCAAATTATCTTGTCACAATGCATCCCCGAGCACGAATAAAGCCCTCCTTTATGGGAAACTGTAAACAGCTTCATGGGGAACAATATCCATTTATAAGAGTCCAGCAAAGGCTGCGTCCAAGGGGGATGGTAAACTTTCCCCTGCTTTCCCCAACTCTTCTCTGGCTACCTTATTTTATCTCTTGTGTTTCTTCTTGCCTCTGGTTTTCCTCATCTTTCCACTCCTCTTTTCCCAGGACTTGGCTCAGATGGGCTGTGTTTTAATGAGAGCCGCAGCCCCAGACTGAGCCTTCCTCTCTATGCAGCTCCATGAGCCCTCGTAATCCGCCATCGATCCTCCACCGTGAGTTGTTGCTGTCAGCTTTCTGAAATAACAGAAAGAAAAACAAAGCGCCCCTGCAATTAGCGCAGGTTATAATTGGGTGTTATTACAGTGGTGCAGCAGGACTTGGCGAAGCGTGATGCATGTCAGCGCTCCCCTCACTGCAAAGCCCCCCTGAGAGGTTGGGAGCAACACGGTGGCCTTCTTGCCAATCCACATTCTGCCCGTCTTGCCAGTTCATATCCAGCAGCAGTCTGAGCCGAGTAAGGACTTCTCTTAAATGTGCTTTAAATCCTAATTACATGCAGACACACATCTGGTAAAGACCAGACTACTTGCTGTATAGAACTACTTTGTATTTAAGGACTTTGCTCTGCAAAAGTGTCCGCTGACTGCTTGAAATGCTCAAGGACAGGCAAGAGAGATAACCTTTCCTGCGGAAAAGCAGCGTTACAATATGCTTTTCAAAGCTTTTGTCCCCTCAGTCTGTCTCACCTTTTGCGTAATTCACCGGACAACTTTTGATTCGTCGCTCCGGCTTCACGGTGCTGAGGTTGTACAATGGAATACATTTGAATAACAAAGAGAATCGTTTAAGGAATGAACCTCACACTCATTTTCTCAGGATAATAGCCACACAGCCTGATACAGCGACTATCATGCATTCATTCCTCACTAACTAAATATTCTTATGTCTGTTTTAAAAGCATTTGCATTTAAATAAATGTGAAACTGCTCTCCAAAACGAATGCTGGAAATTATCTTTAAATATCCTTCAAGAGACAAGCCCCTTCAAAGAAAAACAAGAATTGCATTTTACTTTCTGCTGCTTTTCAAACACAACTCCCTTTTTACCATTTGCACATTGCACAACTTGTAATCAGAGGTAAAAAAAAAAAATCCTTTCAAGAATATTTGAAATGCTGGGCAAAGAAGATGGAAATGTGAGACTTCCAAGACATTGTGCCAAAAAGTATCATTTGGTAGAAAAACTGTTAGTGTTATATTAGCTTAAAAGAGTTTTCACACTCCTCCACCATGAAGTGAATTCAAAGAAGTGAATTACACCCCTCCAGAGAGACACAGGGAAGATGGAGAAAAGAGAGAGAAGGAGAGTGAGTGAGAGAGAGAGAGATTGGCTGAAAAATAGTTTGCCAGTAATTTAAAAGAACGACTTTCTGGAGCCGCACACGGCAAACATCAGGACCATCCGCTCAGAGAGCCGAGGCTGTCACCCGAGCAGGAGTTACTGTACAGGAAGTTTCCATGGCAACGCCTAAACCAACGGCTGATGGAGCCTGATTGTCAAGAACAGGGTCACAGAGACCCGGCTGTCAAGCTACTGTTGAATAAGAACTTGGAGCTCTCGCAGGGTATTCTTTTTATTATTATTTTTTTCTTCTTGTATTACTTGCATTCATCCACCCGCCGAGCTGAGATCCAGGATAGACAAGCACATTCCACTTTTAGGACCCGTCTGAAGAAAGCTACATGGGATGTCTGAGGTGCCTCACACATGGCATCATATCTCGCGCGACTTTGATGTGAGCGAAGGTAAAAGCGACACCGCCAGCGAAAATTGGGTTGCAGACTTTCATGTGCTGATGACAGCGGCTGCGGAGATGCAGCTGCGTTCGAGGTGTTTCATTTAAAGAAGAGCGCCGACTGATGAGCTCGCCTCTGCCGTCCCCCAGGGGGGGGAGACGACGGGCAGCCGCCACCTGCCCATGGAGCGATGCGTTATACCGGACAGAGGGGGCCTGCAGGCCAATCAAGCCGCAGTAACAGCTGGCTGGCTCCTCGGCCGTTCCACTCCATCCTCATCCATCCCCGTCGCTGTGCATCTTTCACTCAATCACACATGTGCACACCCGCTCTCCACAGCATGGAGAGGACCTCAATAACAAAAATTCACCGTGCTGCCCTGATTCATACCAGGTTAATTAGCGCACATTAACCAGCCATCATAGATGTGATTCCACAAACGGGCACACCCATAATCGCACCATCAACTGGATGTCTCAGATACTGCAAATACAGTGCCAGCTCCCGGCCTGCCCTCTAGCCCCAGAGGCATAATGTGGTTTATTATAAACATGTGAAGACTTAATTAGTTGTGTATAATGCTCGCTGTCCAGGGAACGCTTGCTGTAAGGTTGTATAAAAATCTTGTGTAGAAAACAGACTGTATTAACGGCATGCATTAGCAAATCTCTTTGCGTGTGATGCTACTGATGAAAGGCAGCTCGGTGGTAAAAGACGGCTTGCTTCTCATTATGACAGATATATGTGGCTTTGCTGCTCGGGAGGGTAAGAGCCAGAGGAGCAGAAAAATACCTCGCACACATCTCCCTGAGCCACTTCTTTTCTTAAATAATTGGCTCACGACACCGACCGGAAATCAGAAGTCGCGACTAATGAGCATCATCATTAAACAAATACAACCTGATGCACCTTTTGGCTCCTCAAAGTGACAGCTGGTGCATCTAAATATGTGTGGGTGGGGGGTGTGTGTGAAAAAAAACAGCTTCTATCATCAGGTTTACTGGCGCTGCATCTCAGAGTCTTGTTTCTCTACATCTAATGGCAAAATCTTTCAGCTGCTATATATGTGCCCTGTGTGGCCTGCCCTGGAGAAAGACATAAAGATTATTCTTAGATTACAATCTTTACTACAAACAGTCTGTCCAGGAGTGGAAGGGTGAAAGAGCAGGGCAAAGCTGCGCTGATGTGGGAGATTAGCTCCAGCCGGAACAAGAGACACAAAACAAATCCAGTCAAAAAGGGTAGTCACATAAAAAGAAGAGTGGAGAGAAATGCTTCTGACTCCTGGGAATATTTATGACTCGCAGCTGGCATAAAACACCAGAGCAGTGGTTAACAAAAGCCACACAAAACCAGGAGGAATCGATAAATCCATACAGGTTGAAGATAACAGCATGTACGCTGGCATTTATCAAAGGTATAACTGTCCGTTTTGAGCAGTGCTCCGACCTTGACCTTGACTTTGCTGACCCTGTATTCATCCTCTTTCTCCAGGACAGTCCAGAACTAAAATAGAAAGGGCCGACTTGTTATGGAAAACTACCATAAAACTGGCCAAAAACATAAATGCAGCACCTTTAATTTGCTTCCCATTTTCCTTGAACTGAACTCAACTCATCCAGGGCTTTTCAATCATAGCAAATTTAAGGGGAGGGGCTTTGGTACCTGTGACTTCCTCGTTCTGGATAAAGATAGATAAACTCGTTCTTATGTTGACTTTCTGATAATTTTTCTGGGACTAACTAGTTGCCATCAAGGTCCACTGCAGTGGACACATGATATCTTAAAAATAAAAAAATAAAAAATGTTTTCAGTTTTCTAATTACCTTACCAAGAGTGACAATATTTTTTCTTGGTAGGATATAGAGAGCAGGACTGCTGCACAGGTGTGCCTCATGGCCAGGGTAGACTGTGCTGTTATAGAGGGCTTACAAGACTATTGCAACCTACAATCTTTGCACAGCATCTTTGCACATTGACCAGGTGCCGACCAACAGCCTGATCAACTCTGCGGGAAGGAGATGTGGTGCACCGCAGGTGGCAAATGGTGGTCGCAGCAGATATCTGTGGTTTTCATGGACCTCTGAGTTCAGCTCAAGAAAAATGAGAACAGAAGACAAAAGCATTGCCTTTATATTTCTGTTCAGCATATTTAAAGGATGAGGAGATGGTCCTGTGTGTGTTTTATGGACTGACACAAACATCATGTTAGTCCCCAGCAGTATATTTAGCAGCCCTAAGTCCTATTTACTCCCAGTGCAGAAGTAAATCTATAAAAACAGACCGTAAATATCTAATTTCCTTTTTTTCCTGTCATTTATTGTCCAATTTTAAAGCACATTTCCTGGGAACTATTATAAGCTTTAAACTAGCCCATCTATTGTATGCAGTCCGACTCAAACCAGTAAATAATTGTTTTCATTTTGAAAGAGCTTGTGTGTTGTTCTTTTTTAAACAAGGCAAGGGTGAAAATGCAGGCAAGGACGGTTAATCACCCCTTACCCAAAAGATGTCACCTAATATTTTGTAGCCACTTTTTAAATAAGCATTCTGTTATTCTTTCGCTACTCACAGACCTTTTGGAAGACACGGTATAATTAGCTACGTCGTGCTTTCGGTCTTTATATCTTTAATAAAAGTTTCTCCTGTTTGTCTCCGTGCGTTCATCACTGCAGGGACTTGTTGCACCACATCTGCTCTCTGAGCCGAGGTCTGTTTTTGGATGAGGACGACTAGAGTGAGGCTTTGACCTTACTGCTTGCACTTATGCACAAAAGTTGCTTTCAGGGTTTTGAAACTTTTGTTTCACAGCATGTCTGAAACATGATAACACAGCAACAAAAACGCCATATATTTTGTATTTTATACCCCCCCCCCAAAAAAAATAAATAAATAAATAATTTCTCCTCTTAGCCTTATGGGTAGTGACAGATAGGAGAGATTTTTACAAACATAATCTTGATGAGTTAGTTGTCCAACAACAACAAATTAACATTCGATTTGTAATGTCAGCTGTTGAAGCTCAGCCTGACTGCATGTTTTGCTCTCATTTGTGATTCATTCAGCGTCTGCTGCGGCAACAAAAGCAGCTAAATGAGACAGGCACAAACATCAGCACAGGAAATTGCGATCATTACTTTCAGACGTTCCCGTGCCACACAAGGCCCGAGTGTGACTCCCGTGTTGTGTGTCAGGATGTGAAAGTGTGAGCCGCGTCCCTTTATTATCCTGTAAATACAGCCCGAGCCAGAGCTGTTATAGTTTAGCTGTGCGATAAAACACTGAGAGCAGCTGGTGATTTTAGGGGTTTACTGAAGACGGAACGATCGTCTTTCTCACACGGTAGCTCCTTCAAGCAAGCGGAGAGGATGCACGCCCTAGGAGAAACCCACAAAAGGTGCATCAAATCCTGAACGAACCGAAAAACAAAGCAAAAAGCCTTTTTGTGTGTGTGTGTGTGTGTGTGTGTGTGTGTTGTGTGTGTGTGTGTGTGTGTGTGTGGTGTGTGTGTGTGTGTGTGTGTGTGTGTGTGTGTGTGCTATTGTAGAAACAATTACTCTGCTCTCTCTCTGTAGACACACAGGTGAATGTTATCTAGCTAGATAGCTGTCTCCTTTTAGACAATCATTACTCTAGATTTTGTTGTATGTGTTTTAAACAAAAAGTCCACAAATAACAATGAATATTAAGAAATCAATAAACAATCATAAATTATATAGCTTTAACAAGACCAGAGACAAAAATGCTATAGTGGTTCTCACAATTTTCCCTCTGAGCTCGCCTGTTTCTCCAGTCGCTTTATGTCTTATTGACTAACAACATTTCTAATTAGATGGGTTTTTAGTAATCATCAGGCAGATGCAGCTCGCAGCCAGTGCTTGTAGACTTTTACCAACCATGAATTGATATTTTGTGGAAAAACTGATGCATTTTACCACTCAAGCAGTACGTTCATCAGCCAATTTGTTTGAAAAGGCAGCAGTTCGTTAACTGAGGTTTGACTGTATATACATTTAATCAGGCGTAAGACTGGAACTAAACCCCCTCGATCAATGCAGGCTCAGTGTTAAGATGATGCTTTAAGTTCATGTTGCCCAGCAGAAACTTGAAAAATCCGGCAGTGTGCTTGAATAAATACATACTTATTAATGCTTTGCTCTCTTTTTTTCTTATATTCAAACCACAGAGTGGGCCAGAGGGCTTTAGCGCCTGGTCTTTCTTTTAAATTAATTTATTTATTTAGTTTTTAACATATTACTCCATTCCATGCTCTGATGCCCATGAGCTACACTAGCCTGATATCATATGCACATATAATATTTGCCATTGAAAAAGAGAGAGGCAAAAACAAAAGCAGCAATTTAAAGATGTTTGAACATATTAGAAACACACAAACAAGCTGTGTGTATTAGAAAGTATCGGAATTTCTGAATTCTAATGTGTGATGTAGAGCAAATGTATGCGAGCACAGTCATGGGGCGGAATCCGCATCAGCCGCCCTGGTGAGGAGGTGTTAAACAGTCAGAATATGAGATTTGATTCTTGCAGTTTCAATTTGAACCACGGGGTTAGTGTTAAATAGGGCCAAATACATCCGGTGACCCCAGGCATGATGTCGCATATCTCTCCCAAATTCTCATTTTAAAAAAGTGCTCCGAACCTCACCCCGACTCTGGCCTGACCTTAAGCTAAACCCAGTTCTAGCCTGTGTAATAAACAGTCTTTCTGAAAATGGTACTAGTAATAAACTGGCACCAGTATATTGGCCAGTTTCAGCTTCACTCCTTATTTTGGACAATGCTAAAGTTGCAGAGGCTGTATTGTTTTATAGATCATGTGATCGAGTTGACCTTTGCTTAAGCTCTTCCAAACAAAAGCTAGCGAGCGTGCGCCGTGCATGCCCTGGTAACTGTGAATAGACCCATGACTTGTGTGCTCAGTGTGACACGCGGAGGACTGCTGTGAGTCTCGCGCCGACTGCTGAGAACAGAACCCTCTGTGATGCATCTGAGGGCAGATTTTCAAGAACAGAACGAATCAAACCTCTCATCACTCTTTCTCCTACGTAAAGAACTGTTACACTGTGCAACAGCTGCGTGCACTAACTCCAGCCTTTAAGATCAGTGTCACCGCCAGATTCAGAAGGAATATTTCCCCCTCTTGAACAGATGAAAATGAAGAACCAAGCTCTGTTGGATTCAGCAGACACCAAGCAGCTGCCTGTGTGCATGATGGGGAGGGGGGGGGGGGGGGGGGCGGTCATCGACAAGGATAAGAGATTGGAAAAAAATAAGTTCAACTTACTTAAACCTTTTTAAAATGAATAGTGGATTTACTGGTAGCCTGCAGCTTGTATAATCACGAGCTTATTAGCATGCAAGGGGCAGAAGAGGACATGTTTGCACCTAAAATGACACAATGGTGTAAGAAAATAGTGTTCTAATACTATTTGTTACCCAGATTCTAACGTTAACTTTCTCCACCTGAGCACTAGCATAGGAAACTTTTGCATCTTCACATTGGTTGGTTTGACCTAGCGGGGCTTATTACCGTGTGCCTGTCTGATTCTGGTATTTTTACTTCTACAGGTGAGTCAAGTAAGAACTTTTCTTTTTGGCAGTGATGACCTGTGAGCCACCCTAGCCTGTTTGCTTCATTGATATGTACATATTATGTCTTGTTTAATCGATGGCAAACAAAAAAATGTATATAAAATGTTTATTAGTCCAGGAGCGAGGATTCAAGGACTGAGTTAGTGCCCTGGTGCCTTCTTTGACAACACAGCTGTTTGCATTTTAATGGTGAAATAAGCTGTTCTTGACATTCTCCAAGGTCTCCCCGCTGCCTTGTTTCCATTGAAATAAAAATGAGGCGATTCTATACATCTTTTCAAAAAAAGAAAGTTCTCACAAAGGTGGAGGCTTTGATGCTTTGATACATCTCTCACAGCATTATTTCATATTCTATTATATATCTCCGCCACATTCAATGTGTACATGAAAAATAACATTATAAATATACTGGTGATACACGTGATCAATTTCTAAATGTTAATTTAAAAGGAATGAATGCGATAAAAGTCATCCCTTTCATACTAATTACATCTGGATTCTTTCCCATCAGTCACTGGGACAGGTCCACTCAACCTACCGTGAGTGTTTTTGTGTAAAATATACAACTGTGCATTCCCTGTCAGTGTTTATTTTCATTACTTGCATACACGGACCGGCGTCATCAACCAAAGGCAGTGAAGAAGAGCGGCTTAATGGGAAAAAGGGAAACATCCTCAGCCTGGTTAAGTGAACCAGGAAGTGACTGCCTGCTTTCATTCCTCTGCTGAGCCGCCATGACGGGCTCCTCGGGGCACCCAATGAACTTCTGATAGGATTAATAAAGCAACAGGCTGACCGTGGTGATGTGTTTGGTTTAGCGGACTTTCCCAGAGCCGCGCTCCCGCTGTGGTTACCATACAGAAGAGGGCCGCGGAGTCATTTGTTTCCTGCCGACCGTCCTGATAGGTCCCCCGAGGAGCCGCTGTGGTCGGCTTCCCGCTCCCGCCGGCAGACGGTGGAGCTGCATTCCAATTCCCTCCTGATTTCACGTGTAATGCATAGATGTCTCCTTATACAAGAGCAGCTCAGCGTGTCTGAATGAAACCTAGTACGACAGTTTTAAATTCACTGGTAATTCGGCCTGCGCGGAGCAGGTTTATTTTGATATTTTACCAGAACGGGGGTGGGGGGACACATGGAATTCTAATATCCTGGTGTTGATATTGCCTCACTCTTATCAACCTCCACTGAGGCTGTGCAAAACATTATTGTATGTGATAATGGAATAATGTCCACAGAAGCCTCCGTTCTCCGTTCCTTTTCCTGTTTAATCACTGATATGACATGATATAATGTGACAAGTGAAAAATATCACATTTCAAAGCGGCCCGTATCTGGCATTCATCATCATTTCAGGAAATGCCCACAGGACGAGGCCACGGTGCTTACCTGAGACTGGAGACTATTGATCTCTGCTGGCAAGACTAACTGAGCTCTATTCATCCTGCTCTGGCTCTGGTCTCACACAAACAGAGCCGTCAATCACTGCCCCAACGTCGCTCCGGCACCGCCGCTGACATTCAGCTAATGGTATCTTTTTGTCTCCAAAGTCAATTTTCGGGAGAATTATTGTGGCGTTCATACGGAGTCTCAGTGTTGGCCTCTGAAGATGCGGAATTAAATTTTCACTGAGGAATAAAAGTGTGCAGGTTTAATTAATAAGTCTCTAAGTGAAATCCTAGCGGTTGGGCTCACGACCGCGGCGTTATATGGCAGTCATTAACACGGCGCCCGCAGACTGGCACACAGAAGCTCTCTGCCTGCAGCCGGAGCGCCGCTGAACATGCATCAATGCGTGCAGAGTTTAATATGTGGCCGGAGGTTAAGCCAGCAGGGTCAAAAGGTCAGGAGGGCCTGACGTTGGCTCCCTATTGGAGGAATCTGGAAATGATATTGACACCTTACAACAACTGATAAATTCATGGGGAGCTCTGGAAAAGAAGAAATCCATCCCGAATGATTTGCCCATCAGTAAGAGCGAACATTAATAATTCATCTGGATTCAGAGGGAATTGATCCGAAGAGATGACACATTCTTGATGGGTGGAAATGGAAGCAGGGGAACCTGCTCAAGCACACAGTGGAGAAACCTGGGCCCACTTTAAATAGAAAAAGGCATCTAATATATGTGATTATAGGTGTTTATTGAAATTAAGACCCGGTGACGTAAACAAAAAGAGCAATTCTCCCGTTGAGCTTCTAAAGGCTAAACTGCACATTAATATGATAAACAGGGTCATTAAATAATAATGATGCTTTTGAAATTCCCTGATTCAAGTATTGGTTTAGAATCCACATTTTCCACCGCGAACATACGCTGCAATGGCCCATTTCTGCAGTCACTGTCTCACTATCCACAGGCTTCCGCTTTGAATCGACTTTATCCAATTATCTTGCAGGTGTGACATCACTGGAGCTACAGAAAGCCTGGGAGGCAGAGGGAACGCTCGAATGAGAGATAAGCAAATGAAAAAGATGCAAATGGGAGACGGAATTTTAAAAAAACACAGTTATTTTGGGGGGAAAAATTGTGAAACGTCTAAGCTAATTGGTCGCTAGAGAGAAGATGCTGACGAGGCGGTTTTTCCGCAGCTCGTGTGCTGCGGCGCCACCTACGCCACTGCTGCACCACAGCACAGAGGAGACGAAAACACACATAAACAGTCACACACGACTGTACCTCCGGCGAGATGCGACTCCAGGTCCTGTTCTGGCCACAGCACATTAACGACGTCACAGTTTTCTAGTTTCACGAATCTGTTGTCTTGCTGTGTTTTAGTCAGCATGAGCATCTTCAAAGCTAGCATTAGCGTGCTAAAATGCCCTGCTTTTGTCTTTTCTTTGAAGTATTTCAATCGCTAACCTGCCATTAGCCAACGTGGCCTGACTCACGACTTTAGAGAGAGGGAACGCATAACTGTTCCCTCCACACCCCATTAGAGAGCAGGAACAGTGTCTGTGCACAACATATGGGCACAATACAGGTGCACGATCTCTTACACATACACACTCACGCGTGCGGTCTCACACACACAGTTGGTCACAAAGCAGCCGTGCTGTTCATTCACTGTACAGTTATAAAGATGCAATGAAAAAAAAAAGAAGCTAAATGAGGAGTTCTAATGAGCTGCAGAGGGAGCGGAGGACACCTGTTTGTTTGCACAGCCTTTCACAAACATTGTGCGGTTAATCACCTGAGGTGACGCGTGTCTGCATCGCAACGGAGGGTTCAGCCGGCATTAAACACAGAGGACAGACGCGCCTCCATTTTGCTTTGGCTTTTCAGTCTAATAGCTGCCCCCCCCCCCCCCCCCCCCCGCTGAGATGCTGCTGCTGCAGATGTTCGGTGTTATTGTGCCGCACCTGCAGTTCCAGTCCAGCGGCTGCTTTCCAACCATCTCGAAAGAGTCAGCCAGAACGGAGAGAGGATGGGGGGGGGGGGGGGGGGGGGGGGCTTCAGTTTGTGGCAACAAAGTGGGAAATTGAAAAGAGGGTTGTTATGATTCATGCACCTGCACCAATATATGGACCGACTGGACCAAAAAAAGACTGGTTTCTGTGTTGCTTTGCTTTAATTAAATGGGACATTTTTACCTTTACAGATGTCTCGAACTATCCAAACTTATATTTCAGAGTGACATTAGAAGAAGAGACATCAAAGAAAGAAAGATTCTCCCTATAGTTTCCTGCGTAGTTCATCTCTATCAAGATTAAGGGGGACCTCACTCCATATTTCTTCCTTTTTACCAGTTCTGCTGCCTGTGATAGTCTTTCATCAGCTGTAGTTACTACTTTATTTGCTGCCTCCATAAAGGTGACTTATAAGCTGTTATCACAAGGCCAGAAAGAAATGTCAATACCAGATTAAAAGGCGTGAACGGAGAAAGAGGGAGGGAAAGACTTCATTATAGTTGAAGCCAAGAAACAAACACCTATTGATATGTGTGGGACAGCCCGGGTAGTTGAAAGGTTCAGGTGGGCTTTGACCCCTCATTGACACCTGTTAAATCTCATTGATTTGTGCACTGAAACAGGCTGATGGGGAAATATCATTTTACTAGTTCAAGCACAGTATGAAGATGGAGAAAAATGTCACTCCAAAAGAGTATCGCTGTGTGCTCGCCAAGAGGCTCCAAAAACCCGCCTTCCATTAGATTAGCGGTCTTATTTATATTAAATACAATAAAAATGAAGGACAGTATGCTCAAGAAAGACACTGTGAGATCACATAAAATGTAAAATGTACTGACCAGAGAAGCCCAGTTAACTTCCACTTAAGAACAGCCACAAAGGCCCAGTAGGGTCTCACACTCGGGAGGAATCAGTAAAAATCTCAAATCAATTCTAAAATGGGCTTTTTCTTGTTTCTAAACTAAACTGAACCATTTGTGTTGTTGTTTGGCATTTGATAAGCCCCTCAGGAGTCTCCACCCAACCTCTGTTCTCTGCATTTTGGGATCCATTAGTGAAATAAAACAATTTTACCCTCTTTGTTCATTGCCATTAAGTTTTAATCAAGTTTATTGCAACACTGAGCTCAAATCATCACCTAGAAAGCAAAAACAAGAACTTTTATTCTTCCTTTTTTATTCTTTAGAGGATCACCAACATTACTTAGGTCTCAATAAATGTAATGATTTCACCTTGTATTCATAGAGATGACAAATTTTAGAAGGTTTTATGTGACAGGACTTTATTTTCATGACTTCAGGTCAGTATATGTGAATATTGTCGATGGGGGGGTCAGTATTTTGGTCAAATGAGTAAAATTGGGCAGCATTGTGATTAAAAAAAAGTGATAAAAACAGGCGATTACGGTGTTACGGCTGAGTTCAGCAGCGGCCAAAGAGGTCAAGTCTTCTCATTCTCTTTAATCCAATTGCAGTAATGTAGCACTTCAATTTCACACAAGCCTGATATTCTGCTCCCTGAAAAACAGTTTCCTTTTCTTTTCCTTGTATTTCTGACCCTGCTCAAATCTAAAAAGCCTGATTTCAGACGAGCTGTGTCCTTTCCTGATGAGTTTAGCTCCTATCCTGTGGAGAAATCTGGCCTGTTTTGATGTGAGTGTTAATCATATAAATGCAGAAATAAATTTGCTGCTTGATTGTGAGCTTTGTTCAAGTTGTGAAGTTAAACTGTGCAGGATAAGGAGCCAATGTCAACAATTCATGTTTGTTGAACAGAAAAAAACATTGAGAAAACACAATACCAAGCTGGGGAGCATTGTTCTAAGGCCTCTGAGAGATGGAATATGTAAAATTTTAGCATTTCGTCTCAGCACAATCTGTGCAGGTGTTAAGGGTTTGTCCTGTTGTGTCCCTGCTGTCTGCTTGTTCTCCTCTGTTCTCAGGCTGGGTGGGGGGTGGTGGGGGGGGGGGGGGGTGACCTGCTCTCATCTCCCGCTCCCAAATCCACACATCTGCAGCTCAGCCAAGGCCAATCTACTCCCCCACCTAACAGCTTTAAAAGACCGGCTCATTCATCCCCTCCACACCAGTTGGCTGTAACATTTGGCTCCTTGAGACAATTCTCTTGGTTCCCCCCCTCCACGTCTTTTACTGTTCATCATTACAGCCTGGTCAGCAAAGCCCCGACTCGTGTCACAGAGAGACAGTCAAAAAAACCTCACCTATTTTAATCAACTGTGGACTCATTGAGAGGATGCTGTGGCATCATGGACGGTGCTGCGTACACTTAAAGTTCTGCCTGTAAGAAGCCCACAGAGGCAAAAATAGGCAAGAGCCCGCTAACAGATTTTTATCAAGTAATTAGAGAACAATAGATGGCAGGAAGCGTATTGTGCTGCGGTTCCCTAAAATAGCGCAGCACAATAGCTTGGCAATGGCATCGCAAAACTCTAGTGGGAAATGGTTTTAATTTGTTGGTGCTGGAGTACGGAATTGTACTAGCTTGGAATTTCACTGTTGAAATCCTTCACATTTCAAACTGAAAATGAAAAATCAAGACCAAAACAAAAAATTACCTGTTGGCATAAACACTTGTGATCTATGAAGGCGTGCAGGACAGACAGTAAATCGCACAATCGAGTTGTCATTATTACGGCAGCGGCAGTAACCACCAACACGCCTCACGTGCCAGAAATACTTCACTTGACAAATGCACAATTTACACTTTCAAATGACTAACAGACTGAGCAAACAGAAACTAACAAAACTAACAAAAAAATTGTTCATTTTGGCCGTTCTGTGCGATTTCTGAGGAAGACTGGCACTAATGGAAAAACTGACTTTAGTTAAAAGAAGTCTTTTTTCCCTAAAAGCAGTAAACAGGATGTAAACAAGATTCAAGATTCTAGATGTACTTTATTCATCCCCGTAGGGAAATTGAATTGTAGTAGCAGCCTAACGTGGATTAATATAACTGTAGTCTAGGTTTTGTATTTACAAAGTATAGAAATAGAATAAATAAATAAATAAATACAAATAAGATTAGAATGTTATAAGCATAACGCCACATCTGATCATATAGATTCATCATTTTGAAGTATTCTATAGTTGCATTTTTCTGAATCCTCCATAATTCTATGGTGTTTTATTTTAGAATATAAGAAAACATTTGAACATTTGCTGAAAAGAAAATCATTACAATAACATAGATTTCATTTGTAAAAGTGTTTTTGGTTTATTTTGGCTTCGTGGCTATGTCATCATCTTTGTGTCCTGCCTACAGCACCTTCTCTCTCACCTTCTCTGATGTCTCTTTCTCCTTGCTCGTGTATTAAACCCTATTTCCCTATTTTTATTCCATTTCTGGTGCCTGATAAAATTAGCTTAGCGATTCAGGGCTTCTGCGGGAGGGACTATTTTTTTCACATGTGACCAATTTCTAGCCAGGATCTGAAGAAGTCTTAGATCTTCACATGCTTATTGTACCACATGTGTTGATTCGAAGAGTTGAAGTCTTCCACTTTTGGCTCGCTGCCCTGCTCTAGATTTCACCTGGTGGTGAAAGACTAAAGGCTGCAGGTGAATCAGCCGGAGAGAGATGCATCCTCTTATGCTATAGGAGGGTTTAGCCTTCAGCTGTGACCTCTCTCATCCAACATGAGGAGATAGCACAGCAGCGCAGGAATAAACAGCCATCTTGCAGAGGAGCCTGTTACAGAAGGTTTAACAAGCAGTGCATGAAAAACTGGCTCCTTGTGCTGCTCAATGATGATATTTTGTTTATGAATATTTACAGAGGTCAAAGTTTCAAAGCTTTTAAAACTGCCAAACAGCGTATGTATAACAGAGGTCAAGGATAGCAGCCCTGGTGGATTTATTTCATTTTTTTTTGGTGCAAGCTGATCAGTCTTCTCTTTTCTAAACTTTCCAGCACACTGATGGACGTGCTCGGGTCTCTCTTTCATATTACAAGACACAACCCTTTTTTTTTTTTTTTAAACAATCAAATATCACTATTAAACAGTTATTCAGCAAAAATGGATGCCCTGATTTCCTGAACTGGTCTTCTCCCAGTAACTTAGAAATGGGCTTTAATCACTTTGCAGTGTGTGTGTTTCTGCCAGGAAGAAGGTTTCTCGAATCCATGTTTTCTCTCTTGTGGAAATTAGACTCAATTTTGCCCTTTAAATGCTGCCTCAAGGTTGACATCGACAAAACCAATATGGCTTATGAAGATGATTCAATCAAGTACATTTGGATGTCAAGAACAGATTAGAAAAGACAAAATGTTGCTTTATTTGTACCACATTGAGGAAATCTACAATGTCCCAGCAGCACAGGGAAGCGAAAAGGATATTTAAAATATATATATATATATATAAAACACAGGCATGCGGATCAGCAGTATCCCCTGGAGGGGTTGGGAGGGGTTTATCCAGCATGGATGTCAGCTTAGCAACCATCATCCTCTCCCCAATCTTCACCACTGGATGCAGGGAGCAGCCCAGGATGGAGCCAGACCTCCTCACCAGTCTGCCCAGCCTCTTTCTTTCCCGAGCTGAGATGCTGAAGACGACTCTACTTAATTTAAATTAGAATGTTTAGGACATCTATGCAATCATTTTAAATTCCACAAGAAAATTGGAATCAAGGAAGTCAACCGCAGCTTTGGACCAATCAACTGAATGGTTGGAAGAACACTGAATCCATCAGCACCTAATGATCAGAGACGGTCGTCTAATGTTCTCAGCAATGGGGGTAAAAGCCAAGATGAAGACTCTGCTCAGTAGAAGCTCCTGCTCCACACGGTCAAAGAACGTATGACACAGAAGGCCACAACATCTATGGAAGCCCACAATCAAGTAACATCATGTATTGAAACATGAGTACACACCAAAGCCTCTAAAATGGCCTCCAGTTGTTTCCAGAGTAAATTCAAAATCCATCCTGGCAGAAAATACACAGCAGAAGCGAAGCGCAGCGGTAGCCAAACACAAGAATGAAAAACTTCCATTCGAAAAGCGTCTTAGCATTCGCTCACGCTGACACCATCAGGTCAGACCTAACCAGACACCGCTGCTGTCACGACGTCACAGAAGGTGGCACTATTTTGGCTCTTACATTTTCACTTTAAAAGTCCAGATTTCCGCTCTTGCAACACATAACAAAGGTTGTGGTAATTAGTTATGGCTTGCTGTGTGATTCATTTAATTCCTCCTCCTGTCAGTGTTCTACTTGCCTGCCTCCACCAAATGGGTAATAGATTTTGAGCAGAATATCAGCCAAGAAATCAAAGCCAGTCAATTAAAATGTTGTCCAAGTACATCAACTATCTTCACTGATGATGGCGGGGAAAAAAAATGAAATTAGTTCTTTTTATTTCTGTGGAGCAGACGTGGCCTGACGCGCATGGATGCTCGCACCCATCTGGCTCGACGTTATGACCACTGACAGGTGACGTGAATAACGCTGATTAGCACTGAGGCAACAAATGAAAGAGTTGGTGTTAAAAACCAGGGAAAATGGGCGTGTGATGGCGGCCAAGTTGCGATGGCTGGAAGACTGGGTCAGAGCATGTCCAACACTGCAGCGGCTGTGGGCGGTTCCCAGTCTTTAATGGTCAAATCTCTGCTCGAAGGAAGGAACAGTGATGAGCCAGAGAGAGGGTCAGGAGGGACCAACTGTTGCGCAACCTGTTAAAGAATGCTGGTTTTGATAGAACACACAAGTGATGGGAGCCCGCAGAGTACCAGAGTTAGAAAGTGGAGCAGTGGAAGAAGGTGGCCTCGGCGCCCTGCCACATGGATGCTAGTCTGCGTCACTTGTCCAGGGAACACATGGCACCGGGATACACGATGAGGAGAGGGTGAGCTGTGGAGGCAGCCATCCATTTTACTTTGACACGTGCCATGTACCCGAGCATTTCATGGACACCAGATTCCCCGATTCCTCCTCTTTCGGCAGCATAATGTGCTCTGCCCCACAGCAAAAATGGCTCAGGAATGGCCGGATGAGTACAACAATAAGGCTGCGGCGTTGCCTCGGCTTGAAATCCTCAGATCTCGGTCTAAGCAAGAGGGGGGTGCTTGACGAACACTTCTGACCTGTGCAACTTACAGGTCTTAAAAAGCATCTGCAGATAACATCTTGCTGCCAGATACCACAGCACACCTCGATGGCTCGGGACTATTTTGGCACCGAAGGGAGATCAACAGGAAGGTGTGTAGATATATACAAACACAAGCACACATGAATTCTAATGTAACTTACTTTAGCTTCATTTTCAATATCATTTATAAAGACTCGATAATATAAAAGAGAACAAATGATTTTCAATTCCGCTGGATCCGTGCGCCTTTTATAAACATTCACATTTGGCTATAATTCTCAAGAATTACGTCCTTTCATTAAGAATTGTGACCACATGAAGCATTTCACTGGGTGAAAATGATTCATAATTGCTACATACTTTAGCACCAAATGTTCCGAGTTCCACAAAGAGCCAGAATATTCTGATCCCATCACAATCTTATACCTGTTTTAAATCGATCGATGCCACTTTTCAGCCTCAGTCTAATACTTGAGCGGGGTCACGACACGAAGGGCATAAGAGATCCACACTCCAATCTGCTGTTTGCTGTGATAAATTGTCTACGTTTTAAATGTGTTTCAGCTAAATGCCACCCAGGCTGCAGTGTAAAAATGATAGCGAAGCTATGCTAATGTCCTTGGAGTGATGCAGATAAAATTGCAGCCTTTCTGCAGGATGGTATTTTGATCTGACGCTGACACTGACCAGAGGTCTGCCATCCATCTGCACAGCTCTTTTCCTATAGAAAACATCGCTTTGTTTATGCTCTTTCTGTTGACAATAGCGATGAAATGGCCATGTTTTTTTGAAAAGAGACCATTTGAATTGTCATTGGGGTAGAAATTATGTCTACGTTATGGTCCGTCAGGGCCAGCAAGGCTTTTTTCTGCTGAGTTAAACACTATCAAAAGCGCTGACCTATATTTAAAACCTAAATAGTAATTTTTTTCCCATGAAATTGTATTCATGTTTTCCCAACAGTCTGTTCCCGTCATTTCTCAGAATTTCTCTTGGCCGCACTGATTCCAGTATGCTTATGTGGATGTTAGATTGTGTTTGTCCCAACAGTTTTCAGCCTCTGTGTGTTGCCATTTCAGACTAATCTGCCCAGGGCCTTCAGTATCAGAAGCTCAGGCCGATGTAACTTACACCACAGATATTACTTTAACCAATCAGATTTCAACTTTGCCTCACAGCAGCATTTTTGTGGCTGGTCAAAGCAAAACCTTTGCATCCAAGGACTAGCAAAACATAGTGATCTGCACACATTAACTGTTTGATTTTGTTCACAAAGACCACATAACAGAAACAACATAACAAATATGACGACACATTTTCAATGGGAACTTTGGGTGCGCTTTTTGAAATGCTACAGAACAAATGATTGGAGGTAAAATTCTGTCTGGACAGATTTAAAATTGGAGTTTTGTGACACAAATGAGAAAGAAAGGAGCCTGTTTGGTGCTCTCATTGTCATGTTTAAGAGTGTTAGGATGTTTGAAGGGACCGTAATTCATAATTTCACGTGAGTGACTTAGAGATCAGGTTTCTGGGCCGGGCTACTTTGGTCTGCTGGGTAAGAAAGGGATGACACTTTCTATAATGGATGCTGACTACTTTATTTTTGGGAAAGTATTGTTTGCTTTCTGACATTGCTGATGTGTGTTTCCGTGTTTATTGTGTTCCTGTCCATTCGCATATGTGCCGGTTAAGGGCCGATTGTTCATGTCTTGTTTTTTTCGCTGATCATAATAAGAAGAACACTGTGAGAGCCATGAAAAAAGGGCATTGCACTCATGTCATTTTTGCCCTTTAATTCTAACTTTCCCCCGTTATCGGGCCATAATATCTGTGTCTTCACTGTGCACGTCTCGGATGCTACGAGCGCTCAGAGAGGGCCACCGCAAGTAGACATCCGTGCTCACTACCAACTCCACAACAGATACAGAATATATTTCAAGATCACAAATAATTACTTTTCTATCCCTCCCCGCCCACCCGCAGTTTCAGACATAAACTTCCCACATACAGCCTTCTCCAGCTTGAGGCAGAGCCACGGAACCCTATTTGATCTGTCTGTAAGGATTGTA
This sequence comes from Takifugu flavidus, assembly GCF_003711565.1. NCBI lineage: Eukaryota > Metazoa > Chordata > Actinopteri > Tetraodontiformes > Tetraodontidae > Takifugu > Takifugu flavidus. Next base: position 3,748,091 of record NC_079528.1, on the reverse strand, counting down.
GAGGCTTGGAGTTGTTTCAACTGGGTTTCTTTCGTAAAAAAAAATGGTATTTGCCATCAATATGTGAAACAAGCCTTGGTAGATTGTGTTTTTGTATCATATTAATGGTTTCTATAATTGCAACGTGATAGTGGTGTTATTAAGAAGTGGATTACGTTGCGTAAGTCCCCGAGTTCCAAGTACCAAATGCGTGGCCCACCACTGATCTACATACGGTTGGTGTTGAACATGAGCAACTGCGGCGACAAACGGGGATCCACACAGTGTTTGGATTGCAGATAGGAAAAGTCCAGGGTGCGCAATCACCACCAAGCTTTCAGTAATGTACTTTTAATCTGAAGGGACAGATGCAAAACCCACACAAGCTTGTAATGGACACTCATCCAAAAGGTCACACTTGGGATCAAGGATCTCCAAACTCGTGCCAAGATTGTCTTTCACAATTATTATGACTTGCTTCTTGATGTTATTGCACCTGTGCGCTGCTTGTCATTAAAAGCACTAAAGGTAGCGGTGTGTTACATTCCCTGCAGAGCATTTGTAGGTCTTGCTCAACAGCCCTTCTCTTCATTAAAAGTTAGTTAATTGACGGTGAACTATATCTACTTGTGAAGGAGTAATGAGCTGGGAGGGAAGGCTGGGTTGATTAATTCAGCCCTGATCGACTTCATTAAATGTCTCCTTTTTAGTCTGAAACACATCGGCTTAAGATGATTTTCAGCTACTGTTGCCACGTTTTATGTCCACCTGCCTGCACAAATGAATGCGCCTGGCTGCCTTTGAGCCTGTTTACGTGGACACTTTATCTTCCTCTCCTCTGTCACCAACCGCTCTTCCACTCCCTTTGTTTCTCCACATCTCTGCTCTGCTGTTTTCATCTTTCATATTCTTTTAAAATGCTGCCCAGTCTCCATGCTTCAGTTCTGCATCCCTCCAACACACACAATCGCTCACACACACACACAAACACACACAGTATCTCTGCTTTATCTCTCCAGCTGTCTGCCTGTCCCCTTCTGCCGGCCCTCCCATCTGCTGATCATGTCCTAATAACTCCTCAGAGGAACACTTTACCCCCTCACACTGTCCACCTCTCCTGATGTTCCCCACTCTGTCCCATATCAGTCAGACATTGCTTCGCTCTTACCTCCTTTTACTTTGCTCCAGTTACTCCCTCCACCTCCCACTGTCTCTCGCAATGCTATCATTCATCATTTATCAAGCCAGCTGCTCTTCCCTTGTTTCTCCCAAAAACTTCACACCTTACAGCAGTGGGATCAAAATGCAGGGAAGCTGGAGCAGAAACCAAGATAAGCTCTCCCTGCAGGTCACTGTCTCTGTACCAGCTGATAGGAATCAATCTCCACCCCAGGACACTGCTCCTTTTGTTGGTTTTTTTTTCTCTGGTACAGGTTCTGTTATTTCAATTCTCCTGTCTCCTTTTACTCACACCCAGCGCCAACAATCATTACAGTCTGAAAAACTGATCAACTCTCATTTTAATGTGATTACTGTGTTTATTCATTGCAAACAAAATGTGTTTTCTGGTGGTTTTGGGCTGCAGGACAGGTCAGGAAACGCACCCTATAATCTATTATAGGCTGTAAAATGTGAGCCAAATATAATAAAGATACAATACCCCAAATTTCTTTCCACATCCCTGTTCAAGTCTATTTGTTTATATACGACCCCCCTTCCCCCACAAATTGGTTTTATTACCAAATTCATCAAAATGATACACAAGTCATGATTAACAGCTGCGCTTTCCTTGTCAATCATCATGTGGGCTGAAATTATATGAAATACACACACGGTACTTCAGATTCCACTGATATTAAAACAGCCAGCGTTCAGAATTGCATTTTTTTTATATTCTCTTTTGCAACTGTTTCACAAACTCAGCAGATTACATTTGAACTTGACTTCTGCTTCTCCATTGATTCGTCAGAAGCTGTAGAAAAAGTTAAAAACTAAAGTTTCCTTGACTGCTTGTTGATCAGAAAAAGCACAACTTGATAAACTTTGTTAGAGAACTTTTGTAAACTTGGAACATACAGCAGGACACATTAATTTGGGCCTTAATAAATGCAAACTGATCTTATTTGCCAGCATTTGATGAGTCGTGGAACGTAAACGGAGACTTCAAACTCGGTGCCAGACTGTGTAGGCTTGCTGATTATCTCTTAACTAGATAAGCTGAGGTGGTTTCAGGCAGTGAATTAAGGAAACACAACAAGTTTTCATCTTAAAGAAATCATCCCTAAAGTCATGTTGACCTTTGGAACACGTGTAAACATCTGCATCATGCACTATGATACGCATGGAAGAAAGAAGCAGATAAATAACAACAATACTTAAATGTTAGAATCTGGCCTGTGTGGTCTGTTTAGAAGGAAAATCGGAGTTTGATTTTGTACAACAAAGGAAAAAAAACCCATTTCAAATGTTGCTACAGCTCAGTATGTGGCAGACATTGACCAGCTCGGGATAAAGTTTTCCAACAGGGGAAGGAAGCACCTGGGGTGGTCTTTTTCCATCTGCTGCATTCACTTAGAATGCAAGCAAAATTTCACTGCTCACAAAAGAATTTCAGGTGTTTATATGTGGGGGGAGAGAAGCACTGAGTCTTATTGTGTGACTGGGTGTGAAATCTGAAGAAGCAAATCTCAAGTCAGCAACTCTGGGGGGCCAGTTTTCATCTCATTGTTTTCAAATCCTAAAAAGAGGCCTGACGCTGTGCTGAATCTGTTTGTCCCGGGGACACCGAGAGCACAAGAGCTGAGAAACAAAGAGGTTTAGTGGCCCCTTTAATCTGTTTAATTATGGTATGGGGCTGCTAGTAATAGACTTTATTTAATTATGTGAGAGTTTAACTTTAGATATTAAAGAATAATGGTAACTCTGACAATTGCCAATTTATTGTATGGCATGAAAGTATTCTTGTTTTTGTAATTTGATTATAGAGGAGCTTTTAAATCTAATCAATACGGGTATGTGCAGTTTTGTGTGGATGAAAATGAAAACCTCTTATTTTTAATTGAGAAGACAAAGAACAAACACGGTTGGCTGATGACAGTTCCTTAGAACTTTAATTGTTTGAAATGTTGGTGAGTGAAATAATAATGCACAAGTGCAATAAAGTGCCATTTAAATGTCTGCAACGACTGACCTTCTGGAGCTCTAATCACAACGTCAGAGAAGTTTGTTCTTTGGAACAACCATTTGCTTGAACACATAAGAGCATCTCAGCCTAACTTTTGCTCTAACAATTATATTAATGCCTGACCATATGCCCCAAATGCATTAGTAAGCATAACATGGGATGTAAGAGAAGAAAATGCAAGAAGGAACCTTGCAATCCACATAAAAATATGGCACCTTAAGAACTAAATAAAATACCTTGCTGCCACTTGTTATTTAAAGAGTTTCTTTCAAAATGTCTGTGGGTGTCTGCTTTGATTTCAGGCAACAGTAAACAGCAATACTTCTAAACCACAGCAGGTGTTAAAAGATTAAATAACATCAGCTTGTTGAAATAATATTTAATAATGACCTGATATAACCCCATTCAACTACTATTGCTTCTAGAATAGGGTTATCTAATTATGTGTTACTTGTTGCATTATACGTATGTTCAAATTGAGTTATGTGGCTTCAATAGACGTGTTTCCACTGCAGGAACCTCAGGTAATAGTGCATTTTTAATGATATTTACTGTAATTCACTGCAGTTGAAAGGAAATCTTTTGTACCTTGGGTTAAATAGCAGAAAACATTTACAGGGACAGGTTTCTATGCCTGCTGGTCTGTCTCAACAGAATAATACTTTTATTAACGTCTGGAGTTCTGCATCGCATTCAAGGACAACATGCAGTGCCTCAATTGGCAGGGAAAAATGTTTTTTGTTCACCTTTCATTTAAGTCAGATTTAAATGGGAAGTGTCTGACTCGCAGACTGACAACTTAGCGTCATGTGCGTCATAACACAGTTTTTAACAACCATAACTGCAATAATATTGTCCATTGTTCAGAAACACTGGTCAGATATAAAAGGTGCTCTACAGTATGTGCCGTAATGGATAAAATCCCTCCTTTCTACACCATAAAGAGAACGGAGCCATCTGGCTGAGCTCTGTGCTCAATGCTCAGTTGGTGACAGACGCCATGTCGTAGCCAAAGCTGTAAATGGCTGAGGTATAAACACCAATCTAATATCTATCTGTTTGAAATGGAATTGATGTGCATGTCCTCTCCTAGATTACAAGGATTTTCAAGGAGAACTACCTCGGTCACAGAGCAAATGGGCCTCCTCTCCCAAGCCTTAAGTATTATTGAGGAGGTTGCTTGAGATATTCGATACAAAGGGATATATCTGCACTAATTTGATGTCAAGTTACAGTCCAGTGTTAGATCTACCCTCTTTGTACCTCATAACTGCAGCAGACTCCAACCATTGAGGATGATCCGTGACTTCCACACCTGTGGACTAAATTGAACATTTGATTGAATACGTCTGCAGCTTTGAAGGTCTTTTTTGAAGCATTACTTAGATACCACAAGGTAGCATGAACAAATTCCATAGACACAGCCCACTATCTTGTTCACAATGCAACGAGCGTGAGAATGAATGCTAATATGTAAACTGTATAGTATATTTATGCACACAGCTCTGTGTAGAACAGAAATAAAACCTTAAAAACATCAGTTTGCTTGCTTTGTTGGGGGGATTTTTTTCCAAATGCCACGATTACACATGAAATCCATTGTCGTTGTGCTTTTCATTAGTTCCCTTAGATTGCAACGATGCGGCAGATATGACTGAGCGCATGTTTAACCAGCACAGTGCATCGAGTGGCCGTCTGCCATAACATAGCCCAATTATAGAGTCAGATTTTATGACTATTCATTCGGATGTGACGAACTACAGAGGGAGACCATGTGGCACTAATAAATGATTTTTCTTTTTTTGTGAATGAGCTTCCATATAGAGGCGTTTTCTCTTGGTGTCGTGATGACACAAGGTTGCTCAGTCTCAACAGAGAAAAAATCAAAAGCATGCTGCACTTTTCCAGTAGCAGACATCTGAAATGACATCCCAACATGCCTTGACACTGCTGTTTCTCCTCACACTTCTGTATTAATTACCGAAGCCTGGATTTTTATGTGCAATCACACCATGAAGTGGTGTTAGGATAATTTGGTGTTGCTAAAAGAAGAAAAACATGAATGTAAGAGGTTCTTGAGTTATCCTTAACGCACGTCACGTTTCAAGCTCAACCTTTTGAAATGGCTTGTCAGTGTGACATCATTCTTGCCGAAATCCTACGAAATGACCTTGCATGGGCGGCGCTTAATCTGCAGTATTTGGATTCGCTCAGCCACCAACCTTAACAGGACATTTTGAAATCACTGTATTTCTGACTCATGCGATATTTCTTCTCTTGTTGACAGTGCCGGGCCTCTGCAGTATATCCTTCAGTTAGACAATTCCTCCCCTAGGGCCAATTTATTCTTCTGTGTTTTGTTTCTTCAGTCCAAAACCACCAACAGTTACTTCTCCCTAAACATCGATAAAGTCTTAAAAAAGCTGTAATGAGATGTGTACATGCTTCAGAAATATAACTGCTAACAGTGTCAGTGCTAAGCAAGACTGTTGCTTTTCATGAGCGTTTCTTTGTCTTTTCATGACTCCTTCATTGTCAGTGTGATATTAGGTCCTGTTGTTCAACTAAGCACAGGTTAAAACACATTTTCTGGTTTCAGTTAGCGGTGGAATCTCCGCTGTAGAAAGGTCACTGTAGAGGTGGATGGGGGTGGACAAAACACAGCTCCTGCCAGAGATTTATCAGGCTAGATTTGCTCCCTGAAACACATGGTTAATTTAGCAGCCATTACAGGTGACACCATGATGAATAGAGAGGGATGCTCACGCATACACAGGCAATGGGCATAAACACACACAAACAGACGCACGCTGATAGAAAGAATAATGGTCATTTTATGGCAGCCTGCAGGAGGACAGGAGATAAAAGTTAGTGTCGGGAGAAAGACGTGTCAGGATGGATTCATTAGCACTGAGATGGAAGACCATGTTCAGAGTATGCTATGAGATAAATTCTTCAGCGCTGGAAAACCACATGAACAGTAATGATGATAAACAATCAGGTCAATTAGTCTCGCACGAGAGCAGTATTTGAACTGCTAAAACGGGATTATGAAAGTTTCTGAAGGAAATAAAAGAAAGAAAAACCAGCACAAGGCACCATGTTGCTGCTCAACAGTCGCCAGTGCCGTTTGTCATCATTGTCAACCTGTAAAACTGCTACCTATTGATTTCATGTATAGTTGCCCTTTACTGCTCCAAGTAGGAGGTTCCATACACACAACAAATATTTAATCATTGTCAAACATGTCTCTGACAAGCATCCGGTAAGCCGCTCCACACAGAGCTGCTTTTCAAACCAAACGGATGATGTTCTGCCCACATACACAGGAAGCAGGCTGCCTACGGTTGAACAGAAGCCCAGAGCATAGAAGCAGGATAGAGAATTTCTTTTATGAGGCAGAATCTCCGCTCATGTCTCTAGCAGCTTGGCAGTGAGTGGCACTGACATACGGACAGACAATGGACGAGTCTCATTAGAGCCTCAGCCTTCACTGAGGAACGCAGCCGACACTTTTCAAGTGCCCGTGAAGAAAGGGACGCTGCAACCCTTTAACGTGAATGCTTCACTATAGGATCAGATTAATTTCCCTTTGGTTTATGAAGCATCAAAGTGTTCTGAAGAGCTTCTGATGCACTGCAAAACACACTGTGTAAAGGAAAGGAAGGATGGACAAATAGAAGAGCAGCTGAATCAGACAAGAACAACTCAATAATTTGTCTATCATCTCAAGAACAATTATATCAGATCAAACAGCCATGTCAGATGCAAACCTAATTGTGCATTTTACCGCGATAGACATTCTTCCTATATTGGCATTGTGGAGTGGACAGACATCATTATATTTGGCACTCATCAAGATGCACCTTGAAGGTCAGACCTGATGAATTTGCAGGGACAGCTCTGTTGTAGAGGGTAGCCATTATCCATGAGACCAAGAGATTATTTGCTCTCAAGAGAGGATAAACTGGGAAAAGGAAGGAAATACTGGGATGGAAGTGGAAAAAGACCGAAGGGAAAGGAAAATAACAGGGGGAACAGGACTGGAGATCTACATCCAGAGAGTGCAGAGAAGAGTGAAGAATCACTGTGAGAAGCTGATAGGTGACAAAACTCCCCTACCCACTTAAGGCTGACACCTCACTGCAACTGTTCTTTCCACAGCAGGCAATCAGGGATGTTATTGATGTACCAGAGAAAGAGCAGAAAGCTTCCAGCCCAGGTAGAGTTGACATCAGAACACAGTCTCTTCTCACTGTTTGCCTCTCGACTTAACATTTTTCTCAGGGAGACGTCCTTGGACAGATTTCCATTGAAACCACAACACGACACTGTTACTTGTATATATCGCCGAAGGCTGAAACCTAAGAAGGGAACTGCATGCCAGTTGTAAAAAAATATATAATTAAGTTGATCCGCATCCTCATCACCAAACAATATGTTAGCACCCTTAAATTGTAGACATATACTCCAAAAAGCTCTGACTTGAGCCTTTAGGATATCCCACACTAATAGGGCTCCTCTTAAACCTTCAGCTCATCCTCTAGTCTGTGTCTGCTTCTCTCCGCAGGCTGCAGTGATGAAGTGCTCTGCTCCTGCAGTAGTCCAGTGGTGTGCTATGCATGATAAAGAGCTGGAGATTGCAGGGAAAGCCTGGGGAACACTGGGTGACCCAGCTGGTGGCACAAAACTGCAGGCCACAAGCCATGCTGGGGGTAAAGAGATGATTTGAATGGCAGTAAAACTTGGATGCAAATAGGTTTGGTCTGCTTCATAAACACGCAGTCACACGCGTGAAAAGGCAAACATAAACAAAGGTGAGTGCCTGAATTTATGGCAAGGTACAAAAGTAATGCTAATGTATGCAAACACAGGCACAAAAAAACCCAATGAAATGCCGTATATTGTAAAGCCGTAGCCACCATCACAATCATCAACAAGAAAGAAATACACGCATGAGGAATACTGAAGAGGAACAGCTTTATTCAGTATGACACATTTGCACCTTAACCTCTAATATATTATATTCATAAGTACAACAGCATGAAAAGATACAGAGAGATGCAGAAGAGGGAAGAGGGAGGAGGGTTTAAATTAGAGTGAACAGAGATAAATAAAAAAGAAATACATAGACAAGTGTGTGTGTGTGTGTGTGTGTGTGTGTGTGTGTGTGTGTGTGTGTGTGTGAGTGAGTGAGTCTGAAAGCTTAGAGGATTAAAGGAGAATATGATCTGTTAGTCTACCTTATGGGTCGATCCTCCAGAAACCAGTGTTTGAGACCTCATTGAGGAGAAGATCCCAGGGGTCTGGGGTGGACAGGCTGACCTGCAGCTGCCTGGGGAGCCCATGCTGAGACAGGCAGACTTCACATTACAGGTCAACTATGCGACTCAAGGGTGTAATTAAAATGTTGGATATCGGAGTTCTGCACCGGGTGCAAAATATTTTGCAGCATCTTTTTGCCTGAGGGAAAAAAGAAATATCTGAAATATTTAATTACTTAGTATGTACTGTTCAGACTTGTGAATTTTGATAATTCCCTAATTACAGGGAAATAGAGTTGCATAAATGCCTCCTGGCCTGATCTCCCCTCTCTCCAACCTGGGAAACCACCAAAAGGAGATGCCAGATTACAAAGAACGTTCAATAACATTCATCCATGAAATTGAAGGGAGGCCATTATGTGGGAAATTATTATATTTCTGTGAGAGTGCTTTAACTCAGACGAGTCAGGGTGCCCATTCTGAATCCAGTGCCAAAGTTGGCAAAAATGGGTATGTGAGCCTTACAATGGGATAATGGAAGGACCAAAGGAAGAGGGTGGTCTGGTCTGATGTATCACATTTTCTTCAACATCATGTGATAAAGGATGCTGGTGCATCGCTTACATGGGGAACATTTGGCACCTGGATGCGTGTTGGAAAGAAGGCAAGCTGGGGGAGACAGTGGGATGCTTTGGGCCCTGTTCTGTTGCCCGTCAATGGGGTGTTTTTTTGAAACGTGCCCCCTGCCATAGCACTGTTGCTGTACAGCCTTTCAGAGAAACCTAGTCCCTGACGTCTGTGGCCTCTTCCAGCAGGGTACTGTGTCCTCCCACAAAGCAAAAAATGGCCTCCTTTGTGCCAGATACCACAGCTCGCAGTGTCAGTGTCAAGTGGAGTCAAAACCAACACAATATTAGGCTGTCATCATTGGTCATAATTTCAGGTCTGGTTGGTGTTTGAAACCCACCTTTTCAGGACAGACTGATACTTTGTCTATTCAAGAGAACTTGTGCGATCTTTGCAACTCACCTACAGAACAAGCCACAAAAAAATCCATGATAAAAAAGACAATTTGTTGTGGAATTTCTGGATGTTGTGGAACAGACACCCTGGAGACTCGTGGCTCCTGTTGAAACAGGGCCTACCGATTGATCAGGAGTGACGCCAACAAAGCAACAACTCATAATACAGAGATACACCAATTCTGAGGATTTACCCCACACCAAGAAGTTTTTAAGGTGTAAAAGAGGTGAAGGTCTATTTGTATTTAATTGCCCCAGGTTCAAGGTCTCAATGCCCCGGTCAGCACATTTGCATGCCATCATTGAGGTCTCCTCATGGGTAAGACAGCGCGCCTATATCAATGCAATCATGATGTTGATTATCAGGACAAAAGTGCACATTTATGTTAAAATATACCAAATCTTTTATACCCATTTTTAAACTTCACCACTTTAACACAGTCCATCCCATTTAGATACTTTTAATCAGGGTCCCCTTACAAAAGCCACACAAGCTGCTGGGTTCAGTTTAGTCATTAAGCAGAAACTGGTTATGCAAGGTAACAATTAACAGAAGACAAAAACCTAAAAAAAAAATTATAGAGAAAGTTACAGTAACTGGGAGGCTCTTGTACAGCTCATTTAGACAGATTTATTCTTTAAGAGAACATCTGCTATAAATCTGTACACAGCTGTTTATAAACTATGAGCTGTCACTCACAGCTTATTTTATACACTGCCTGCCCCGTTCCCATTTCCCAGGGGGCCAACGAAAGAAAAAGAGTTAATCAAAGTGGTAGACTTGCAATTAAGTGACAGTGAAAGTTACTGGATTTTATCTTGGATCCATTCGGCTTACTTCATGCCTGCGATGAGAGCTTTAAATAGACTGCAGTGAATCTTCTGCTCAGGTTCAGCGATTAAGCTGGTCACGGCCTCTGAGAACACAATAGTCTTGTGGTTTTATGCCACATTTTCCAATTCATGGATATCTATAACCTGGAGAAAACATTGTTTTCTGTTTTGTTTTGAAAGTTCATCCTCTTTCATGCAAATTCAAATGTTTCGTGACGTTCAGCGGTTTCCGCGGTAATTTAAAGAAGATTCACTCCAACTATAGAAACTCTGATAGGGCGGAAGGTTATCTGCAGGATCCGGAGCACGGCCTCAGTTTATGATTACATGTTTAGCTGTGATATTGATGTAATCCTCAAAGGATATTACCCAGTATAGCGGAGTACCTGTGGATACGGGGTTTTGAATCTGCACCTTATCTCCCTCTATCTTGCCCCTGCAGCTTTTTCAATCAAACTGCACCGATTCTGCACACTTCCCCTGATGGGGTGCCATTTCACTCTCTTGCTGCAGTTGGCCAGCTGACCTTCTAACCAAGATGCCTTTTCTAACAGGACCAAATGTTTTATTCATGCACCTGTGGACTCCCAGACCACAATAAAAACAAAACGGCTCTCTCACCTCAAGAGAACCCTTCCCCCCATTGGAATAAGATGCGTCACATCTCTGTTGGTGTGATCCCCTTTGTAACAATCCCTTTTCTTTCCACAAAGAATTGCACCTTCAGTATATACGACTCTGCCTTTAATCGTTTTGCCTGGACATTCTGAAAAATTAATTATTGAAGCGCAGAGGAAAACTTTTATGAAGTTGATCATGTTTCTAAATGGAGAATTGAATTAAATGAGACTCTTATAGAGTTCTTTTCTAAATGGAGAGAACATTTACAAAGCTTCACACAACTGTCAATAAAAGTACTGATTAAGGTGCATTTATGTCGAAATATATTTATTTTTTTGGACTTTATGAAAACTGAACTATAAGAGTAGGGGTCATTACAGTACATCCTACTGAAAAGATCCTGCTCCTTCATATTTTTTCATAAAGTAAAGCAATTTCAGCAGGTCTTGCTGAAACTCTGTTGAAGGAAAAAATAATATTTCGACATTGAAAAGTTAACATTTATTCATAGCAACACTAAAGCACAGACATAACACAATTCAGTTCTCTTCTGTATTAAATGCTGTATAATGCAAAAATGACTTAAACCTTGTACATCCATCGAGTTAACAAAGGTGCAGCCTTTATGTCGTGTACTGTACATGGGGTAAGTGTTTTATAAACCAGACCTGATCGTGAACATGGATTATGTAACACGAGTTGGTTTAGTTAAGCCGGTGAACTGCCGACACACTGTGTTTTCGGAAGCAGTGGCCTTCCAAGCTGAGTGTTTGTTTTCCCGATAACAGGCTGTCAGAAAAATGAGGTCTTGCAATCTAACTGAACTTTCTGAAGACCACAGGGGTTTGAGCAAACAGGCACTGAAAGCTCCTGTCTTTACACTTTGAATTTACTTGCTGACAGGTTTCATTAGCACTCTGTACTACACTTTACTCCAAGCCAGTACTATTTAGGTTGACCTGCTTTGCTTCTGTGTCCTCAGATGTACTTCATGTTAAGTATTAAAATCCTCATTCTACTAAAAATGTAAGGCCAATTTTCTGGGCCCCACAACTTCAAAGGAATGTTGGAGGAGTTAGTCATGGTTTTTTAAGGTTGAGGCTAGAATTTGTTAGGCTAGGTTAGAGTTCAGGAGTCAGTGGGGTGGTTACGTGAAGAGCCAGATAATGTATCATGGCTATGAAAGATAGACATGTTGTGGGGAAGGGGGGTGCACGTAAGGGTGGGGGGGGTGCATGGGATGGAATGTAAAATGCACGCATCATGGCAGTATAACGGTAGATGTTTTGCTCATATTTCAAGAGCTGCTCACTGAAAGAACTTTTTAAAACAGGAGCACAGGGTGGTTGAGAGTGCACGGCATTGAGAGTGCACGGCATTGAGAGTGCACGGCACTGAGAGTGCACTCACAAACCATGATTCACAAATGTTGTGTTGGTATCTTAAATGAATGGGGCAACAGGATTTGTCTGCACATAAATGCACGCCATCAGGCCAGGTGGTGTCTCCAGTGATTAGAGATCAGTGTAACGTCAAAAACCAAACAAGAGAAAATGCAATAAATGAAGAAGACATTGGGAGTTATGACTCTAAAGACAAGCGTGAGGAAAGCACAGAGCACCATCTGAATAGAGACATGAGGAGCAGAGGACAGGTGAGAGAATCATAAGAGGACACAGGAAGACACACAGAAAAGACCGAGACAAGTGTCCAAGGTGCCTGTCCTGAGTTTTTGCAAAGGTCACAGGTCACTGTGACAAATGTGTGCTAAAGCGAACCAAAGCATACATACGATATCTCAAGAGAGCAACCTTTATATATTTCCCAAGTTCACACTATACCAGGATTTTTTTTAAAATTCTTTTTCTCTTCTTTTGGAGTTAGATCTGATTTTCTGGACACTTTGTACCATTTGTAGAACACCTTTACGTCTCACTAAGAAACCTCTGTGTATTTCCGAAAACATGAAAGTCCTTTTGCAGTACAGTTTTTCATTTTTGGGAGTTTTTTCAACAAAAGAGAGAACGTCTCTTTCAGCTCTCCAACGCTGCTCTTTGAAGGCAATCAGCAAATTTCAGCCAGCCACACATTTGATCATAAAATTCTCGCTCATGAAAGATGCACACGTATCTCTCATGACCAATAACCTGCACATGACTGGATCCCTGGTGATCAGACCTAGCATGTAATTCACCTTGTCCTGCTGGTTACTTCCTCAGCGCTGCTTTTCACAGTGAGTCACTGCGCAATGACGTCCCCGAATTGTTGACTGACTGGAATTGATACAACCTCAGTGTTCAGAAATCACAGAGCCCCGTGTCTCCTCGCCTTGATCACTCAGCGAGTCGGGCTTTGATCAGGCTCCGGCCTGGAACCGAGGACTGACAGAAAGAGACAGCAGACGCAGCAGAGAGGACAGGCGCACTTGTGTAGTTAACCCTGCATTTCAATTCCAGCTGATGATTATTCAGGTCCAGTCACTGTAACACCCGGTGCCTTTATTATGAGATCTGAGTGAACGTTATTGCTTTTGCAGCGAGAAACAAACGCTTCTAGCGCTTATAATGATAATCGTTATCTGCTCGGAGACATGCCCGTAATCGGCTCTGTAGCGGCAATTAAGAGGTTTTTGGGTTTGTTGTTTTTTTTTTCTTTTTGGAATATTCCAGGAATGGAGTTTCATGTTTTTCAAAAAGCATGTGCAGAATTTTAATAGACAACAAATTGAGGATAACATTTGACTCCCATCACCCCGTGCAGATGGATAATTGCAGAACTTAAGCAAAGAGAAGTTTTGCAGCCTCATTTGAATTTGGATACTTTAAAAGGGTGACCAGCAGAGGAGATGCACCATCCAAATCCCATCTGAATCATGTATTTAGAATAATTATTCCACTTGTAATTTCCTTCTCCTTTTTTTTCTACAAACAGCCCACAGTTGCGTCTGGCAGTGTCTGACAGTCTAATTTCCTCTGTTTGCAATGGCAAGTTGAACCAGTTGCATTAAAGCACCACATATGGGCCAGCAATTGTCAGGAGTGTTAGTATCCGCAAGATTTTGTGTGTAAAGGGCTGTGTGTGCGTGTGCGCATGTGTGTGTGTGCGCGCGCGTGTGTGTGTGTGCATCCTCACGTTTACTACTTATTGAGCACTAAAATACTTATTCTGCTAGCAAAGTATGGTAATTTTTTGCAAAGTGGATCCATTTTCCCTGGGCCTCACAAGCATGGTTTAAAGGTTGAGGTTAGTATCTATCTATCTATCTATCTATCTATCTATCTATCTATATCTATCTATCTATCTATCTATCTATCTATCTATCTATCTATCTATCTATCTATCTATCTATCTATCTATCTATCTATCTATCTATCTATCTATCTACATATCTATCTATCTATCTATCTATCTATCTATCTATCTATCTATCTATCTATCTATCTATCTATCTATCTATCTATCTACATATCTGTCTATCTATCTACATATCTATCTATCTATCTGGGGTTTTAAGAAGTGAAATTGGAGCGGTGTAAAAGCAGTGGGAGCCAGTTCTATTCATCACAGCAGTGACAGAGTAGAGAGAAAAGAAGAGAATTGGAAGATTGATAGGAGGTTGAAGGGTAGCAAAGCCAGAGCAGAGTGGGTGGGTCAGTGGGGCTGTTACTTGTGTGTCGGTGGCTGCGGAGGGAGAGAAAAAGTGTGAATTCATGGGATATTAGACATCCTGACCTGGCCAGTGGAGGGCGTGAGGATGGATTGGTCACCACGGACCAACTGAGAAAGCACAAACGAGAGAGAGAGAGAGAGTGATGGGGTGATGGAGGCTTGGAGAGAAAGAAGGCAGCAAGGAGAATATCAATGACCTGACAGAGGCGCGTATGGATTTCTCTTCCGTCTCCTCAGAGCCTAACTTTACAGCAGCGCAAAGTGTGGATCGAATTGGAGAGAAAAAGCGCCTGCTGATCTTCCCCAGAGAAATCAACACTTATGCATAGAAAGCTTCTTTAACTCTTAACTTTGTTTGCCCGTCCATTGTTCAATAGGATGCACTTGTGAAATGTTTTTCTGCCCTTCTACTTACAAGTCAACACATTGAGAACGAGGTGATGTAACATCCTGAACATTGCCAAAATGATAAAGAGCACAAAGTAAACTGGAGATAAAAATGTATGAATAGGGCTGATAATTACAAAAGCACGTCCTTGGGACTATTTGCATAATTCCAATCATTGCACATTGAATTAAATGGTGATGTTACGTGCTGGTTTCATTTATGCTGACAGTATTAACTGTCAGCATAAACAAAGGAATATCATAATGAGTCACAGGCTGACTCAGTGGATACCTTTATATAATATAATATATTCAAAAATATGCAACAGTATTGACTGCAAAACAGTCCCGCCTTTACATCCATGCAGTGATTTAGAGCGTTAGATCTGGAATGATAAAGGCGGTTGGTGTCAGGATAAACTAAAACATTAAACCCCAGAGCCCAGTAAAAAGTCTCAGACTCTCTTTGTTGTCCTTTGTGTTATCGCGCCAGAGGATTTTCTGCATAATGGAGAGCTCCAGACCAGTTACAGAATTAACCTTGTGAAGAAATGGTTTTCCCCGCTAATGTGAAGGCCTCACTACAGAGCCCATTTAGAAACTGGTCTATTTGATCATTTCAACATCAAGATCATGGGATGTGATTGAGAGCACCCGGACAAGGGCAAAAAAGAACGCTGCGACCAGCCTTGGAGAAAACCAGTCCCTCACTGGGAGGTTTGTAATCATAATAAGTTTATTTTACAAATGTCACAGTAGAGGAATGATATCGTGCCCAATAACTTTTTTATAGCGCGGCCAACAGCGGAGAGATTTACAGCAGCTAGCTGCCGTTAGCATCACACCTGAATGTTCAAAACAATGACGGGAAATGTCCACAAACTGTAAAAACAAGTTGATTACTCACCGTATATCACCCATCAGAGAATTAGTGCACAAACCTCAGCCAGCGGCACGTTTACAGCGCTACGCCAGACTCCAGCGCTGCTGTTCACACAGCTGCCTGCAGGGAGGTGGCACCACACTTTGAAGGTGCCAAAAAAGGGGCTTTAACTCAGAGAACACTGAAGGGGGCGCCTCCGATGTGACCCCCACCACTGCACCATTGCAAGTGTGCTGCTGGATGCTCAAAACAGATAATTTAGAGAGCAGCAATAATTCGCTTGTTGAAATATTAGAGAGCTCTTCACGAAGAGGTAATCCCATATTTACAAAGTGTAGAATAGAATAGAATAGAATAGAATAGAATAGAATAGAATAGAATAGAATAGAATAGAACAGAATAATGGGCTCTGCTGCCCTGCAGAGGGGGTTTCAGTAATGAAGATAATGAGTAAATCAATAGCGCTGGTTGTAAAACTGTGGCTAAGTCGTGCCTGCTCAGTGGGGGGTAAGCTGTGTCTTACCGTCAGCCCTACAGCAATTGAAACACAATGTCAATGCATTACATGCTTATGTGAGTGTCTACTGTATATCACAATGTGAGTCCGTGCGTGTGGTCTTAGAGGGAGGGAGAAAGCTAAAAGGGGGGCAACAGAAGGGGGAAACAAGCGGAACCAGCATCCCTCTGACAGGTAAAGGTGATGCTAAGTGAAGCTGCTCCCCCTTCTTCCCCCCTTCTTTGTTTGGCTTTGTGTTTTTATACCGGATTATTAAATAAAGGATGGTGAGATGCCAACAGTCAGATAAGAAACATTTTCAGGGTTGAAAGAAAAGAACTAAACTCCTGCGGGACTGCAGTCGCAGCGAAACATGTTTACAATTCCACATCATATGGCCCTTTGTTAATGTAAGGCCGTAGCTTAGCTGACAGGTTTAGCTAGTTTTCACGCCATTATTTACGCCTCTACATAATTCTGTATTCATAACTGACATAGCAGCAGCGATATTGATTATCGCCAACAGTTTCCATGCACACGCGACCATCCAGAACTGCTCCTGATGTTGTTGCTGTGGAAGGGAAGTTCTGTGTATTTCTCTGGTAAAAACCCCTCTCAGATACCTGCACTTGCATCGGTCCAATTACCCATCTGGTTATGTCACGTAGCAACAAGCTCAGATGTTGTACTTCACAATGGAAACACATTTTAGCTCCATGTGGTCGCGGTTGTTATCAAGCTACGTATCAGCAAGGGGTGAGGAACACTCACTGGTATCAACGCTAAAATGTTCACAAGGATTTCTGTGTGGAAATTGATTTTCTGTGTTAATTTCTTACCACAGCCGCCTTCAGCATTTAGAAAAGAAAACAACATGTGCAAATTAGTGCAGCGCGTCTCAATTCCAGCAACGGTTGGGCTCTTTCATCAATTATTTGGAGCACGAGTATATATATTTACCCGCATCTTGTGTCACAACATGTCCTGGCACATTATACATTTCTTTCCCATTTTCCCGTTCATTGCCGAGCCATTAAAAATAAATCCCGAACTACGATTCCTACTTACGTTCAGGGAGGAAACGGTGAGACAGGCGCACGGTTGCCACATGTTATTCTTGTCATCTGTTCACATTAGAGAAATGTCCGGTAAGAATACTTTGGCAACATTAATATAACATGGGCCCCTGTGAAGGCGGCGGTGGAGAGGAGAGCAGAGGAGGAGGAGACCTTGTGTTGGTTAGATATTCAGGACGGAGTCTCGCTCTAATCCACATACACTCCAGTTCTGTCCCCTATGTGTGCCCTGCCCTTAAGAAGACAAACACTAGATATCCTTCACCCTCCTCCAAATCACCTCTCTCACCACATTATCCTTCATTTATGGGCCGTATTCCCTCTGCCTTTATCCCTTTCATATATATTCAGCATACATGTGCCGTGTACGTTCTTGTGTGGATAGTTCACGCGGACGGCCACGTGTTAAAAGTGTCGAATGCAAAACTGGGATCATTTTCTGTTTGTGTAAGAGGGATTTTTAGTTAAGCCTAATTTAACAGTCAGTGAGCTTAAGCAAAGGTGCTCCACACTTTCTATTCTGCAGCATAAACACTCAATATATGCTAAGCCTCATTCTCTTGGCGTGCATAATGCTGCCTGGATCTCAGCGAGCAGCCCGTGAACCCGCACACACGGGCCCCATCCTCCTCACAGCGTCTGCCAATAGCTGCCAAGCCCAATCAATACTTCAATACTCATCGCAAATGTTGGGTCTTGACTTTGTCGGCTAATGTCTGCTGGTCTCTGCAGTTTTGTTTCCCGAGGTGTAAAAAAAAAACAACGGCCCACCTTTCCTCGCTCTCCGGCGAACCCTAAAGGGCTGCATTGTTTTCCATCTGCACGCTGTCGTCCTTCATAACCTCAACAGAGGCGGGGAAACATCTGAACGTTGCTGCTTCTGAAGCTCAGCGCTCGGTGAGAGAGAACGCTTGTGATCGGGAAGGAGCGGGAGCACAAATGGAATCTGCTAATGCGTCCGTTAACAGATTCCTCCCAGTCCTCCACTTGTGGTTGATTTAAACTGGGAGTCCTGAGACCCAGGGGCCTCGGTCCCAGGGCCCCTCAGTGAACTACCGTGAGATCAACGCAGGCTCCGCAAAACCCCGTCTCCTCACGAGGTCGGCTCCACTCTGATAAGGGTGTATCTGCTCCTAATCCTGCCTCACGCATGGCCGTGCACGCCCGTCACCGTAGGCGCGCCAACGCACCGCGACCCGCCCACCTGAGGCGCCGCAGCAGCAACTGCGTCCTGTTAGAGCTGCGTTAGAGCTGACGGGTTTAGAGGAACCATTTCAAGACAATATGCACATGGCAGCTGGGTTAGCGAAGTGGCTGAGTGCTCGCCAAAGGTCGGGGTAAAAGGAGGCTTTTGTGAACCATATGAAGCTTCTCCCAGAGAGCAGGAAGTGCTCGACAGATGAGCAGAGCTGGAACATTCTAAAATACCTTCAGCTTGCCCTGCTTAAAAATCTGAATATGCATGAGATTTCAAATGATCTTTTTGCACTTGAAACACACACACACACAATCACAATCACACACACACCTCAGCTGTCGCCTATCATGTGAGTATTTGACAATAGCTCGCCCGCAGCACGAAAGGGTCGCTCTGTTTGAAGGCCTTTTTTCTTTTTATTAGATTTAATTTTCCATCGTTACACTTGGCACGAAACTTGAGCTCCGATGTTTTGTGTTTTTTTGTGTTCTTGACTGTTTTTTGGGGGGTTTTTTGCAAGGGGTGTCATGAAGGGGGGCATCAAGGAGAGACCAAAAACCCTGTCGGCAGCAGCGCGTCTGCAGCCCATCAAGGTTGCGTTCTCTCCACAGTCGCCATCAGCGCCTTGCTCTCTTTTGATCCAGGCTCAGCCCTCGGCAGCGTTTTGGATGATCAGTGATTTTGCTGTAAAAGGTGATTAATGAATAATAATGTTTTAAAGTGAGTAAAAATTATTATTTTTCTGGCGCTGTGTCAAAGCCCACATTTGGAACAGACACGGTACTGACAATCTTCCAGCAACTCTAACCCTCTCATGAAAGGAATAATTAATTCATCCTTGATGGTTGCGGCAAGTTTCCATTTCCACAGCTTGAAAATGCCAAAATTTGGCATAAATTAGAATTATTCTTTTGCGCGGATTTGGCCAAGTTTAAAATCATTAGTTCTTCATCCTTTTATCCTTAATTGGGTCTTTGTTGTGATATCGAGACTCAAGCATTAGTGATACACTCGAGACAGTGTCCAATGTTCCTGTGACTGGGTTCAAGTCTTACCCTCGGGGGGGAGGTTGTGGGATCAAACATCAATATTTCTGCATTAGTCTTGTTAGGCCCATCTCTAAAAAGGTGTTGATTTGTAAATCTCAACCTTTTTTCCATTTTTCTAAACAGCTCAACAACTCTTTACAGTCTTTAAGAAAAAAAACAAACCAAAACTATAAAAACAGCCTTTGTGTTAATGTGTAAACTCTTCTTTTCGCTGATTTCCACATCATTGCTCTAAAATAAGGCCAAAGTTTTAATCACAATGGTCTATTAACAGTGAGTCGCTCCCATGATTCCTCATTCTGTACTTTTCACTTTGTAAATAATTCCACTTGGTGTTATAATGATGGAAGAGTGAGGTTCATTATTACAGGCAGCTAGTTAGCTAGCTACCTAGTTAGCTTCACTAATGTAACACATTAAGAGTCAAAGAGGTTAATACAGCAACAATCAACAGGAGTAAATGTATCATACAAAGAGCTGAAACACTGATTTATTGTTTGATTAAAAAAATGAATCTGAAACAGTGATGATCTCATTCTGTATTCATTGAAAACATATCAAACATGTTTCATTTATTCAGCTGTTTTAATATAATCGAATATCTTCGGGTTAATACGTTTGAAAACGTCTCCCTGGGGCACATCACGTTTAAGGCAGGAATATTTATCAGATTTTAAATTTATGCAGAGGAATTGATTACATTAAAACCTACAATAATATATATATTATTTTTCACTTCTGCTTGGGGATTAGCAACTATCAAAACACGTTCATTTTCTATTTGCAAAATGAACGGTTGAGCCATAAAATGGGGTCACTTTACACTCGATTTTATCCAATTGCAATGATTTGTTTTTAATCCAAATCAGGAAAACGGCAGATATTTGTGTTTGTTTGGGGTTTTCTGTGTGATATTGGTGAGTTACAAAAATCAATCAGCAGACAGAAGAGCAACAATAAACAGATAAAGAGTGCAGATGAGAAATAAATCAGGCTTGTTCTGAAACAACATGTCCAACTGGTCATCTTTCCTCTCTACAGACGGCTCGGCCCAGAGGGAGGGGAGGAAGGGGGAGGTGGGGGAGACCCTGCAGGGGAGGCATGCGTGTTTTGATTAGTATTGCTAATTATCTTCAGACCGTTAGCAAAGAAGAAAGAGCATTAAGTTAAACGGCCTGCTCCGAATTCACTTCTCTGCAGCATAAATAGCCAGACAACAACCAGATCTTTGTCTCTTTCTTATTGCCTGTTCTCTGATGCCTCTCGCTCGTGCTTTTCGTTTGGGGGGCGGGGGGCCAAAATGAGCCGAGAACTTGTTCGTTGCTATGAAAGCAGACAACGTTAAATAGACCTCCTATTAAATCGGGGCTTGTCACACATCCTCAATACAAGGCAGCGATATGACAGCCCGGCTCACAAACAGCCACCATGGCCCCTACACGGCGACAGGTCCCAGCGCCGCCATCAAACATAGATGATAATTACAGTATATATATATATCGCCACGGTGATGCAGCTTGACAAAACAAAAACACAGCATATGCAGATTGGCCAGTTTAACAGGCTGAGGATAAAATCAACATTTAGTGCACACCGACGCCAGGAGACTGTGTTTCCTGGAGGACAGGCTGTGTGTTCATGCGCGTGAGTGTGTGTGTGTGTGTGTGTGTGTGTGTGTGTGTGTGTGTGTGTGTGTGTGTGCGCGTGAGTGTGTGTGTGTGTGTGTGTGGTAGAGCGGCCATATTGAGAGAAGTAAATAAGGCAGATTAGCTGTTCTGGTGTTCTGGTGACATTGTGTTCCCAGACATGTTCTGCTGGGACAGATGGCAGCAGCGAGACACAGAACCTTCATTGTGATCACCACAGGCCGGCCAAAGATACAAAGACTTGAAGAGAATGCTCGATATTGCCAAGCTGGGAAATGAAGGGAGGGCTAACGGAACCTAAGAAGATGTATTTACAGACAAGGAAGGGAAAAAGTACTAAATGATTTTCCATAACTTCAGACCTCCCCCTGGCCCTGCTGCCATCTGTCTCTTTTTTGGGGTTTTTTTAAACGTTCACCTTAACTCCCTGATTATACTCAACAACAGAAATGCCATGTCTCTTTTTCCACGTCAGACGCTGTGATATTGATCCGTCAACCCGTTGGAACGGTCTATACAGCGAAGGGAAAGGTCAGGGAACAGTCTGTATTCCGTTTCGGCTGCCACCTCCGCAAGTCACCCGCGCATAATAGTGTGTGTTGGGTTATCAATCTTGATGAAAAGACACGTGGCAAGCTTTCATTTAACCCAGCTGAGAAATGTCACCTCCGTCACCCCGAGCCGCCTGTGCCGAGCTTTCACCGAGGAAAAGGAGCAACTAATAGCATCTTCTGGAACGCACAGATGATTGGCTGGCATTGATTGCGTTCAGCAGAAAGCCTGATAAGAACATCATGCTGTTGCTAAGTGATCATCACATAGTTTCCATAGAAAATAAAGTGTACGCAGGGGTTTTTTTGTTTTTTTTTTGCTAAGCTCCAACAGCATTTTCCTCCTGGCAAAGATAAAACTTTAACACTGAAAAACAGATCAGTGAAGGCGTCGCTGGGGAAAACCCACTCCTCATCTCGCTCTTGATATTAATAACAAGTGCATTCCCGCTGACTTGGATACAGGCAGCACACAATTAGTTTTATCTTCTTTATTTTGCGCCGCCATCCTCCTTTTCCGCCTATTGTAAATTCTGGGGTGTCTTATTTATATACAGTGAAGACCTATTTACACTGCATAATTATTGTGACAGGACGTGTAATTACAATTATATTAGCATAAAAACAATCTCCATGTACGTTCACACACTAGAAGGACCCATCTAAATGAATCTATTTCCTATGCAGATAATGCACCTTCTGTCATGGGGGATGTTGTTTGATTTCTGTGCGCTGTAAGGTTTTATTTTCTGGCTTATCTCAGTCGTCTCTATCTCATTTGCTCGTGGTTGCTTCACCCCCACCGCCCCACCTCCCTCCCTCTCTCTCTCTCTCTCTCTCTCTCTCTCTCTCATGCACCCACACACATACTCGCTATCTCACTAACATCACCACCACCAACAGAGAAATGATGGTAATTGGCCATTTCGGGCTTGGACAGCTGCTAACATGAAAGAGAAAGTGGCTTCAGTTTGGAGTGCACGGCTCTAACCTTTTCAACAGTTTTCCCCACACTAACAAGGATCCCTCTCTTCCCTCACGCCGCCTGTGCTCGGAATAAGCACGCAAAAATAATTGAATGTGCCAGTAAGCTGGATAAACACATGTGAGGCATCGTCTCTGCTGATTCCACCTCGGCGTGAGTGATTGGAGCTGAGGGTTGAGACAGGCATGTGTCCCATATAGGGATTAAAAATCCTCTTATCTTCGTGCGAAGGCCTCTAAGCAAGGACGACGTGCTTGACTGAATAATAAATGAGAAGGTTCCACTTGACTTGCAGCTTTTAATTTAAACCAAGCCATTACCTAACACGTATCAATTAGGCACCCGCGTATTCTACGGAATTGGCCGGCAAAATTGTGAGATCATGCTCCCCCCACCCCCCCACCAACACGCGACTGACTCTCTTTGCAAATGTGTGGAGCAAATGGAATCATCTCGCCGGGCTACAGTGAAAAATCCTGAAATTGGGCCCAGTCGGGCTGCAGAACATTCCTTCTTCCAACGGAGATCTAATCGATGCCTGCAGCTTTAATCACATTTAGCTTTTATGCTAGCCACATCTCTCAGGACTAATTCTTCACTTTCACACCAAATTGCTTTTTAACCCATGGCACATTTTAGCAAAAAAAAGAAATAAAGAAATAAAATACATCTGTGGCCGCGGCTTCACCAGGATGACCATGCTTCATTGATTGACACGCGGCTGAGGGCAGTCCCAGTGGATCTGATTCCTGGTAAAACATGTGGCTGTCCATTTCTATAGAATTATAGTATATATTACGACACTTTGGTTGCAGAGCGAGGGGAACCTGAAGCCTTAGGGTTTAACTCCTGTCTTTAAAAGTAGGTGCACCACCACAACACAGTCATAGCCCTTTATTAGGTCTACCAGCAGCCTCTTATTGAACCCATCCAAAAGCAATCAATAATTCAATGAGAGACTCAACCAAACCCCAGAACGCTAGAAGTTAATTAAAATTCTCATAGC
The DNA here is from genome assembly GCF_003711565.1 of Takifugu flavidus. Lineage (NCBI taxonomy): Eukaryota > Metazoa > Chordata > Actinopteri > Tetraodontiformes > Tetraodontidae > Takifugu > Takifugu flavidus. Next base: position 3,724,241 of record NC_079528.1, on the reverse strand, counting down.
AAATTTAGCCAATTTCATTTCATTATTATAGATCAATTCCTCTGGTTTCACTCTATCAGACCGATTCCCCAGAAACCTGGATTTTTCTGTGTGGTATTACTCCTGAAATAGACAATGTTCTCTAGTGTAAGCTGTATCTGATCTTTAATAATAAGTCATTGTCTTGCTTTTCGTTATTCCTCCGCTGGAGATTCGATTAAAGACTCTGAAAGATCCGGAGCGCCATCATGTGGTAGAAGTTTGTAATTGCAGCACTGCGACCCACGCCGTTAATATGTAGCTGCAGCATGAATAAGGAGCAGAGGACCAGGAGATGGACCCTTTACAGCTAAAGTTATGTTTTAGAGTTGTCATGTGCATTTCCAGTCTGTGCAATTGAAATAAGTAGATCAAGAAATGTATTTTATTGATCTCTTCTTTTTTAGATCTCTTCACCTGATGCTGCCCCTTCAGGCAGTTGCATAAACGTTACCCACAGGATAAGAAACTTGCTTGTCGTTCCAGAGGTATGCGTGGGTTCAAAGCACGACATTATAACGGACAAATGCAAAATCCTAGCACCCATTGAGGAGGACAGGTATTATTATGCTGAGGTGCTTTTACACTATGAGGTGTGTCTGCTTATATAAATAATACATATAGAGCCATACACATTAATATGTATGGCTCTGCTACTTTTTAAATCCAATATTCAAAGTTTTTACATCCCTCCAACAAAAGTTGAGGGGATTTTTTTTAAAACATTAATATATTCATATTCATATTTCAGACTTTTGAATGAGTGTGCACGCTTCAAACTCTTCATCATTCTAATAATTCATACCCCCATAATAATACACCCCTAGACTCCTCCTGGCAGGAACAGCCGCAGTACTGCCAGAGCCTTAGAAAATGACCTCCTGTCGGCCACTCCTGTGCATGTTTCTGCCCAGACTGTATAAAACAGAATCCCGGAGGTTGGCGTTAAGACCCAATGTCCATGAGTGGGCGGCTTGGTTGGTGTTTGCCAGAGAACACCAGAGTTGGAAGACTCAGCAGTGGCACCGTGTTCTCCTCAAAGATATGAGCAGGTTCAAAGTGAGCACTTGACAGACAGGAGAGAGCATAAAAATGCCTTAAAGAACAATCTGCTGACTGCATCATCCACCAGTGTGACCAGCTCAGTGGTGCTCAGTGATGATCTGGGCGTGCACATCCCTGCAGGGCTGCACAGGCCTGCTTACCCGAGGTACCCTGACTGCTGGTAGTTACTATGGTTAGACCATTTTCTAGTGCAGTGAGCTTTGGGTGCCTTTGGGTACATGACTTTTCAGCCTTATTGTGTGTCAGCGGCTCCTGGATAATGAAGACATTGATGGTATTGACCGGCCCAACCGTCCCTCAGTTCTGACTCCAGCCAAGGACCTCTGGGACATCAAGTACGGTTGCATCCAGTGCTGCCATGATGCATCTCAGGCTGTCTGAGAGATGACTGATCCTCTAGTGCAGGTCTGGCAGGAGATCCCTCAGGAGAGCATTGATCATCTCATCAGGTGATCGTCTGGATGGGAGGAAGCTCACGCAGGCACCTGGAGGCCAGACACATGGGACCACATTGCAACACAGATTCTTGATAAATCTGTCTATGATTTTGCTAATTCAGTTTATATTTCTGAATCCAGTCTGCAATGCGTTAATGATTTACATTTCCAATGATTGTTGTTACACTCATTAGTTCTCTAATCAAGTAATCAAATAATATTTGTTCTCTTTGTGCTGTCAGTTACGTGGGAGAAACTACTCTTTTTTTAAACAAAACAATGACAATATCCATTAAATTAGAATATCAAAAGGAAAAAGATGTGCCCCCATGTGTATCATTAGCCATTAATATCCTCATGACAGTATTTACCCATTTCAGTTTAGAAGTAACATTCGTTTCACTGCCACACTGGCACAGAGACACTAAACAGAGACAACAATGAGGTCAAAGGTCAACATCCATCAAGGAGATAGCACGTCCTTTCAGACAAATCAGTGAGAAGAATCCTGCTTTAACATCAGCCCCGTTAACACTTGTGATCTACATGTTATTGTAGATTGAAGCCACTTCTTCAGTCGCTCCGACACATCGTTCCAAGAAGTCACAGAATAATCTGGCATGTTTTATCTTAAATGTCCCTCATCTGCTGCCCCCACCCTTTATCACCACATCCCCAGGGTCTCCACTGGGAGCATGCAGATGAGCAGAAATGGCGTTTTGCTTTCTTCCACACTGCTGCTTTTCTCTGACCAGTGCAGACCTACAGACAGAGCTGAGTCAGCCTGGGCCGAGGTCTCTGGAAAAAACGTCCAACCCGATAAATAGTCTCACAGATGACCTGGTTGTTCGCGATCTCGAAAGAACAAGAGCGATACCAAAAGTTATATTTAAGAAAACAAATAAAAGTATGCTAAAAAAACATGGAGACAACAGTCCAGATATTAGTGTTTTGTGTGCCAGAGATGTTCTTTCTAAAGGGTTGACTTTGATTTGAATTCCTAAAAAATCTGCTGTTTCCTCCCTTGCTCTGAAACAGGAAGTGGAACTGCAGTCGTCTTCCCCTCGTCTTGTTTAATGGAACCCCCCTTCCTGTTTTCAGATTCATCCTGATAATGGCCCGAAAGTCCCCAGCTGAATGCCATGCAAACACATAAAGAACACACGCACCAATCCTCCCTTCAGCCGCTCTTTCCTTTGTGTTTGATGAGTCTTTTCCATCACCGGCAGTCCGATCACATTCCGGCTGTGTGTGTACCATGTGAATTAATGTGTGTGTCAGCTGTGAAGACCCAAAATGATTGATTATCCCCAAACTGATTGCAGCTGAGATCAAAGGTGGTGTGCGTGTGAGCGTGCATGTGCGTGTGTGTGTGCCATGTGCAGAGAAATATGCAGGTCAGCGCTGAGGGAATGTCAGGAATGCCAGTGTAACACAAACTCTTCCACCAGTGGAAGCAGCTTTCACCTGGGCACATTTTCCACCAAATGTTGGCAGAATTCCTGGTGTGTGTGTGTGTGTGTGCGCGCGCGTATGTGTGTGTATATTTATTATTTATTTAGATTTTGGCTTTGAAGACTGTGAAGGTTAGGACATAGTTTGGACATGGTGTATGGATTATGTCTGTGAAAGTCCTCCTAAAGATAGAAGTACAAGGTTGTGTGTGTGTGTGTGTGTGTGTGCGCGTGTGTGTGTGAAAAATCTTAAATGTAAACATGCTCTCAGCAGTTTTCCTCATAACTCCCTCGCCATCGCCCCGCCTGCGGGCGTGCAGTACAGACTTTCCACCTTCGCTTCTTCCCTGCAGTCAGAACTGAACCCGGCTCTGGTGCCAGCTGCTCTGGCCCAGGTCACACCTTCTGGATCCAGTTCCCAGGCCTCGGTAAGCTGTTTCATTTGATATCACAACATATCTGCCACCCCCATCCCCTCCCGCCCGCCACCGCTCCTCCGCTCCCTCCCCGTCTGGCCGGCCTGTTTTCACTCAGAGGCTTTGACAAAGACTGGCGAAATAATTACAGCTGGGCCTAAACCCAGCAAGTGTTTGTCTCGGGTAATCTCCACCAAACCCCACCAGCAGGGACCGTGTCATAGGAAGAGGAGGAAGAGGTCGATTGTTCTGAAAATGAGAAGCCAATGACATCATTTCAAAGAGCTCTGTTCAGAGTGTTCAACACGTACAATAAACAGGCTGTTTAGTCAGCTCTAAAGTACACAGCTCGCTATGGATCAACAAAACTTATCACAGACGCATGCCCAGCTGGGAGAGACCCTCGATTCTAAATCTCTCATCGGTCTCCATCACCTCTGTCTCTGTCCCCCTGAAAAAGATTGTTGGAATGAGATTATTCTTAACAATGATAAGTTTTATTTCTGAAAACGCCAGATCAGGGCTGAAAACATTGAAACCAGGATGTCTGATGAGGAGGGAGGGGGAACAACAGGATGGCTGCTTGGGGTTGTGAGGAAATGAGTGACTTAGGGGACAGATGGGAATTTGTGAGGGAACGCGGGTGCGGGAGAGACAAATCAGCGGATGATTACGAGAAAAATTACACACAAACAAGCAGCTGCACACGAGATGATCCATGTACAAATTAGGTCTACATATGACCTACAGATGTTGTGTCAGATGTGAGGTCATTTGAAGATGATGGGCTGTGACAGTTGCTGATGAATTAGAGGGGAAGTGTGGCACGAAAACCCTGTCGCTACTACTACTACTACTACTACAACAACACCCTCAAGTGTTCTTATAGCCGCTCCAGGGAGAGGGCCATCAAGAGGAGAGTGGCTCCTCGGGCAGCTAAGGGAAGCGTGGACACATAGAGATATTTACATACAGTCAGACAGACTTCCTGGCATTGTCAGCCTGAGAGCGTTGATGTCAGATCCACTCCTTCCTGTGCAGAAGCCATGCAATGACAATGGACCCAAAACAGGACAAAGAGGAAATGTTTAAATTTAGGCCCCTTCTTCCACCATCTCCTCTTCCACGGCCATGTAGCTCTGGAGCTGTTTGGTTTTTGTGAATTCCTTCAGTTTCCAACCCCCTGAGCTCCCTCTCCCCCATTGTGTCATTTCAATAGAAGGATTTTCACATTCAACACAAATCCCAAAGGAGGATCAGCTAGTGAGAGCAGAGTTCAGTCAATCATTCAATTTACACTGATGTTCTTTTTAAAAAAAACTAAATTCAAGTGCTTCCCTATTAATCCTTCTAAGAAATAGGATTTTTTTTTAAATCCCCAGAATAATTGTTGCTTTGTAAAAAGCACCCAAAACACATATCTTGAGGACTTAATACAATCATGAGAATGCTTGCTGAATTAGCTGAATGTATCTGAAAAGTGCTGTTTTTGAATTTGTTTCTTAAAAGTTATATCTATAAATATACCATTAAGTGGAAAATTAAAAATCACACTTTCCAGTTACCATATCTTTGTAATCAATTCACTTCATAATCAATTAACTAGTACCTTCTATATAATCTCAGCCCATACATTCCTTTCAATGCCATCACTGTGCAATGGCCAAGAGCAGAAGTTATAATAGTTAGTAAAAAAGTTTAGTAAAAAATACTAAAACAAAAGTAGCACCGAAAGGAAATATTTAAGTCTTATTATTAGCTAATGTTGCTAATGACAGATACAGCTGAAGCTAGGTGCTATATGCTATTTAGGCTACTGTTGACACGTGAGGTAAAACTACCGAGCCTACACTGTGCGGGCGCGCGCGTGAGTCCGCGTGCGCGTGCCGCGCGCCTCTGTCTGCGCGTGAGCTTTACCTCAGATCAGTGTGTCTACGTCTGCAGCAGCGTTCGGGGCCAGAGTTCACCGGTCTGCCGCAAACTCGGGGCTTTTTCCTCCACTTTTCGGTGATTGCGGTCGAAAGTTGGAGCGGAGGGAGAGACTCTCCTGTCAGAACCGCTCCACACTCACCCATGGACATCAGCTAAGCCTTTCTAAAAGTGCGGGGAGTTTGCGGGGAGTTTGCGGGGAAAAGGAGCGACGATGACACCTTAAACGGTCGGTGGAGTTTGGGTGAGTTCACTTTTATCTTCTGCGTCTGGGATTTATGGAAAGATTCCTCGCGTTGAACTTTCAAAGTCCCATCAAACTCTTAAAATGAAAAGCTAGAATATATTTTGGTTTGTTTCCTTGACGCCACATTCAAGACACACACGCGCGCGCACACAACTTTTAGCGTAACAAGTCCATTGCTTCTATTATTGAGGCATTATGGGGGACATGCTCATTAAAATGAGTCCCAAAAGTATTTGATAGTCTGTGATCTGAGTGTTTTTCAACGGTGCATCCTACCAAAGGCCAACTAACTCTCAGTCTTTGATGATCTGACGATGTGAAGGATGGAACACTGAAGATTCTCAGTGGCCAAGAGGCTTCAATAAATGATGGGGATTAGAACAGGGAGGTAATTAACATGCTAGTTCAACACTTGCCCGGCATCTTCATCTTTCCTCCCCGGGTGCTTATCTCAGCTATTGTATGATGATGTCACAGCAGTGGCTGGCCTGAAATAACCAGACAGGAGTTTCCATGACAACACAGCCTCCTGGTTTGAATGGTGGATGGTGACTGTGTCTTAAATAATTACTATGGATGATTTGGATCAGATATACAGGCCGGTGAGTTTCTGTGGCCGTTGTCTCACGGTGCAAAAGCATGTGTGCGAGACTCAAAACACCAAATGTTCCCTCTGAGCTTCCGTAGCGTGATCATTCTTGGAAATACGAGCTCATGTAAAGAAAAAGTGATGCTCCTCTGAGGATGAAGAGTTTGATATATTTCATCTGTATGGCATAAATCTATGAATCTGAACAGAGATCTATGAATCTGAACAGAGATCTATGAATCTGAACAGAGATAAACATGTCAAAACACAGGCTGTCAGTTTAATGTCTGAATAAAAATGTGTTTTTTCCCCCTCCTCCAGGTATTTGAGAGACAGACAGAGGCTTGAGACATGATGTACATTGGAGCTGATAGCTGACACTGTAGAATGAGAGAGGATGGAACAGACAGACAACCCTGCCCCTGAGAACAAAAACCCTAATGGGTTTGTCAACCGCGTGTTTAATGTTTCTCTGGATGTGCAAAATGAAACTAGCATAGTTTATATTCAGGAAACCTCACCGGGCCCCTCGGAGGGTCATGGAGAGACCCAGGATGCTCTACTTCAGACCTCCGTCAAGGATAGACAGGAGGTCAGCAAAAGGCCGCGGGTCACAGGGGGCATTTGGAAAATACTGAACCGAAAGAGAACCACCTCAGAGCTGGAGCGCAGGCCTCACTCCATGATTCTGCCGGGCGAGACTTCCATCCCCAAACTCTCATTTGCTGACAAAGTTCGCTCCTTTAAAAAGCTCAAGTCCCCGTCTGTGTTTAGAGGGAAGACGGGCAAATTATCGACTGCTAAGTTCACCAGCTCTTTGGGGGACGAGGACTCTTTCTACCGTGACATCGGCACCCCTCAGCAGCCCAGCAGGGGCACGCTTCGACACCGAGGTAAAAGGCACTCCTACGCCGGCTGCACGGCAGAGTTTGACTGTTCCTTTGAAGACCTTGACCTCACGGTTCCCGTTGATGGCCACCAGCCTACTGTAATAGGAGAGGCCGTTACTCAAAACGGTTGCAAACCAGCAGAGAGGGTTTACTACACTAAAAGAAACCAGAACGCTTCAACCAACTGTAACAAAGCGGCGGCAGGCTGCGATGAGTCCGGCATTAAATGCACCTCGAGTACCCACCAGGGTAGAGGAAGGAGGCACAAAGACGTGTGGAGTTACCTGAGGAGGATTTCCCTTTTGGGGAAGTCTAATCCTGTTTACTCAGAGAGGAGCTTTGACTCTGAACTCCATTCTCTGGACAAGACCATGGACTCGGACTTCGGTTCCGTAGATATAGAGAACGACAGAGACTGTCAGCCGCCGCTGCCGCCACCGCCACCGCCACCGCCACACAAACCCTCAGACACGAAGGGGCACTTTGGTGGTCTTTTCAGGTTTTTCAACAACGTAGCTGAAACGGCCAGGAAATGGCGGACAACATCTCATTCCTTCTCTCCTCCAGAGGGAGACGGGATGCAGCTGAGCTCCCCTCGGGCACAGCGGCACGCAGTGGACAACATTCACAGTGTTTCCCTGACGGTGCTAAACGAGGGGCTTCCCAAACCCGAACGCGTTCCTTCGTCACCAGCGACCGCACACTCAAGCGGTTGTGACAAAGAAGACACAACGGTGACGGGGGGACAATCCCCGACAGTAGTCCTGAAAGCCTTCAGGCCATGCTCAGGGCCCAAAGCTGTCAATGGCCTTCAGAGTTCTAATGGCACAGGTGACCATATTCGCATAGAGACCAACCACAGCCCCACGGTCACGGTGGAGAATTGTATCCCCTTATCGTGTCCAAACACAGAAAACAAAGACGCAGTGGTCAAAACAGATCAATTGAACTGTCTGCATGCAGAGGAAACGTTAAAGGGACAGACAGGAAATGAGCAGGATTCCAAAGACGCTCCTCCTGACTCCCAGCAAACACGGGATGTGCACATCCAATCACACCAAGGAGATAAAGAGAACACGACCAATAGTGTACCGGCATCAGACTCTACAGAGGAAATATTCAAGGTATGTGGTTTTTAATAGTAAAAGAATGACGAGAGCAGAAGAAAGTGGAACACTCCAGTGACTTTCTGTGTTCTGTTGCAGAGCAACCTTGTCATGTACATCCTGTCTTACATGTATGCTGCAAACATATTCCATTGCAGGTTTTCTCCACATCATTAACTTACAGAAGCATGCCTCATGTAAAAATGTAATTAATTACATTGTCCATTCTTTTGCTTTTTTAAATCATCAGTAACACACTAGCCAGCCTGTGAGGACTTGACATCCCTGCTATACTTGTCCTTTTGCCCCATCTGTTGGACAGAGGAGGAAACGGTTAGAATGACAGCAAACATCATAACGAGGCGTCGTCTGTTATGCTAAGTTGGTGAGGGTTACCATATGAGGAAATCCCTTAACTGCAGTAGTTGTCAGTGCGTAGCTAGAGCAGCCCCCGAGCGTTGTGACGTCTCCGATTCACCTTCTCACTCTAGTGGACACGTTAGTCATCTTGCTTTTAGTCACACCACTGAGTCAGGACGCGTTAGCTCTGACTCCTAATGACAAAATGAAATGCAGCAGCTCAATACTCAGCACACTTTTGCCAGGGTTTATTATGTAACGCGCAGAGTTGCAGGACTGTGCTTCGAGAAGCGTCGCGAATGTGCACTCTTGATGTTTCTTGGGATGAGTAATGTTGAACAAAGACCCTTTTCCCTAATCACCAGTCACTCCGAGATTAAATTGATCAACCTCGTCTTAAATCATATGATTTATTCTTTGATGTCTGAAATGTAGCTTCATTAAAACCCTGTTGGGACTTTCCTCTGAACTCTGCACACAAGAAATGCATTGTTGCACTGTTATCTGAGCCAAACTGCTGAGTATCTCTGCCAATCCCAGCTGTGTGAGCAGATTGCCAGGCAGTCAGGCTGCAGTGTACCACATGCGTGCCCAGCCGTTACCCACGCTAATACAGAGAAGACCTCTGTACCTCACAAGCCCCCGCGCCTTCGCCCTCGCCCGTCCTCAGCTGTATTGGACTTGTGGAGGCCGACCCTCGACCGAGAGCTCTACAGCCATTATAGTGAGGTTGGCTCGCTGTGCCGACGGAGACGCAGGCCTCCTCACTCTGCGCCACACTCCTTGGGACAGGGATGGAAGACCACCCAATCCAGACCCTGCTCTGTCATAGAGACCAGTGTTACTAGGGAGACACAGTCCATGGAGCTGCACAACAGAGTAAGCTGTCAAATGGCAAACAGGCATTTATTCACAAATTCTCTTTTAAACTCAACTGTGCCATAAATGATAATGAGCAGTCCTATAAATATCCAAAGCATGCGCAGTATAGGCTGTATTATTCCTGACTGTAGTAATGACTCTCATAAACAGACCCCACCGACTCACCGATAAATTTAGCTGCAGCCCGTAATGAATCAAACACACAGTAGAGACCTTGAAGGGCAGCCAATACTAACCCAGTATTTATACACCCGCCACTGTTTGCTGCAAAAATGCATGCAGGCTCTGCCCCATTTATAGAAGCCTGTATTTCCGGATGCTGCTTTTTACTTTAGCTCACCTCACTCTCTCTCTCTTTTGTACCTCACACTCTCTCACCCTTTTATTCATGTTCTTTCCCTATGGCTTTCTTTCCTTCTTTCTCTCTTTCTTTCTCACTCGCAGTCTTTCTCTGCGGCCAATTTTCTGCCTCATCGCTCCCATAAGCTCTACCTCTCGTTGCCCTAACTCAGAGTAAGTCCATTTTAACCTGATAGTCTCCCTGGTTGGCATGATGGGTAGTCTCTCAGCAGGGTACGCACGTCAACCAGTGCACCCAGTCAGACTTGTGAAATGTGAATGTTTCATTTTCTGCACAAAGAAACAACATTTATATTTATAAGGGGCAGCTTGACAAGTTTGTGAATATATGCTTTTAAAACAATCCCTGTATGGAGACGTCCTAACTGCCCAGTACCCTTCAGGCCTTGTCTCGCCCGCTGGGAGTATCACCACTTGAGCCCCCACTCAGAATATCGCTCCAGCGGTGCCGTTCTCTGCCCTTACCCCCCAACACCCTCGCTGCATTGGCTCTGCTCCTGCCTCCATCAGGTAACATTTGCAGTTTGAATCGGTTTAAATAGTTCTGTTTTTGTTTTTTTTGTCCAAACCTGTATCTCCAACGATGCGTCTGTCCCACAGACACGGCGCCATCATCGTCATCTGTGCGTCTACGCTCCGGAGGCTCAGGCAGCTGCAGGAGGAGGAGGCTGCTGAGACCTGGTTCCGAACCTCTGCAGGTCAACATTGTGAGTCATACACACACCACAGATACACACACATATAATTAGTTTGAGCTTGTCCCCGCTGAGGCAGGCAAGATGGATGAACATGTTATGCTGTGTTTGATTTGCGTTATTCAGGGCAAATTCAAGACCAACACTTGTAAACACTTTATTTACATTTTGGAAATGTGGGCAAATGTAGAAGACAAGTGGGGCTGACAATTATCCCCTGATTACTAGCTAGAAGGTCTTCAGATAATAAAGGAACTGATCCATAAAAATGGTGGCCATGTGGTATAATGTCATCCAGTACTCTTGGGGCTTACTCATCCTGACGGGCATCCAACATTTCAGATGTTTCTCAGTCTGTTGAGGACACAGGCAGCCACATGGACTCTCACAACAGAAATAAGCCTGCTGAAAGATTGGGAAAATGTCTTTAGTGTGTCATTACTGTGGAACTATCTATGGGCACATCAGTATTACAAAGCAGGAGGTCAAACTTGGTATTTTAGAATTTTTGCTTCGAGGAGCAGGTGGCCCCAGGGGGGATCTGGTTAGAGAAGATGTTAGAGGAGTTTTCATTCTGAGAAATCCTGATTGGGTAGTAAAAAGTTCTCAGTCTATGTCCAAAATCTTTACCATCCGTAGCAAGAATGCATAGAGCTGTACACTGTTTACTTTTTACATCATATCCTTCATACTAAGTTTAGTCTACGACCCACTCAACTATCTATGTTGGCTCTTTTTGTTTGATTAGGGGAAGATTTAAATCAGAAATATCGTCTTCAGTGCTACAATTTGTGATATGGCAAATATATATATGTGTGTGTGTGTGTGTGTGTGTGTGAGAAACATACATGTACAGTAAACAATACGAGGTCTGGTCTCAGTTTCTCCGCAGTCCTAAACTTTTTTTTTACCAGAATTATCAGTAAATCACATAATGCACTAACAGGAGATCGTCTCTGAAATGATGAGCCTTGACGGGACTTTGAGCTCCGGCACATCTTCACATCATCAACAGTCCAAATGTCGTAAACTGTGTTTTTGAGTAAGCTCTGCTGCGGCATTAAGGCTTTGGTTGTAAGTTTTCCTGCTGGTCTAATAGCTTGTAGCCTCAGCACGTTGTTGCCATGACAATCGCTGGCTCCTGTTCATCTTCTTGCTTCTATCTTTAGGCATCTTTTTTGAGGGTGAGCTAAATAGAGAACGTGTGTGGGTGAGAGAGAAAAAGGTGGGAGAGAAAGAGAAGGGAAGAGAGATGCTGCCTTTGTATGTGCAGTTTTATGTTGTGGCCCTCCCCTCTGTGGTAGGGGACACGCAGGACCGTCTTGTTTGTGGTTGAGTGGAAGTTCACTTGCTGCAGACTTCATAGCTGGGATTATTTGGTATATGGTACAGGTATATGGCTACACTGTATATACTGTATAATGCACAGTATATTCAGCACTGACATAACAATGCAGCTGTGATTCAGTCATCTGGATGGATCATGCTTCCCTAATAAAACTTCTGTCTTGCTGTCTAATTTCTGATAAGTCGTGCCTTCCTTATCTGGGAGAGACTTCACACTGGGAATGACACCATTGTTTTTTTGGGAGCGTTTGGTTTGCTTTACAGTGTCCCCGTTAGGATGGCTGGAGCCTCGAGGCCGCGGGCAGAGAGAAACATTCTCACTGCAGCGGATTAACAGCTAATGCTGATGCCTCTCTTCTCTCTTTCATTTAAATGGATTTCTCTCCTCCTCCTAACAAACACAATGGCAGTAGCAGTGGCAGCCATGCTTAATTCCCATGCAGATGAGAGAACAATTTGCTGTCTGTTACAAATACTGTACTGCTGACAACCTGTCAGAAAAAGTCTTATTAAGGACTGACTCAAAATTCTATATGATGTAGTTTGGGTTAACTGTGGTCGGGCTGGTCATGCTCATATTATGCAAGGGCATCTATTTATTATGCATGAATCAGCACTTGGTGACTAGTTTGGAAAAATAGTGGGGCAGCGATGAGAAAGGATAAATTATTCTTCTCATGCAAACATTTGCTTATTTATTGTCTGCATAATATTTTAGAGAAAAATGTCACAGAAATACTAAAACAATCGAAAAGACAGTCAGGATTCTAACGTGCTGCTGGAATAATCATTCCCAACTCCAGTGTTCCTTCACTGCACCAGTTAATGTTAGCTCGTCTCCTGTCTCTCAAACCCTAATGTAAATTATGGAATATTAATTTATCATATGGTAAGAATTGCATGACTGCACCATTAAAAGAGTCCCTGAATGTACTCACCTATACCTACAGGCTGCTAATACAAGAGTATAACTTCCTTCTCCTCTTCTATCTAATACTACTACTTTTATGACTTCTTTGTGGAGACCTGAGGATTTTAGAATTCAGTGGTTCATGTACGTCATGGCTTGATGACCTGATTATTAAATGCTGCTAATGTCTATAGCAAACACTAAATGTGCAGCTTCATTCTGGGCTAGGGTCCATCTGAAACAGGTGTTTCTTTCCTGTGTCTTTTCAGTCTGCTGCCTCCATGAGCTGAGCCCCAGGTGATCTAAAATCTTTCTATCAGTATTCATTCAATACGTCAGCTGTGTGTTCCAGCCGCCGGCTAATAGGTTTTTGTGGGCTCTCTGCTGAATTGTGGGGCTGAGAACCTAAGCAGGTGGAAAACCTGAACTTCCTACCAGTCAGGTTTTCGCATGTGTTGTTGTTTTATGAGTGGAGTTCAGGCTTACAGATGTGTTTCTGTGTGAGAGACGGACAGCGATGCTCAGGGCCTTTCTCTTATATAACTGGTGAGATGGGTTTCTTTAAAGCCTTTCCTGCTTTTCTTTCAGATGGCTGGATGTACCCAGGGAGCAGAGAACAGTGCTGCATGTGCTGTTTTTCCTGCTTCCTGGTGAATCCAGCTACACGTTATCTCCATATCTGTGTTTTGTCATATCACACATGTCTGTGCTTGTTCCAGCTCTTTCTCTGAGCGTCCTCTGTTTTCTCCTTCAACCAGTCCAAGATTTCTAATCTTCATCAACCAACCCTACAGGTTATTCCACCACCAGCCTGAGACAGTTGGTTATACTGGTGGAAAGCTTCAGAAATGTCTCTACATGTAGTGTTTTTGTTATTAGATCACTTAAAGCCTTGGGCACTTTGGTGCTCGTTATTTGGTGTATGTTTCTCTTCCTGCTGAGGCGACACAATCTAGACAGCTTTTCCCATTGGTGACATATTCTTTTTCATGGCTCATTCATGTTATTTTCAGGTAAAGGCATTTTATGGTCTGAAGGCAATAATGAAGAATGTTACTTTTTGTTTGGTAATGTGATGATGCCTGACAAATCATCCTAGAGCGAATCCCCACAGGCTCAACTGGGTTACAGCAAAAGTCCGTTTTGGATTATTAATATAAGTGTGTGTTTTTTGAGGGGGGTTGTCTATAAAGTCAGTGTGGTAATGGGGCCTAGATACTCATATCGAGTCTATTTAATATTTGGAGAATTAAGGTCAGCTAAGTCAACATCTTCAACTCATGGCTGTGTTCCCCACACTTTTCCTGGACAGTTTGGGCAATGTAAATATTACGCTGGAAAATAGCCAAAGATTTATGCAAATCAATGGTTATCAGGAGTCGAGAGATGTGGTTTTATGTAGATACTGATCATTTTATGTTGACCCAGCAGGAGCAGTTTTAGGAAGCTCAGACATTAAAGAGAATGTCTGATGTGGATGTTTAAATCTAGCTTTTGTTAAAATTGCTCTTTGTATTACATAAATATTGAGGCAGCTGTGGCTCAGGTGGCCGAGCTGTCGCTCCAGCGACCGCAGGTTTATTGGATGAGTGATCAAGATGACTCAGGTTGTGCATAATTTCAGTCCATTTGAAGGCAAAACGTTCACATGTTGACCAGTTTAACTCAACCGCTGACACGTGCTGCTGTAGCCTGAGAATTATTACCATTCTCACCTCCTCATCTTAATAGCACCTGTAAGAAGAGTGTATAAAAAGAGCAACAGTCTACCTCCCAACGTTTTGTCTTTTTTAAATGAGTCCTTTTTTATGTGTCTAATGGATTGAGCTTGCTTTTTAAATTCCAACACAAGTTAATGTTTCAAACTGCAACAAAAAAAAGTTGTTTACTTTAAGGTAAGAATCCATGTAATATGCAGGACAGCTGAATATGTGTACCTTGAAAATAATAAATCGCTGCAGCCTCAATCACTTTTAACTGATCTGAAGTAATGAGACAGAAGCTAACTGCCTGTGCAGTCCTCTGCTTGTTAGGATGTATCCTGCAGGCCTCTGTGAAAGATAGGCTGTATTTTTCTGGCAGCTGCCACTTCTTGTGTACATTATTTAGCTTAACTTTCTCCCTCTGACCTCCCTGCTACACCACTTGCGGTGTCAGAGAAAGCCCTCCATCACATACACTATTATGCAACCCCCCTCGGTCCTCATACTTGTTCTTCATTCTTCCTCTTGTTCCACCTCCTATTGCCCTGACCTCAGAGATCGCCATCTCAGAGACATTCTTATCTACCTTCTCTCACCCGCTGTTCTTCTCCGCACCCTTTCACCTCGCCTCTTCACTCCATCAGGTTTCTCCCATGAAGCATGCAAAACACCCGCACCTTCCAGCCTTTTGTGGGTGAGCATAAGTGCACTAATGCAGGGATGTCTGTAGGCCCTCAGTCAGATGAAGTCAATCAAAATGTGACGTTGAAGCGAACCAATCGCACCAACAGCAAATCTTAATGTATACTGCAGAGTTCTACAATGTAATCCCATCCTGTTTATGGATTCTTGCAACATAGAAGCAGCAAGCATTGCAGACCTGTAGATTTTGATATAACTTTGTATAGTAAATGATGTGCTACCCAGTGGGCACGAGAGGATTACTCTGTCTCTCGGACACAATACCTACCATAAATGTTGATAAAAATACTCTTCCTCCCCACAGGACTGCAGATATCCACTAAAGATTGCATGCAAACCCAGCAGGTTAGAGGCTGCAGGTGGTTGGTGGTGCTCTGATGAGCAATGACACCAGCAAACACACTGAGCACACACACAAATGTCACACACACACACACATACACACAGCACTGTCTCAACTGAGCACATCCAGCACAGGTCATATATTCAGCTCTCAGAGCTTTCTGTTCTCTAAGCTTTATTTAAGTGGCTCCAAAATCAAATGGAAAGGTAAATAAATGTTGACTGTATTTTCAACACTGTTCCTTTTTTTTACCAGTTGCTGGAAAGCCACAGTGCTGCCATTGGGAGCTTGTTATAGTTTCTCATAGCAAAGACACTCTAACCCCTCTGTGTGAAATTTTAAAAATATTTTATACTTACCGCACCCACAGCACACATGAGAAGATCTTTTTCCTTTTTTTAGTTTGGAAAGCTTGTTGTCTGTTAGCCTGTGTGTGTATGAGAGAGAGATATTTCTGATTAGTCTGATATTTACAGTTACATTTATACACAGTTTTATACATTTATACACATTTATACATTTATGTAGGTGTAGTTGAAGCAATCTGTGTACAGAGATTTGTGCAAATTGAGAGCAAAAACTAAACAGGGCAAAGAAAATGATCACTCTTCTCTTATCTGATAGCAATTCATATTTCTGTTTTTTTTAGCATCTAATGCACAGGACAGTCAATAATTTTTTCATAAGTTAGTAATTACAAATCACAATTAGACACTTCTGCCAAATCCTTGCAGGACAGTTTCATTTTGTTTTACGGCCTCTGCGACCCACCGTTATTACACTGGTTTATCATTATGAAATAATTCATTTTAGTGCTCCCATGGTAAGATCATAAATGAGTTTTTCATGAAGCCATAAATTTGAGGATGTTGTCAAAGCATTCCTAAACTGTAATTTCACCAGCTTGTTTATCCTCTATTATCTCGCCTCGTCTACCTCCCAGTTTCTTCACATTTGTTGTGCGTTGACCTACTGACTTTTACAATAAGACACAATTTGATCTAAGCGAATAAACAGCCAGTGTCTGAACAATGGTGACAGAAGCGTGTTCAGGAAAAGTCCAGCAATTTATTTTTAGATCACTTTGTGGCTTGAAGGCCTGGGAGGAAGCAGGAAGTCAGTGTGGTTGCTGAGGGGATGGGAGGGGAACAAAAGAATTGGAGCAGACTGGAGCAGAAATGGGCGTGGTGAGCATCTATTAGCCAAATACCTACTGACCACAAACATTAATTTGCCACCATCAAACTACCTTTAAATGTATCTGGGATAAAATCCTAAATGGATTAATGACCATCTCAAAGTTTAATGTTCAGCTTAATGCTGAACAATATCGAAGCTTTGGAACAATTTTATCGTTCCGGGTGAGAGGCGCAATTCTTCCTCACATGCTGCCGGTGTGACCGTGACAGAATCAAAATTGGCACAAATGACCCCTTTAAATGATAGCAGAAGATCCCGCCTGCTTCCAAACAAGATTCTGCTCATATTGCATTAGATATTCTAGTGGAGGACTCATGTCTTGAATTCAATGTTCTCAAGGAAATGGTCAGATGAAGCCTTATGCTATGGACCTTGCTGCAGCAAAGAGTAGGACCCTTAATTAACATAAAAACAATAAATATAATGAATTGAATTGAAATATATTTAGCTAAGGTGGATGCAAATCTATTCAACTTATATGTGATCTCCTGAGCATATATGTGATCTGGTGTTGTTGGTACTCAAATTCTCTCTAATTAAAGCTTTAGTAATGTGATTCATTAGTCCTGCTAACATTATTCTGAGCTAGAGCTCCTCTTCTCCCCAGCAGATCTGTTGAATGGAACCTTTCTGTAATTATCTCATCATTGCATAAATTTAAACTGCTCATTTCCATATGAATGATATGGTCACTGACCACTTATGATGAAGCTTTTAGGGTTCAGTAATTTTAAAAATATTGCATCTATTACAATGGGGGGAAACAAATGATGCAAATTATCTAAAACAAATGTTAGAATCAATGATATTTACTTAATGCAAGTGTAATCACTTTCAACATTATTGCCACGGTTTGGAGATATTCTGCCATTTTTCACAAGCTGTCCGTCTCACTTGTATATGTATGAGTATATTAGCATGGGTGTCTGTACTGATTTAGACTTTCAGATGTGACCTTTGTTATCTAAATGTCAGGGAGATTGGAGAGGGAGCCCACAGAGGTAGGGCCAGCTTATGTAATGTGCTCACTCTGCGTTTCACACACATGCACACTCGAGCACAGCGCAGGGGGGTGGGGCGTGTTTGAGGATAGTTGTCAAATCTTGACTGTGATGCCTCATACAGCTCTCTTTGCAAAAAGGCGGGCTTTCAGGAGCCATCACTTTCATCACCATGTATGTGCAGAGAGTGCCCTGCAAATTATTTATGGCTTTAAAAATACTGTTATAGTGCACCCCTTTGGTGTAATCCTTTTAAACTTTTCTCCTCAGATCTTTTCATCCCAACCTCTCAGCTGCATGTGAAGACACAGCAGAGGACAGAGCATGGGGGTGGGGGGGTGTGCTTACGTGTGTGTGTGTGTGTGTGTGTGTTACCAGTGCTGAGTGACCAGACTGATTTTTTTTAATGTCTCAGGAGCTGGACTCTTCCTCTTGCTACATCAGCAGTAGAAAAGAGACTGCAGCCTAATATATCGGTAAATGTGTCAAAGCTTCATGACAAATCATAGTTTATTTTGTTATAGTTATAATCCCTCCATTCTCTGCTTTTCCTATTACGTTTAGGTCAGATATTTTTAAAATGTACGTATTCAATCACTGTAACAAATGTGGTTGAGTTACCCAAAAGCTGCTGATGACAGCGCAAACATTGCTTTTCTCAGGGTTGTGAGAATGAGCTTCAACACCAGCGCTGAGCACATATGACTTTTCCTTCCTCCATGAACTGAATTCTAAAGAAGATCCATCGAGTTTGGATGGAGCTGTGCAAGTCAAAGCCTTTTTTGAACCTTTATGCACGTCGTGGAGATCAGAGACTGGGGGTCAGATATCAAGAAGTGTTGCGTTTAGAGGTACATGCTGGTGTGGGAAACTACTGCACTCTGAAAGCATCAGAGATGCTGCAAAAGCAATTAGAGTTTTTGAAAGTTTTAGAGAGCTACACTCTTCATGGCCTGATGTTCCACTAGTGTTTTATATTCAGGGAATGAAACACTTAATTCAGTTGTTTGACAGTGGAGTTCTATTGCGGTGATCATGGTGCAGCATTTCTGGTGACACGATGTGAGACGGAACCTCCATTTTCTTTTTCGGGTTGAGAGGCCAGATTGGTTGCAAAATAAATGTAAGATGTTTTATGTAAATTAAAGAGAGAGGACCTAATATTTAATCAGACACAGCCGTTATCCAAACCAATGTTTTAAACATAGTCACATCTCTCCCTGTTACTCTATCAGTTTATGCATTTATCCACCCAAATGACCAGAAAAACAAACTTATTGCTCTGTAGAAGTGGATGATAAATTAGAGAAGCTTATATTTGCAAACTTTGAGCATGACCATACTTTATATTCCATTAATGTCAAACATGGTTTGTATGTATTTGAGCTATATGAATGCAGAAATGTTTTGAATAAAATACTAAAGACTCCAAACAATTCACTGAATTTTATGTTGACTGAACTTTTAACTTCAATAAATCTAAGTTACATTATACCATAAATGTATTTAAAAGCACTTTAAGGTAAATCAGCTGTAATATAATATAAATAACTGCAGCTTTATTATTTACGATGTCTGTAATGCATCTTTGGAGCGCTGGTGTCTGCGTTCATTCTAGCAGAGTGTCAGTTTTTTCGCTCCCTGTCTTCACAGTCCAGCACAAAGCACCCAATCGAATCTAGATCGGTGTCCTGGACCAGTGCCCTCACTTCGATAGCCAGCCAATAAATTACGTCGCCGTTGGCCCTGACACTAATAATGGATGGAATAAGTCTGGTTGAATCTGCAGTGTGATTGTGAGTGCCCCGAGAGGCTCTCCAAAACTCCCCCTCCAAAAAACACGCATGATATTTGGAACCCAGATATCAATACAAGTGCGGGCTGGTCCTGGACAGGATGCTCTATCAGCTCCGTGAGGTGGAAGACGTTCTTAACTGCTCCTACGGTTCTTGGCTGAGCAGTGAGGTCAGCAGCGCCTCACCTAGCTGGTCGTTCGGCCCAATCATCAAGGGACGACCGAATCACACACTTACTGGATGCAAACAAAAGTGCTGATGGCAAATCATTCCCAGAGTGAACCAAAAAGGGACAATGAGCGTTAGAGTTTCATGGTCACGGCCAGAAAAAGTTCAGCAAACTCTTCCTTTCTCATCTAGGATGTTTGATTTGAAACGCACCCCCTTAATTAATCGCTGCTTGCATCAGTGATGCAGAATGTAAATGTGGTTGATAATCAGGGGCCTCTGACTGATGGGAGTACACAGGGAGTGAGAGGGAAGGCTGACATTGTGCCAATAAAATTAGAAAATGGTGACGGTTGGAGGAACGTGCATAAATGACTCTGACATTTATTATCCTTCATCGCAGGCTGTTAATGAGGAATGATAAATCACCAGGGCATGCTGGTATTTTTAGCCAGGGTGGGAGATGAATGAGGTTCTGGTCCTGGCCCCTGTGGTCACTAGAGTTGGCGAGGGGCTGCCTGTGGCCCCTCCCCTCCCCTCCCCGGGTGTAGGTGATGGCTGAAGCCGGTAGTCTGGCAGCAGAGCGCTGATCGGTATTAATGCGGGACCGCCTCTCACAGCCCGTCTCTCTGCGGTTCCCTCTCACCGGAAGGCAGCCGTGAGAAGCCTGTGACCATCCTCTCTTGTTTGCTTTGAGAATCGCTCGGCCTGACAGTCGCTCGTTTTAGGGGGAGAGAGAGATAGAGAGAGGGAAAAAAAGCGAAACACCGGCAGGTGTTACGAGGAGAAACCGCGGTGCAGACTGATGACGATGATGATGGTGAGGATGATGCATCTCTTCCCGTGCCTTTATGAATTACATCGCGTATCGTGAAGAGGCGTGCGGGGCTTTTTTTTTTCTCTCCCCCCTCTTCATTTCTTGCCTAACTGTAATGGTGGATTTTTCAGTCGCATTGCTGCTACGTGGCTTGATGGGAGAGCTGAATACTGCCCGACACTAAGAGCGCATCTCAGCATCGGCCCGCAGCGCTGCGCCATGGCCTTGGATGTCCAGACTTGCGCGGTGTTTACGGTGATCGCGTTTCTGGTGCTTGTGAACGTGCTGTTGTTCATCCTCGGTACACGTTAATGGATCTGCGCTTGGGGCCCGGTTCGCACCGCAGCACACTTTCACACAGGAGAGGAGAGAAAGGCGGTGCGCGTTGGTCGAGAGCGGGGACACCCGGTGCTCCATCACGGCTACGCGTTGAAATGAATGACGTTGGTACAACATAATGTATTTCTGTTACCCCCCCCCACCCCAGTCCCTCGTTCTGTCTTGTGTCCTCTCGCCGTTTGTGATAGACAGTGTTGTCTGGTGGTGGTCGTGGTTGTGCGGATAAAGATCTGTGACGCTCTTACCTTTTTCTGTAGTGACTGGAAATTCATGTTCCCCCACATACAAACATGCCCCCCACCCCACTACCCCACACACACACACACACACATCGATCTCCCTCCCTATTGCTGTATGTTGTGGATGATGCGCACGGATTCATTGTAATCTCTGGTCTGTCCTTTTGGGTGAAAATAATAATCTTGTGCTCGTTTTCAACAATGGTGCTTGTTTTCATTCTGTGTGTCCGGAGCTTCGTCCACAATATGGCAGCAAATAGCTGACCAGTGATCCCTCCTCTAAGATAAATGGAATATCTGAAGCAATAAGAGGCACAAGAGAGGTTTTGGTGCTAATGATTATAGACCAGAGGGGATCATTGTGGTCTCAGATGAACAGTACTGTAAGCAATAGCACACAGAGCTAGGCCTAATAAAGGAGGGCCTCCGTCACTCCAGGGTTCCCCCATTTTAGATGCAGCTGAACTCAGCTCCCATTTCATAGCCCACAATATTTACACCTTTCCTTATAAAAAACCCGAGCATGAACACCCCTCTGTCAAGTCCGTGCAGTGTTCAACCTTATTTGTAATTATTGGAATGGAATATATTATGCATGCCTATTTGTGATTAAAAATGTTGTTTTGGGGTAAAAAGCAACAGTGAATGACGGCTATAGATGGAAATGCTTATTTCCTCTTCTGCACATGCAGGGACATAATCTAAAAGGATTGTAGGCAGGTGTCATAAATGTTGAATGAAAGTCAGAAATAGATATGCTAAAAGCCTATCCCATAGCCATCCATGACAGTTCTATTAATAGAGATGGTAGGCTGGCGAGGTGTTTTTTTTTTTTTTTCATGGTCTTTCTCACACTCACGCCTAAGTGCATTGTGTTTTCTCCGTCTTTAGTTAAGTGAGAAATGTTGTAGTCTTGTGAAGACCTTTTTGGCAGCTAGGTATTATGAGCATGTAACTCCAGAACATGCTGTGGTATGTGGGTTGTTGTTTTTTAATTACTGGTAAAAGAAAAAGAAATTACAACCAGGATTTGTTTTCTTTCCTTTACAAAAAAAAGAGAAATAATTGCACATAACAGTAGTAACGTCAGCTGGAAAATAGTGGCAGCGCATTCTCTTGCAAGCGTGCGCGGAACTAGATCTGAACCTGAAGATTTCCAACCCATTTGCACAAACACGTGCGTTCTGATAGAGCTCTGGTAAATGCTGTGCAGTCAGATGCATCAATGTAGCATCAGGAGGACGGTGTGTGTGAGGGTGTGCGTGTATTTCTCACCAGTTTTAGGCAGAGCAGCTTTGATTGGCTCTCAGACTAGGGGTATAAGTGTATTACATAACAGGGTTCGCAGACACAGGGAGGACGGACCGCGAGACTTACTCGGTGCAGAAAAGAAGAGCCTCTTTCTGGAATATAGCAGCCTTTAATCGACATCACTGCTTCGGCTCTTCCAGAGGAGCGCCACCTCACCCGCTTTACAGAGATTTAATTATCATGATTGTATGAACTGGGCTTCTCCATGCATACACTCTCTGAACAGTTACATGCCACAAACATGGTAAGCTTTGTGTGTGCAAGCGTGTGTGTATGTGTGCGTGCGTGCGTGCGTGCGTGTGTGCTCATTGTCTTTGCTCAGGAATGCTGTAGGTGTGTTGCTGCAGATGTGCTATGGCTAGAGAGAGAGGATGTTGGAATGCAGTGGAGCTGCCAGTGCACTGAATGCTGATGTGATGTGCTGCAAAGATGATTTGAGCATCGCATTTTCATTTATTTGTATTTTTTTACAGTTGTTTGTGGAATACAGCGTTTGATTTTGAACTGAACTGAAAAGAAGAAACTGTCATACGTGTCCACAAATAGCGAGAGAGGTCTGCATTCATTTGCATTGACCCAAATACATGTTCGCCAGCATAAAGACAACAGTTTCGCCTTTCGGAACTTTGATGTCGTAACCGCAGTGCAACTACAAAAATGGGGTTATTACATCTGTTAGACAATATGGTAATGGGAAGTGTTGTGGTATGACTTCTGTCAGTTTGTGTGCCTGTGGACTTGCTGTATGTCATTTCATTAGGCTAAAATATGCTAAGGCAGGGATTGTGAAGATTGATTATGTAATGCTTTTAATTTATTCTAACATGTAGAGGGAAAAGGGATGCAATGTATGGGTAAGGGTGAAGCTGATCTCATTATGGAAACCAAGGGATGAGTGGGAACAGAAAAATGGGGGGGGTGGTCACTGAAGGGATTTCTTATTTCTCTGTCTCTTCCTCTGTATTAAAGCAGATTGATAGGAGAAATAATGGTTGTGTTTGGAGTGAACGAGGCTGAAAATAAAGGGATGCTGAGAGCGGAGGGTAAGCATAGCTGTAGACTGACCTATTGGGATGTCTCAAAGCAGTGGTCAGCAAGAGCAGGTTTCACTTTTCCTGCTGTTATTTCCACCTATCCTTGATAATATACATTTATTTGATATATATGATATATATATATTTCATACTGCAGTCATTTCCCTGCATCTTATGAATCTTTTAAAAGTCTTTCTGAGTGCTATTCATCTGTCTGTTTCCATGGCAGCGTGACACATGTTTTTGCAGTAATCCCTCTCTCTGCCTGTCATATAGAGCTTTGAGACGTAGCGTAGAACCATTGTTGCCAAAGGTTCTAGCTCTGTATGCTACCTGCTTGAACTGACATTGAACATTTTGGCAGAGAGGCTATCCAGTAAAAAACATTTTTTAAACATTTGAAATCAAAGTATGTTCAGGCTTCCAGCTGCTTATTATATGTGGGTGCATCTAAAAGTGTCCTAGCCTGTCATTTTGTCAATACCATGTAAGCATCCTCAGCTGTCTCTATGACGACGGTTATTCTCTTCCCTCAAGACACACATGTACCGCCCTAATGTTCTTTCCCGGGCACTGATTGGTTTACTGTACCCCCCCTCCCTGTAGATGTCACAGTGAGCCATGAGGGTAGTAGAATCCTCTAGGTTAAAGGGACAGCTGTGCTCAGTCTGAGACCTTTAGTCTCACAGGGAGTTTGTTTAACAGCACAAACAAAGACACACACTCTGCTCTTTCTCATGACCTTTACTTTTACACCAGCATATAGATGAAATAGCTTTTTTTTTTGTTGTTGTTGTAGTGATGAGTTCCATTTTAAAATGTCTGTCTGTTGGGGGATTTCGGTCATATTAAAGTCATTGGATTAAGTAATCTTAAATTCAGTTTAGAGACTAAAAGTGCCTCAATACAATGTGACCTAACGTCTGTTTCTCTGACATCTATGTCTCCAGGCCTTTGTACAACCTTTACCTAGAGCTTAAGCAGTGCCTGTCAGGCTTGGTTAGCACTGGCTGCTTTGTCCACAGCCCCAGGGGCTGAAAGCGTGGTTAGTTCAGTTCCAGAGACTGCTGATGAGCTCTCCTTTGGAGCATGCAGTTGGAACAAATAGTTGTAAATATATACTTGTACATGATAGATGGTCAGGTTGCTTGATGGGAGGGTGATATCAGACTCGGGCCTTCCTCGGGAACACTGCCCCTCATCTTCTGGAAAGATTACAGATAATTGGTTCTTATATCCTTACCGTTCGGATTAAGAGCATGTACCCACACAATGATACTGGACTCATGCTCCTGCACAGTTGTAGACAATTTAAGCCTTGTGTCCCATAATGTACACATCAATTATTCATGTAGCTAAAATCAATGTAAAAGATTTGATGAGTCATCCTGCCATGTTCCAAGGCAGTGCTGCAGATAAAATAATGCAGCCTGGTGAAAGCATGAAGGAAAGGAGATTATCCCAACACAATTGTTTGCCCCTCTGCATTTATATTACATTAACACATGTAATTATTCTAATGTCATAATAGGCCAATTACCGTCCCTGTGTGGCGACTGGTGCAGTTCATCTGAGCCCTGTATTTTTTCCCTCCATTAATTGCGCTTCCTTTTTTGTGTTGTTATGTTTTGTTGTGCTGTTCTGTGGTCTGTGTTGGCCATTGTGTTGTTCTCTTTGCAATCCCTAAGCTGCCAGTGGGCCCTGACTTAAGGGTGTGTATTTCCATCCATTACTAATCTGAGTGGGTTTAACAGCAAAGATTTACACCATTTGAGGCAAAAAAAGGGCTCTGTAGTAATAACCATGATGTTCTCATGGGGTTTCCTATTGCAATTGTTTCATTTAAGGAGGGCAAAGCAAAAGTCATAGCTTTTTTTTCCTTTCCATTCCAATTTCTCCAGTTGATAAGTGGAGGTTCGATCGTAAACGCTGAGGCGGTATGGGACCACGTGACCATGGCAGACCGAGAGTTGGCGTTTAAGGCCGGGGACGTCATTAAGGTGCTGGACGCTTCCAATAAGGACTGGTGGTGGGGCCAGATTGATGAGGAGGAAGGATGGTTCCCCGCCAGTTTTGTACGGGTGAGTTTGCTGCTGCCGTGTTTGGCCAGTGACCACAGACACAACACACACCCACACACAGAGGGAAATAAAAGCACATAAACATATGCACACAAACTGATGAATACCCAGAGAAATTTGCACATGCACAAATTGGGCACATTAACATACTGTATATTCAGCGCACAATCTGCACATGGTCGCTGCACAAAGGTTGAGGAAATGTTGCATTGTGAAGCATAAACAATAGATCATCCTGGGATTAAAATACGGTAAACCAGCGCCTTCTTTGAGTATCAGGGAACAAAAATGTTAAGAATGAGTCACCTTTAACCTTCATCACCTTTAACCTTCAAAATAAACTTGTTTGGAACGTCTTCACATTATGATGTCTTACAAATGTGAGTTTAGGTAAAGCCAACTTAAATCTCTATGCAGATATTGTGTCTTACCACAAAAATTCTTCTCCTAGGCTACAGGCTTCCCACAGGAGAGCCCCCCCCCCACACACTCCCCCACCCTCAGACACTTCTCATGGCCATTCCCACCTGTCCTCCCTTCCATATTCACTCCTGAGAGGGCAGGGCAGACAGGCTGACTGACTGTCAACCAAAAAGTATTTTTCTGTTCTGTCATTCTTTCTCTCCAAGGTGGAACCCCACCCTCCTCAGCCCCAAACAAAACAGGTTTTCTATATCAACCCCATAGCAACTCCAAGGTTCCAAAACACTACGTCAAAGGTGCGTTTATACCAGCTTCATCCACCCATCCAGCCTGCCCGCCTGCCCACCCGCCCGCTCCAGTCTGTCCACACAACACGCCCTCGACATCATTAGACATTGACAATGCCATGATGTTCTCACGTCATTCTCAGAGCGATCGATAGACAAAACCGGACGAGTCAAAAGTAAAACCATGCTTCTTTAAATGGTCTCTTTTTCTTCAAATCAAAATTTTCAGCCTCACACGAGTTTTGCCAACATCATTCATGTTGACATTTTTGGGTATTCAAAGATCAATTCTGTTTCCTCTATTTACTATTGACTCTGACTCTTTCAGTCCAAACGCTGAGCTGGTAGTTCTCGTCTGCAGTCAGTGCTCCACCGCCCGTCACTCTGCTTGTCTGTGGCGCTGCATTTCTCATCCTGTGTTTGGCATTCAACCCGTTGATTCTTTGATGTCCTCCTGGCACACTGAGTGTCATCAGACGTTGGCTGCTAAAACCAAGGTCATTTGGCCTTGTCCTGTACGCAGGCGCGCAGTGCACAATGTCCGTGGAGCTGAGCGTGCACACAGGTGTGAGTGGGTGTTTTGGTGGGTGCCATGCATCTGTGAGATTGAGTGTGATCGTGCGTGCATGCATGCATATGTTAAAGGAAGAGTCGCAACGGATTAAGCCTGAGTGATGAAGTCCCGGTCTCGCGGTTTCCTTGGCGACGTGCTGATCCAGCAGTCTCACCTGTTGTCCGAACAACCACAGACTTCTCCAGCTGTGAGACGGGTGTGAGTGTGTGAATGGCCGTGTTCCTGTGTTCGTGCTGATGAGGAGTGAACGTAGATATAGCGAGGGTGACGTGAGCGCCCAACTGTACATGTTTATAATAACCTCTCTCATCAGCTTTATACATTTGAAACACAGCACATTTTCCCATCTGTGTGTGTGTATGACTCCGCGGGTGTATGTGTGCACTTAGCTGTGGGTGAACCAGGAGGACGGGGCAGCGGAACCGGCCGAGGGCACCAGCGAGGTGCAGAACGGACACTTGGACCCAAACAACGACTGCTTATGTCTGGGCTCGCCGCTCCAGAACCGGGACCAGATGAGAGCTAATGTCATCAATGAGATCATGAGCACAGAGAGGCACTATATCAAACACCTTAAAGACATCTGTGAGGTAATCAACGCATGCCCACAAACACACACACACACACACACACACACACACACACACACACACACACATATGCTGTGTGTTCTACTGTTTGCTCAAGTGCTAAAAAAAATTGATAAATTATTCAGCACTGACTTATCTGCCGTGTACTGTACGAGAGATGAACCATCCTTTTGGTGCTACCCAAGAATTTATGATTTTTAACACGCCCACATTCACACGTTCCTTCCAGACAGATTCTTTTCTGTTTATTTTGAACCAATCTAAAAAAAATATTGTTGTTTTGTAAGCTGCAAATTTTTTAATGGCATGAAGTAGCAGAAGTTAGTGAGGCCAGAAATCAAATGTGCCGTTACATTTTGAACCATTACAAGTAAAAAGGTGAAATTTCCACCTAATTATGTTTTGAAACATAACTTGATACATTTTTATAATTGATTATAAAATCTTTATTTCTGTTCCACAGAAAGAAATTTGTTAATCATTCTGGTTTTAATTTGTTTTTTTATGTAGTTTTTTTTTTTTTTTTTAAATTCTGGCACCGCATCCCAGAATTGCTCATGAAAAGGATATTTTTAAGAAAGAAAGGAAAAAAATGTTGGTGAACCAGGAACATTTAGCTTAATCTTTAGCTTTAGTGGTTGTATCAGCAGTTTTCCCCCTCATCCACCTACCGTCTATAAATGCTTTGAGAAACATTCTCAACTGTTGGGAACCCACAACTCTGCAAACCACAACAAAGTCAGAGGGCAGGTTTGGGGTGTAACTGTGCCAGTTAGGTTTCAGGTTGGTGAAGGGGGGTGAAACGGCTTTGTTATACGTACTCTTTAAACAATGGTGACGTCACATCGGTGTTACAAGCTTTCAGCCAGTTTCCTGGGTTCAGCAGTGATCTCGCTGGCCAAGCAGTCATTTAATAACGTGGGGAATTGAACGATCAGTCATTTACTGTACAGGAAGGATGTGATTCCAGAGGGAGATAAAGACAAACAACTGGCTGTTTGTTGAGATGAAGCCCAGCCTTCCCATTCTTTTAGCCTCTCTGACCCACTATAACCAGTCCCTTTGATCAGACAGCTGCTAATGACTAAACATTTAAAACACAATCCAACTGCTTTTGGCCTTGGTTTTTAAGTTTAAAGGCTTTATCTGTATTTTCTACCAACTCCGTCTTGTCACGTTTATTTTGTTGATACCTATTAATGTTCCCCCCACACAAATATAGTTTTACATTATTGTGACATGAGGTGTGTTTCTTTAGAAACTATTCAATGTTTTATAAAACCTCCAAAAAAGTTTTGAAAAATTGTTAATGTTCTTCATGTTCAGTATATTTTAGATTTTACCATGAGTGATCTCAAAACCAGACAAACATTTACAAACCAGACAAACATTTACAAACATTATCCATGTTTCCAAGTTTTCAAACTTCACTTCAGACACACTCACAAATGTTTCTCATGAAATTTTAGAGGTTTGCACAGTTATTAAAGAGAGAGAGCAGGTCATATAGTACAGAAATTGTAGAAAATTATTTCATCCAGATGTGTGTTTGATATTTCACAGGTGGGTTAAGCTTATATTGCTTGGAATATATAATCATTATTTCTTTTGCTAATTTTGTGAAGCCGTGGTACACCCATTGGTTCCTCTAGGGATGATTTTTAATATCCGGGATGTTTTTAGCGGCATCTGTACAAGGAGAGACAATTGCAAATGTAACAGTTTTATCAGCGAAGGCCTTGCTGTAATCTGGGGCTGATTTTGTTGCAGGGGTATCTGCGTCAATGCAGGAAACGCGTAGACATGTTCAACGATGACCAGTTGAAAGTCATCTTTGGGAACATCGAGGATATCTACCGGTTCCAGATGGGCTTTGTGAGAGACCTGGAGAAACAGTACAACACAGAGGATCCCCATCTCTCTGAAATTGGACCGTGCTTTTTGGAACACGTAGGTTGAGGATGATTTCCTTTGAAAATATTCTCCTGCATGCTTCCCAGCCCTAGCAGGTAGTTATCTGTTCGGCTTGTTATCCAAAGGTGAGAATTTAATTGTCTTAACTTGAGCCAGCAGTTAACTTATGGAGATAATGATATTACCATCAAACATAACAAGATAAAAAGATAATGATCTTGAGCAAGCGGAGCTAATAAAATCTGCTTCCTATCCTACAGAAGTTCATTATGTATTTTCTCATTATGTTTTTTCACCTCTTTTTTTTCTCCCCTCTAACATGGATGTTGTTATTCCTTTGTTCATCAGCAAGATGGCTTCTGGATCTATTCAGAATACTGCAACAACCACTTGGATGCCTGTATGGAGCTCAGCAAGCTAATGAGGGACGGGAGGTACCAACATTTTTTCGAGGCCTGTCGCCTCCTTCAGCAAATGATCGACATCGCAATCGACGGCTTCTTGCTCACCCCTGTTCAGAAGATCTGCAAATATCCGCTTCAGTTGGCTGAGCTTCTCAAATACACCGCACAGGAGCACAGGTACGGCACACTTTGGCCAGTGCCACATTTAATCTGCTGAATGTGTTGGTTTTTAATGCAGCTTATGTGAAATCACAGGTGTGTGGAGTCAAAGCATTTTTGGCCAGGCGCTCTATTTTCACGCTGAAAAAGGCTCATCTATGCACGGACGCGGGGATAATTTTGACTTGGCGCCACACATAGCCTTTTTCCATGTTTGTGTATGTCCACAAATTTACCAATTTACATGTAAGGTGTTGAAATGTTATTGCAGATCAAGACAGCAGCAGCGTATCATGAGGATATACCATCTTTTTCGGCCATTAGCATCTCTCTGATGTAGCTTCAGTGTGCTAAATATTTTCATGTGGTACATGGCCATCGGATAAATGTGTCCAACTGTGGATATAAATAGATGAGTGTTTAAATGTGAATTTGGACCTCTGCTGGCACTCTCCGCATAAACAGGGTGCGGAGATCTGTTATGGCGCGCAGGCACAAACACAAACATCCAGATGTGCAAATTCATGCATGGTGCAAACCCACAGAAACATGGTGTAAGTGATTCAGCGTGTCTCAGCCAGCTCCAGGTCATTCACAAACCAGGCGTTCTCAGCCAGAGAGGGACAGGTGCCAGCTCTGCCTCCTCTCCCTGCCAGATCGCAGTGTTAGGAACTGTAGAGAATCTGCCAGATATAGGCCCCCTCTGTCACACACATTCACAGCTCCGTCACACACTTGCACATTATCTGCAGATCGGATCCACATCACAACTAAGCCAGGGAAATAGACCCTGCTCAATTAGCATAGATGCAGTCAGAGTAAACTGTGGATGATTCAATTTAGAGTGAATATAGTGGTGCTGCGTTACTTTGACGGTAGCGTGGAAGTCGGGATGCTGTTTCTTGAGTTTAGAAATGTAAGGCTCATCTAAAGCATTCCTTGCTACAACAATTTAAGTATGGCTGAGGCTCTAACTTTGACTTTTGCATTCTGCCAGAGTAGTTTACGTGCACACTTTGTCTGCAGTGACTATCGATATGTGGCAGCTGCTCTGGCTGTCATGAGGAACGTCACTCAGCAGATCAACGAGAGGAAGCGAAGGCTGGAGAACATTGACAAAATCGCCCAGTGGCAAGCTTCTGTCCTGGACTGGGAGGTGTGTGTGGACGTGTATACGTGATTAAATCCAACTATATTATGTCGATAAACTGACAGATCACTGTGTGTCTTTATGCCCGAGTACAGATGTTTTTTTTTCATTTATATTGCTTTTTTGGTATCTTAATAAACTACCTAGGTTAACTGTATATGTTTAAATGTCCAAATTGTCTTCAAAAAACACAAATGTCTTACTTGTTGCAATGCATATATATATATATATATATATATATATATATTTGACTTGTGATATGTGATTCAATTTCATCACATAAAAGATGATTATCTTTTTAAAATATCTTAAAGTATCTCTATACTGGTGCTTGAGAGGTACAGTAGATCCTACCTAGAGACTAGATGGATGGGACTGGGGTTTATCAGGACTAGCTTCATTTATATTTCCAAATACATCTTTACAATAGGTTCAGTAATTGGTTTGTTTTTTTCGTTGTTTTTTAAGATGATGGACTTGACAGCGATCTCGATGACAGCATCAGAGTCAAAACAAAAACATTATGTAACTATTTTCAAGTCCTGACCTGAACGATAGCAGAGTTAAGCCTTCAGCATATGTCTTCTTTGTGTGTTGTGTGTTCACCTAGGGGGACGATATCTTGGACAGGAGCTCGGAGCTCATCTACACTGGGGAGTTGTCATGGATCTATCAGCCGTATGGACGCAGCCAGCAGCGAGTGTTCTTTCTCTTTG
The DNA here is from genome assembly GCF_003711565.1 of Takifugu flavidus. Classification (NCBI taxonomy): domain Eukaryota; kingdom Metazoa; phylum Chordata; class Actinopteri; order Tetraodontiformes; family Tetraodontidae; genus Takifugu; species Takifugu flavidus. The sequence continues at coordinate 3,692,585 of NC_079528.1, read as the reverse complement.
ATCACCAGCTGGTCCTCTGTAAGAAGGTAGGCTTGCTCTCTTCTCTCTCTCCATCTATCCCTACATCTCCCTCATCCATACATCTAGCTTTTCACGTTCTTTTTTGATGAAAGTATTATCTTAGAGGATACATCACATGTCTGGTGGCAGACACGTTTAAAGACAATGTGACTTCTTTCTGCAAATAGATTATATAACACTGTTTGAGATGTTAGCACCCCCCCAGTGAAGATGTTTTCTAATCCTCTGCACCTTTCCCAAACGGGAGCTGTGGCTGTTTTGGCTGTAGCGAGGCTGTGCTGTCTTGTTAGATAGATGTTCATGCTCGGCTAAGCTGCTCAATGTGTTCTCACAGACACAAACGTAGACAGACACGTGTGCGCACACAGAGGAGCTGAATCATCAGCATCATCACACACTTGAATACACCAAAAGGAGAACAGATAAACACTTAAAATGGGCATTGTTTGTTTTTGTTGTTCTATCTTCTGTACTCCTGTCACTGCAAGTGTTCCCTTAATAAATTCCTCGCCCATACACCTTCAATTGTGAATTCTAGTCTTAGTTTTACACGATTCTGTAGCAGATCCTAAGTACTACATGCGTATTGGCAGCCCTGAGGGAATATTAGTAATAGGGTGCTGTTTATTCCCAGCTCCTCCAGCGCACTGATTCAGATTTGTCTTTGCATGCTTATTTATAGTAGCCCGTTATTTATTTATTCATTTGTTTTAGTTTTGTTGCAATTAGACCAATATATTATATTGTCCCAGTACAAAAGCTGTGCCAGTAGGTGCCTGGGTTATCCTGATTTAGCCAACATGCAAAATATACAAAGAAAACGTTTTCAGAATTAAGACTTCAATTAATAAATGATATGCTCGTACCTCCAGAAACACTTTCAGTCAAGCTCTTCAAAGTGATCTTTTTGGCTTCCTGGCAAATGTGATGTGTTAATATTAAGTATTAATACTACAGTCGAGACCCATGGTTAATTAAGTAAGTGTAAACTTTTATAAATCATGTGCCAGTAACAACACACACACCAAAAGTGAGATGATGGTAACAGGTTTGTGTGTGTGTGTGTTTGTGTGTGTGTGTGAAGCTTTTACCACATATATGTTATACGTCAATATTATGCCACTCAATCGCTACATCCTTTCCAATCTATTCTTCAAGGCTGTCTAGTGTTTTAGTGGTCTCCAAACACACAAACAAGTAAATCATTCGCAGGAGCTCACAAATACAACTGTCCCCTGTGACTGAAACTATCACTGACCATGTAAATGGGGAGAATTCTCATCTGTCTGTGGTTGCTGCGGAAACATTGGTACAGCGTGGAAGCATGGGAAAATCCAGCTCTGCTGCAGCAGAACCATCGTCTCTGTGTCCCCCAGTGCCAGAACACCATTTATTTTGGCATTTGTCCACTGATACTTGTTGCCTTTGTTGTCCTTCATGGGACTCTGCAACCTAAAGCAGCCTGCAAACGAAATAGGATACACTGCGGTCGTTAGCTGTGGGCAACTCCAGCTAGTATCAGTGTCACAATAACCAAATAACTGTATTATGAGGTATGTGTGTTTACATTGTAATTGTGTTGGTGTAGTGTTTCCACAAACACCTGTAATGTTCAGCGCTCATCTTGATAAGTGCTTCCTTTCTTTTCTCAGGATCTGATACGCCGGGACATCTTGTACTATAAGGGCCGCATCGACATGGATCGTTACGAGGTGCGGGACGCTATAGACGGGCGCGACGATGACTTCAATGTGAGTGTGAAGAATGCCTTCAAACTGTGCAACAAAGACAGCGAGGAGATCCACATCTTCTTGGCCAAGAAACCGGAGGAGAAGATCCGCTGGCTCAGGGCCTTCCACGAGGAGAGGAAAATGGTTCAGGAGGATGAGAAAATTGGTTAGTTCTGCATCTGCGTGTTTGAAAAGCATTTCAGTCTTTCCCAGTGAGCAGAAGAGGTCCAGTCAGATGTCCTATTTGCAGCAATGTACCATGAAAGGACCTATTTCTTCATCAACAGGAAGTTTATCCTTGCTGACTTGCTGATCCATTTTATTTTAGGAGGTGGAGCCTGTTTTCTAGTATTTTCTTAAATTATTGCTGTCAGAGGAAGTGATTGCCGCTGTCATTCTGTTGATATAGTGAGGTCATTGGCTGTCGTTGTGCATTGGCATAAGTTGGATCACCGCCTCCGTAATTGCCAACCCGTCTGTAATGCGAAACTACAGCCAGCAGCTGGAGTGCAGCGTGATGTAAACACCACCGGATTTAGGTGGAGCTCATAGCGGCTGCTCCTTCCGGTTGTCAGACCGCACGATACAAATGACCTATGACTTATATTTAGATTTATTTCATCGTTTGGGTTGCAGGGTACTCGGCTCTGCTGTGTGTTCCATGCAGCTCTGGCCTCCTATAGACCTTTGCCGTGGTTTTAGACTGAATCTGGCCAAAGCCTGTAGACAGAGAGATTCCAGCAGGCATCTTCCCTGTGCTCTGGCTCCAGGCCAGCATCTCTCACAGATTACGCCAACCCTGAGCTTCCTCTCTGGGGTCTCCAGGGCCACTTTTTGCCTGGTCCTTTGGAGCAGTTTACTTCCAGAGAATCTACCAGGGGCTAACTGGCCACCATAAATAAAGTAGCTTGTGGGTCTGCTGTCTTGTTTGAAACCCCTCTCCACAAGAAGGTTGTCAAGTGGCACTTCAAGGAGGGATTTCTTTGGAACTATAAAATAGGTACTTCTTGTGTCTGAAAAGACATTTTAAAAGAGTGAAGGATGTCACTGGAAAATGGGATTATTTCAGGTTTGGAACATATTTTGCCTTATTTCAGCAGTAAGAACTGACAGGTATGCCCACAGTACATGGGTCTGTTGTGGCCTTTTGGGTGAGGGTTTGGGCTGTTGAGAGTGGAGAACTTTCATCTGCCATCAATGTTTTAAGGAATCTAAAGCTGGATGAAGACGCAACAGTCTCAGTTTCTCTGTTTCCAGTTTTTTGTTGAGACCCAGAAAACTCTCAAAAAACGTTTTGAGAGTTTGTGTAACGTTTACCCAGGCATCATTTATGACAGCACACAATAATAAACTTCTCCTGTTGTCGAAGAAGTCGCTTGATTCAATCTTGTGTTTAGGGTGGATGGTTGTTTTGGTGTATTTGTATATTTTCATATAGCTCCTTGTGACTCGTTACAGTCAAAATCTGACGTAAATCTTTCTAACTTGCTCTCTTAGGTTTCGAGATCTCTGAATACCAGAAGCGACAGGCAGCCATGACAGTGAGAAAGGTGACCAAACAGAAAGGTGAGGCAACAAGAAGATATCAGGTGATTTTCTTTTCTTTCTTTTTTCCCCTCGCTGGTCTGCTCTGTCTTCTCATCGCTGTTTACTCTTCACTGAATCTGCTTTCCTACTTTCTTGACTTGCCACGTTTTTTTTTTTTAATTAAACACACCCGCTGGGTTTATGACTGGGGAGCTGATGGCTAGTGGATTGGTGTTTTCAAGCTTTCAACATGGTTTTTTCGTTGAATCAATTGTTCGCCAACACGTAGACCAGGGTGGCGAGATATGCGTTGAAGTAACTGCTAAGCACCAATGAAAAGACAGAGGGGTGTTTGCATGGAGGATTGAGTTGAAAGGGTGATATCAACGTTTGGGACACGTAAATCCTGTCGCACCTTTAAAGATGACACTCGCATCTTTATCTGGTGCTAGAAACACCACGGTACGGGCCTCATAGACCTTTTACTGCATCATTTGCTTTAACAAAACAACTGCCCTGAAGGCTGCAGGTGATTTTAGATGTCTGGAGCCATTGAAGAATCAGAAAATAACCTGGCTCCGAGACAAGTATCAGTGACTCTGTGGCACTTCAAGGGTGCACATGTTAGGATGCTAAGATCGTGACTAGGGGCAGAGGAGGGAGGGACAGATGGACTGCAGGTGGACAGATGGACTCAGAGTAAATGGGATTTGTGTGATCCAGGAACAAACTGGTGTGAATATCATAAAATACAACGCAAGGAAACAAAATGTGAATAACAAGAGAATTTGAGGGGAGAGACGGCTGAAAGGACACCACCATCTGAGGAAAGGAAGAGGACAGAAGACACTTTATACAGATGGGAGCCAACCACAGGATGTGATCAGCCAATCACGTTATAGATATTCAGTGCATCTCAACATGTCGACCGGAGCTCAAATTGAGCATCAGACTGTAAGTAAGTAAGAAAGGTGATCTGTCTTTGATATATAAATATCCAGTGAGCGGCAGATCTCGGGATGAACCTTGATGCCAGAGGTCAGAGAAAAGGGGCCAGAGCACGCTGAGATGGTCTTCAGCAGTAGAAGACTCCAAAAGATTCCCAAATATATGATTGACTTCCAAAGGAATTTAAAGCTAGGCTCCATCTGGGATGCATAAATATCACCTGACTTTGGTTACGTACGGCTGGGGTGCAGCAAAGGGCCCATGAGATGCGTATGGAAAAGGTCTTTGTGGTGCGGTATGAGTTAAAACCACTAAATACTCTGTACTAACTTCACCAAATACTCACTGCAATAACATAAAAAAAGTTACTCAAGAAAGCCATTCGATCGAGGACGTGCATGTCCCAAAACAGCTGGTATCGCCCTTCCTGATTTAGCCATCTCAGTGTGAGGTTAGATGTTTAAACACGTACCATTACTGGTAATTTTGCTACCAGCAGTTTCACAGTAAGCATGTCCATCCATTCAGGTGCTAATTAACCTGTGACCACTGCTGGAATGTTGTCTCTGACATTAGGACCCCCTGTAGACATCTGTCAAGAGTAAATGTCTGTTTCTAAGTGCTGTATGTGTACATGGCTGGCACAAGGTGAAGTACTCTCTTGAATTTCAGATTCATTTATAGATTTCATCTTGAGAAAGAAGGCCATGTTGTATGGACATGGTTTGAAAATGATAAAGGTATATCCACTAGAGTTTTCCTTAGAGCTAGCACAATAAGATGCCATGGCAACAGCTAAGCAGCACTAGGGGCTGTAGTCATGAACTTTGGCACTAGCCATGCGTTCAATCTTTTCTTATCCTTGTTTTCAGGATTGCCTAAAAATCTGTTCCACAAACAGAAGTGCACCAAAAATGTCTTAATAACTAAACCAAAACAACTAGCGGGATTTTTTTCTCGTGAGGCCATGGCAGCTTTTGACTCATCTCCGAATATCGATTGCATCTAATCTCAGAATTGCACTAGCATAGTTGTGGTGCTTGTAGACCGTAGCTAAACTACATTTAGGCTGTAGTTAAGTGCATATTAACGGCTTTCTGTTGGCTCCAACCTTTCAGTATCGCCAGGTGTTATTCAAACAAACGAGCTGCCGACAAACGCAGAAGAACAGCCTGGTTAGCTCACCGTCACCCATTGGTTCTTTAGTTTGCCTGCCACAGGGTTTGTTTGAATAGCATCTTTAGTGTCCCTTGTCTCATTGCTAGAGCTGAATTCCACTTTTATTTCAATTCAGCTTCCATCATGTTAAGATAAAGGATCATGTCTCAGGTGTATTATGCAGGAATGTTGGGACTAATAGCTCATTCCGTGCATCATTGGCTGTTTTCTCTGGAAGCATGATTTCATGTTGTGTTGTTTCTCTGTCAGATGTGTTACTGACGTTTTTCCCTGTTATTCCCTTCTTTTTCCCTCTTGGTTGCACCATCGCACCTCCTTCCTCCCCCTCCCTTTTGTGTTCTTTTGCACCTGTCTTCCTAGGTGTAAACAGGTGCACGCCCCCCTCATACCCGCCTCCGCAGGACCCTCTCAGTGTGGGGCAGTATGAGGTATCGGAGGACATGGCACAAGGAGAGGTTTTTGAATTCAGTCAATCCAAAAGAGGCCAGGCTCCTTTCTGGCAAAATTTTAGTAGATTAGCTCCATTTAAGAAATAGAGATACACAGACTCTCCTGAAGGACCAGCTATTTTTCTTAGAAGCACTAAACACTGGATGATCGTGTTCCATGAAGAAGAAAAACAAAAACATCCAACACGTGTACACCAGACTTTAACGTTAAGGACCAATATTCATAAGTGTGAATGGAACACCGCGAGGACTGAAGAGAAGTCGAGTGAAAAGGAAAAACAACTTTACAATCCATATATGTTAAGTCCAATTCTTTGTTCTAATGCATCTCCAGCTAAGTCGACTGTCAGCAACCTTCCTCAGATTCTGCATTTTCACGCCATCTGAATGTTCCGGAGTTACTCAGATTGTTCTATTGTTTTATTTTAAAGCCATCGTCCAGATGGAACCGCGAGGCCGAGTGAGAGCATTCTGTGTCGCGCGTTTGTGTCCCAAAGCTAAAATCCTGCTGTGCTGCAACTACCTGAGAAAGCTTGTTGCATTCTTCTGAATGTGAGACGGAATTCGGGTCGATTGAAGGATTCGTGTGAGGCTCCGCTCTCAACGCCATCCTACCCAATTGTGCATCTGGACCTCACCTGGACGCCCTGTACTGCTCTCTCGTTACCCCTGTGCATGCTGCAGCCGCCTGTTCTCAGCAGTCACAGCGTTTCCTCTTATGCTCTTGGCAACAAACCTGCTGTCCTCTCTATCTCTCTACCCGCCTGCTGGGGCTCTGTGAGTCACTGGCTCCCAGAGGAAGAGCGTCATTGTTTTGGAAACCTGCCACTGGCCACGGTACGATGGGTCAGGAACAGAATCAATAGTCGGAACACCGATAGAATATTTACGTCCTTTCGCCAATGAGGTCTGACAGGGTATTCATGCACGATCACACCGACGGGCTGCAGGCCGTTCTCCACAGTGGGTTAGCCACTTAGATGAAATGGCTAGAAGCAGGAAATCTGCAGGCTACGGTCGGCCAGCTCTTCCCCGCTCTCCCCAGAGACCACCCCTGTAGCACTGTGCCAGCAGCTCACTGGATTTTTGGAAAGAGTTCAGCCTACCTCCGGAACACATCAGAAAGCATCCACTCAGAGCTAAGGGAATGTGACATGTTGGCCGCCGTCTAAAATGTCTAAAAAGTCTAAAAAGTCTCTTCCACATCAGCTGTGAGTACAGAACAGTTTATCCTCGGGATTTGCTCTTATTCTCCAAAGCACAGCAGTCCTGAGGGGGTCTCTCCTTCACAGCCCTAAACAGCAGAGGGGAGACCAAAGGAGCACCTGGGGGGGGGCACAGATGGATTTGTGCATTATGTGGATGTCCAGAGGGTTCATGGGTCGCCAAAGACTCTAGTTTCAAAAATCATGCCAGCCCCCTTCCCAACGAGATCCTGTCCAGGTCAGAACCACGTTCTGCCAATTAGCCGTAGCCCAGCCCGATTGATTCACTTCAGTCACCCCACCCCACCCCACCCCACCCCACCGGGGCAGCTCTGAGAGGCCCAACACCTCCCCAGCTTTAGAGCACTTCTGACGGAGGGCAACATCAGCTAAGGTGTATTCTTTCCTACAGTCGGAATGTGAGTGGCACATCTGTCCTTGGTTTGTGATTCTATTTCTTACCTCTGATACAGAAGTACATTTTGTGTTGAATTCCAACACCCCATGGACAGTACATATACAGTATGACAACTTGTGCAATGTGATATAACATTATATATCTTCACTATTCACTACAATGTAAGTTGGAAGAGTTCTATATTGTTCTATGTCATTTGTTTGCCTTCTTATAGGCCTTATAACCAATTGGAGGAAAAAAGACATTACAATTGTTTTGTATGTTGTGTAAATTATGTTTTGTTTCAGTAAAGAAAGTTGAGAAAAGGGTGAGTTGGCTGCTGGTGTCTGTAGAGATGGCTCCCAGTGAGATTGTTGTGGAAGATAATGTTCTGGTCTTGTGCAGCAAACGTTAAAAAAAAGAAGAAGAAAAGATCGGTTCCCAGGCCATGGTAACCTCAGGTCCCGTGCTACCACCCCTCCCCTCCCCTCCCCTCCCCGCCCCCGTTCCCCACCACCACCACACACACAGACATATTCATGCACACTCGCAGGCCCGTTCTGCTGCGGAGAAGAGAGATGCTATCTAACAGTGCCTTCCAGCATTCCACTAGTGATTATCTATTCAGTTTCACGGGCAGATTTGAATTAGTCATGTATTTTCCCTTCAGTGGGAGACTTGCATCTCTCTCTGTCTCTCTCATACTGGGAGAATCTCTTTTTCCCAGTGCTTGAGATCCACTAGGTCAGCACCTCTGAGGTCAGGCCTCCTCCTGTATGAGTAGATGCTGTGGTGTCTGACTGAAACACACAAATCTCACTATTAGAATATGTTACACATAGAGGTAATGTTATTGCACAAAAGGTTTATTTTACTTTCAGACATTTAAAGGAGACAGAGGTTCTTTATTATCTATTTAACTTAAAAGAGGATTTAATTTAGTAGACTAGGGTGTAAAAAAAACACGTTTCATTAGCTCACATAAGCTTCACATTAGTATACTATTAAGAGTGAGTTAAGAGAATCATCTATTTTACCTTTATTAGTTGCACACTGTAAATAATGTAAAATAAAATTACAGATCATATATTTGGATATTGGTATTTTGCGTTGGAGACGAATGTTGTTCCAGTCCTAGCGTGCTGTAGACCTCAGTACCAGGTAAATGCATGCTTGTGGCATCCAATATTTTGCATGAGACTTAAGAAAACTCTTAACAGATTGTTTAGTTTCTTTGGGTTTTTATTTTTTATTTCCTTCCCGAATCACAGAAGCTGCCATTTGTGAACCCATCAGATCTCACTAAAGGGAGTAGTTTTCTCTGTCCACCTGTCCCCCGCTCACTGTCCACTAACGCTTGTCTTATTTATTGTCAGGTTTTGTTGGGGGAGGCTGTCGGGACATATTCTGCTTTGTTTCCTCCCCCCGTGCTGACTGAACTCTCAGCAGGTGAATGAATGCTCTCTGCCCACATGAGATGGGCACCGAACCCTCATTTTATTCAACGTTCCGCTTCTGTCCTTCTCATTTAAAGGTCAAACCGTTTTCTTTAACGCCGTTAACCGCTGAGGCAAAAAAAACGGGTATCATTTTTCTACGACGGCCGTGGATCAAATCATCGTGGGTGTGTGCGTGTGTGTGTGTGTGTGTGTATAGATTTGTAGTCACGCAGATGAGGGGAATAAATGCGAAACCTCTCGGGATGAGCTAAAAATAAACATAATCCTGAACACACATGCACTCAGTACTTCATTGAGATTCACATTGTGCTCGTCGCTGCTTTGGGAACGCGTTCGTCACGACTCGCCAGCGCAAATGAGTTCTTCTCTTCTTTTGACCACGTGCGGTATCAAGCGCTGCCGTTCGGACCCCGTTCATGGAAGGATGTGTGGCGTGCTTTTAGTTTCTGTCTCATCCGACCTTGTTGCTGAGAACTTTTCGTGCCACTGAAGATCTTTCCGTCAGTCAAGTTTGCGGCCTGTCTATGGGATGCGTCACAGGCTGCTCAGCCTCGTGCAGGCCGCGCTAGTGCCGCTCGCTCCACCCGTGCACACTCGCATAGCAGCGTCTTCAGTTAGGAAGCCTTTGCATCTGGTCTATGATTTCAGAATAGTCAGGGTACAACAGTCTTCACCGAGCCATGTATTGATGTGGTGTTCAACGACAACAACGGAAGACTGACAACTCATCTTTGGAATCTGTTCATTGTATAATATCATCTAGTTTGAGGTCTGTTTTTTTTGTTTGTTTGGTTGGTTTTTTTGCCTATTGCAGAAAAATCACAGCATCCTTTGTCACCATTAGCAATTTATTTTTTTCTGGGTGGCCTTTTGGGTTTGATTATTTGTTGTAGAAATGAAAATCCTGAAAATAATGCCTATTCAATCCAGAAACTGTGAATGGGAGAGTGGAGATTCCAACTGTATGTACATTATATGTTTTGATGTAATCAGAAGCACTGGGAATATGTTGTACTTTGCTGTAAAAATGAATCCATATCTGATATAGCTGTACTTTTGTTGAAAATAAAACCTCTACAGAAACCAAATGTCAAGCGTCAGATGTGCCACTGAAAACATCGTGCTGGGCTTTCCTGTAGTGGAGCATAATTTCCTGTTTCGTAGGTGTTCGTCCCAACTGACCCATTAACTGTAGGAGGCATTATGAAAGGAAGGCTTTGAAACACGAGGCAATAATGCGAGGATGCGTCTCAGGATTCTCAACTTTGACTCATCAACTGTGAGCGAGCGCATGAATATGCAGTAATTCATATGTAATGAGACTTATGTAAACATAATCCCCCAGTTGGCCACGCTGAAATTTAGACTGATCACTCTGCTTGCTAACATGATCAAAGATCAAAGACACCCTGCTGTGTTCTGCAGAAACTCTGCCTGCGTGTGTTTGTTCTTTTGAAGAACACACCTGAAACTCTATTTGATTATGTAATAGATAAAGATGGAAAACTTATTGTTTTTATTTTTCTTTCGAGGTGAATGCAGCAGAAATCAGTATTACTGCGGCCTCTAGCGGTCAACCTTGGTGCTACACGTCTCAAGGACAAGAAATTCTCAAACATGGAACCCAACAGGAAATGAACCTTCACAAAGAATACTTAAAAATCAGCTTTATATATTCAAATCACAGTTAACCACAAACCTCAAAGTAATTCTTAAAATAAAATAAAAAATACCGGGACATTTTATAGCAATGTGTAAAAACAAAGAGAATGCCAGTGGAATTAATCAGCAATCAATGAGTAAAGACAGTAGAACAGGTCAGACACTCAGTAGCAAACTTGAGCATCATAAAAGCTCAGCAGTGCTGTGCTTCAGGTACTTCCTCAGCATCAGAGGTAGGTCCAAACTGTCAATCCCAGCCTCCTTATCAGGAAGTGTGAGGTATCTTCGTATCGAAAGCCGAGTCTGCGCCATCAGTGTTTTGGGACAAACTGAAGTGAAGACAAATCAAACGTGGATCAACAAGATTGTTTTTAGGCCGTGACGCATTTTTGTGTTTGTGTAAAAAACTGTTTTCGGCATCTCACCTCTCGCTTTGAGCAGCAGAGCCAGAGCTTCATTCTGCTTCGTAGATTTATCCACAATCAGTGTGGGCAGATACACATCTGCCCCGAAGTCTATGAGGAGCTGGATGTACTCCACCCCACATCCGTACCGGAGACACATCTCCACAACCGTCTTTGGCTGCTTGATCCTGGCCAACATCTTCTCGTCTGTGCAGTTATAGTTGGGGTTGGCTCCGTGGAGGAGGAGCAGTTTAAAGCAGTCCAGGTGTCCATAAACAGCTGAGATGTAAAGGGGTCCTCTGCACGCTGTGGCGTTTGTGGCCCACTCTGGAACTTTGGGTTTCACATCCACCTCTGCTCCGAACCTCAAGAGCTCTCGGAGGACATCGACGTCTCCCTCCCGAGCAGCGGTCAGGACTGGCGAGCAGTTGTTATACTGGCTACCGTTGGGATCGGCCCCGGCCTTCAGCAGCGCGACCACACAGTCCAGATGTTTCCCACTAACGGCGGTGAAGAGCGGAGTCTGAGCCTTCACGTCCAGGCTGTCAACCTGGATTCAAACACACCAGCAGACTGTCAGCATATGCCTGGTGACTTAATCCCATTGCACGCAGCATTACGGCCTGTCCTGATCTCACCTCTGCACCGTGATCCAGCAGCACCTCCAAACACCTCAGGTGTCCCAGTGCAGCGGCAGTACGCAGAGGGGTCACCGGGACGCCCCAGCCGCTTAGAGCATTGATGGACTTCCGGTAGCTCCCCTGAGACAAAAGCTCACTTAACAGAATAACATCATCTCTGCTCACAGCGTTGTTCAAGGCCTGGCACTGCTCGCTGTGCTCGTCCTCCTCCTTTGGCTGCAGCAGAGAGAAGATCTTCGAGATGTCCATCAAACTCATGTTGGCAGCTTGGCCCAAGATCATTTAGCTCCGGGCTGAGGCAAGTCAACGCTTCTCCTTCTGAATCGCCAACTACAAAGGAAGACAGAGCTGTGATGCCGTGGTTTATTGGACACAGTTATTGTGATAATAGTAACAATGGATATTGAAGTAATAAATGAATGCATGTGAGATTCCTCTCACAATGTAATGTATCTATAATTGCTGTTTTACAGGGTAAAAACAAGATAAAAGTGAAATTACAGCGCTAAAGAGCAAATGCGCCCCGATTTATTGTGCTCCTTAAGCATTGGTATCAAAATGGAAGCATTTAATCTGCAGGTCAATGAACAGCAATCATTTTAAACAAAAAAAAGGATGTTTGTCCCAAAACGCCTACCTACCATCGAGGCCTTTCAGGTGTTCTTTCAGTCCAAGAAAAACCGCACAAAATTTGGGGGGAAAAAGAAAAGCAAAATCCACCAAGGCGTGTGAAATACTTCCAGCAGCGTTGTAAGTTCGGAAAAAGTAAAGTGATTTTAGTGTGTGTGTGTCTGTGTGTGTGTTGACGGGGAGTCTGCTCTCCATGGGGGGTGTGAGGGGCTAATTTTAGGTCACAGGAGTGTCTGGCTAAACTTCCATTCTTGGAGAATCTAGGTTCAGGATTATAATTAGAATGGTGTTGTGAGTGTCCCCCAGGAGGACATCAGAGTGTGTGAGAAGCAAAACAAAGGAATAAAGACATTTTAGATTGAGGATTGTGATTGTGGTCTTTTTGCTGCCATATGAGGAGCCCACAAACGATTATTTGTATCTGTATCGTGCTTCCTTCTTTCAGGCTTAGGAAGCCATTTTGATAAATGTCAGCTGCGTGACTGTCAGAGGCTGCAGAGGAGCCAGTCAGCTGTTCCTCTGCCAAACCCACTCATGTCTTCAAGCGCTCCCATGTTTGGAAGCGAGGCTGTGACACATCTCATTCCTTTAGCAGATGGTACACAATCCCAGATTCCTGGCATTGTGTGATATTAAACAATTATATGTGGATAACTTGGTTTAGATTTTGAGTTTTTAATAACAGACTTCCTGAATCCAAATCCAGCAGAGATGTGCTTTGTGACACACACTTTTGACACATTCTAGAAAAAGAAAAAAATATATCTTTATTTCAGTGTGTGGTTGTAAACAAGCCACATATGAGACATGTGTAATATGTGCCAACCCTAAAAAAGTCCTGGGGGAAAAAAATTATATGTAATGCCTTAAATAATACTTTCTTCATGTAATATATTTTTTCTTATATAAATAAAATTGTGTTTTGAATAGTAACACAACTCCTCCCGTTTCCAATGCCCCTTCCCAACCAGGAGGTGGCGCTAGTGACGCGTCAATGGCAGGAAATTCTGCTGTTGTCTTGAGAAGAAGATGGCATCCTGTATACTTTGGAGACGTTTTATACACCTCCATTGTACACAAAAACGCAATCAACAAAAAATGTATATAACTGGATAAAGTGTTATGATTAAGTACTATAGGACCGGTTGAGCTTGATAATTAACGACGCTACCTTTACGATTAAAAAAATGTTTTCGATTAAGCAGCTACGTGTTAGCATAGAAGTGCACTTGTTTGCTTTGATTTAGGAGGTAAGAGATAAACATCAGAACGCGTTCGCCTTCGATGTATTTCGTGCAGAAAGGAGGAGGACAGAGCTCTAAAAGTCTTCCAAAATAATGATTTCTCTTATATGGAGCAGGGGGCAGCACGCCGAGTCCCGCGGGCTTTAGAGAGGGGGGGCATGGACACAGAGAGGCCGGTAGGGGTGAGAACACCGTGTATTTAAGACAATTGGCAGTCGAATCTGGAGTTCTCTGGTCTTCAAATAGAGATTGGAACCACCCCCTCTTCCAGGACCAGCAACAGCAACCTGGGGGCCCCGGGACTGGCCCAGTCCAACTAGACTACACCCTGGAGCTTAAAACTATCACGGAGAAACGGGTAAGTAAGCGGTTCCTGTCATGCAACTTGTGTTAAATGGACGTAACTGAGCCTATCTGTGCTACCTTTGTGGTTTGATGACAGATCGTGGAGGAGCACCGTGACAGGACCATCTGCAGCCTGTTTGCAGGAACATGCTTCCCTGTCCTTGAGTCGTTTAATCAGGAGGCAGAAGACACATCTAGAGTTCCAGACACTACAGTTCAGACTAAACACATACTTTGGAGAACGTTTTGCATCGTTTCGACTGTTGTCCAGCAGTAGATCAACCTGCAGGGACACTGAATCCCTAATTAGGACCCGTCCAGATATAAACGTGTGGCAGGTGTAGGTTGTAACAGGTGCAGCCACACACACACACACACACACACACACACACTGCAGGAGTGTGAAGGTGATAATAGATGCTGGTGCTTTACAGTCAATGCCACAATTTTTTTTTAATAAAAAGAGTATTATAGAAAGTGATTGATGATTCACATAATTTGTCTACTTTGCTTGTGTTGTTTTTGGATGAGTAATTTTATAATTATCTTTTTTCTTCAAATACAGGACTGTACATGTGCAGAATGTCTTGCTGCCCTTCAGTGATGCCCTTCACTGAATCTAGGAGGAACTACTTGGCAGACACATGTAGGTCACAGCAACCTGGGGTTGCCATAGAGGCGACCAGAGAACAGAGTTGCCCTGGCAACAGATGAAATGAGGGGTTACCCTGGCAATAACAACAGGAATTCATTTAGCGAAGCCTCGCTGTCCTTTTTCAGACAGATACGTGCAGACAGCATTACACTGAAAAGGGTGATGGGTCATGATCCTACTGCTTTATTTTTATATTTTTTTTTTTATTGTACTATCACATTCATTGCTGGATAGATCCAAATCTTGATGGAAGACGTGGCTCAGCTGCAGGCTGTCTTATCTTCACACCAATCATTTCTTGGTGTTTTTTTCTCTTTTTTTCTGTGTGTATGTGGAGCAAAAAACGAGCACGCCAGCAAGATCAGTACAAAACAGCCATTGTTTATCATCTCATCAAAGTTACACACACACACACAACACCTCCAGTTTGTGGCCACTGTGAGCACTGTAAACATAAAAACCACATCCTGTTCCAATTAAACCTTTTCAATGTTTTATACTGGCACAAAAACACGCAATGGACGGATGCATGCACTGCAGGACTAAAGTTCTAAATGACATACGATACAATATATAAGGCATCAAACTAGACTGACACACGTAAAATAACCGGGACTGTTTATCACAATCTATTTCAAATTATTGCAGTTACGTAGTTAGGGGCTAGGGAACATACTATAGGAATAACACAATTACATATAAATACATCCAAAGCACTTAAAAAAAAGACATCAGATCAATTGTTGACAATTTATGATCTGGCCATGAGGACAATTTGTCATTCTGGGACTGTTTGTGGAAATTGTCCTGATACACAGCTTCTTTTTAGCCATTTATTTGAGGAAAATGGCTAATCTATGAAAGTGTGGGGCCAGGGCCCTGGGGATTCTACTAAAGGTGTGGGCAGAGCACGAGTTACTCATCCGGCTTCCTCTTGGGCTTCTTCGGATTGCGAGAGCGGCTTTTGGCTTTACACAACGGGCAGATGGGGGCGTTCCGATGAATCTGCTGGTGGCAGGATAAGCAGGCCTAGAGATGAGATGAGGGAGACTGTAGTCATAAAAGTGCTCTTGTGCAGTAGTAATAAAACATGTTTACAATGGTCCCTGTGCACGTGTCGGACGAAGCCCACTGGTTCAGTTTTGGGCTGTCCAAACCAGTTCATAATAACACCAGTACCTTCATGGGTGGAGGCTGCTGTCTGAAGGTGGCTGTTTGCCGTGCATCTTGTTTCCGTGACACCTGGAGCTGCTGAGCAGCAGCTGCGGCAGCAGCAAGGGATTCTGGGATGGGAGGCTCGTGCGGCTCCTTCTGCCACTCCGCTTTCTGCTTCTCAAAGTAGCTGTTCAAAGCAGAGACGGAGGGAACACAGGCAGGCTGGGGTTCTTATTCAGAGCTTCACAATCCTGTCTCGCTTTATTATCTCCACAGATGCGAAATCAAACACAAAGCAGACTTAAATCACACAGGCTCGTCTGTCTCCCGCTTCTTTAAAGCACGACTCTCCAGCAGAGGCGCAGCCATTGTGGAAGTTTTTGTCTGCGTGCATGTGACTGTGTTGGCGGGGGAGAAATTTGGCCTTGGACTTTATGCCTGGTTGGCCTTCTCTCAAAAGTAAAAAACGGGAGAGAGTGAGTGTGATCCTATTACTTTACGGTATCTGGTTTCTTAGATAATAGCTTTGTTAAATAAAGTTGTCTCTGGAGTAATCTAAGGGACTGGGCTTTATCTAACGATGATAAACACAACACCCCGTAAGGGCTTCTTAAACACTCTAAAATCTCCAATCTGGGGTGAAATACATCTGATTTTAGTTATTATTTGTCAAATGCCAGAACTTTGTTCTCGGGGCTGCGAGTAAAGAATGATGTCATCCTTTTCCGGACCCATTATTTTTCTGGTGTCCCAGAACTATTGTGTAATCGGCCAGATATTTAAAATGGGATTAGAAAAGCAGAGATGCTGTCGGCGCTGCACTGAAGCCCAAACAGAACAGGATGGTTGTGTGACCGGGCTGCCGAGGCGGCGAGCGGGCTTTGTAAAGAGACGTGAGCTGGTCATAATTTGCGGAAAGAAGTCGACCGAACACCGTGTACAGAAGAGAGCCAACGACACGATGCTTGAAATGTCATCACAGTATCCAACAGCCTTAAAACCACTCCGTCTGCGTGACCATGAACGTGCATGTGAGACATGAACGGTTTGGGTCAGTGTGTTACTGAACCACAATAGTGCTGCCTTTCCCTGCCCGGGGCTGAAGGCTTCCAGGAGGAAAACCTCCTTCATATTTCCAGAGATATGGATGATATGGGATGTCTGGTTGTCATTTAAACTATTAAAGATTAAACAAAAAGCCCAAAAGAAAACACAGACGAGCCGCACTCGGTAGAAATTAACCTGTTGGTTTACACATCAGCCCGACAACACTAACATCTCCAACCGGACAACAGGAACCACTGAAGAACTCAACTCAGAGATCCGTCTGGAATTTTACCCGACCTGACACCCACCCCTGCATTTATTTGTGTCTCTCGGCTGCTACTTGATTTGCATTTAAACCCTTTTGGCAAGTTTGGCTTCAAACTTTGGATGGTTACATAATATGTGGATGTCCCATTAAAACTCGGAGACCATGAACTCTTCACCTGTCAAACGAGCCCAGATGAGGAGCACAATGTTCCCTATTTAGACCTTCCAAACACTCCCACACGTTGCTCCACTACGTGTGCAGCAATCATCATGTAACCTGGTATTAAAATCTCCAACCTTCCCATTAATGACAAACCTTCCGAAAATCCTTTTAAAAAAGAAAGTCTAGAACTGATGGTTATCAATCTAAACGTTCGGAAGCGGCGCAGGAAATAAGCTTCCCTGTGGCATCATCCCAGCTCGCTATTCCACTTCTCGCCTTTTTCCCGGGACCTGAATAACAATATTGTGTCTTTTTTGTCAAATCAGGAGCACAATGATAGTTGCTCAGCCTGGCGCTGCTGCTGCAGCCTGAAGGATCATTAAATGTCTAATACTATGAGGTAATGGCCACTCTTTGGAAGAGCGCTGTAGTTTAAAGGCAGGCAGAGCTGCATTAATTGTTTTAAGGTTATGGATGTGAAGTCATTCTGGCTGGTGTAACTGGCAGCACAAAGGAAAGGTGGAAGCCTCCACACGGCAGAACCGACCAACGATTCTGGCTTTTCCCCAAAATTACTGAAGACTGTCCACTAAATCTAATATCAGATACAGAAATTCAAGCCAAACTTTACAAAAAAAAATCTTCAAAAAGCCTCAACAACCTTTTAAAATGGCATGAAAACGTTCAGATATCTTTCGTGTGCTGCCCTCTTGTGGCACAACATCCATCGATCGTGTGTTTAACCCTACGTTTTGTCTCGACAACCACATCCAGCTCTACGTACGGCGAGAAAAGTGACAAAACTTCAGAGAGCAGGTGATATTTTCCAACCATTCTGGAACCACCACGGCCTCCGCTAGCGATTGCTACCAGCTCCCACTCGTATCAAAGCTCCTCTATTGGATCCCTTCCCTCTGTTTGCTGTAAAGTGATGAAATCCTGTCGTCCAAATCAATAAAAGTGACCCCTCACATACACCAAAGTGTCATTTGTTGCAATCTATTAAGAAAAAATACCTCCATATCGAAAGCTTCACAGGAACATTTGACACGTAACATCTGTATTTGTCAATCGAATGATTTTCAATGATAATGCGGGTAAAAACTATCTTTTATGTGTTGTCAATAATTCTCCTGTTGGGTGTTGTGGTAAATTAGGTTTTAACAGGTGGCTTTTGAGATAAAATTGAAGATAAAAACTTGTGCATGTCCGTGGATGTGTGCGTATACTGACTCCAGGGAGAGCTTCTCCTCTTCTTCGTTCAGGTTCGGAAGTCTGTGCAGACCTAAAGCCATTCTGAGGGCATCAACATGTTCCTTCAGGGGCTTGTACTCATCGTGCAGACGACGTGTTGTTTCCAGCAGCTTATTCAGGTCGTTCTCTGACTGCTTTATGGTGCTCTCCATCTGGGCAGGAAAAAAGAGGTTATTTTCCAGCAGTAATTACATTACAAGCTAAACTGAGGTTTGAGTCCTACCTCTGCAGAGAAAATTGTTAAATCGCACTAACTCACCACATTTATATCAGCATGGATGAGACGCAGTTCTTCCACATGAGCCATTTTCTCTTGGAGCAGCAGGTCCATCTCTTGCTTGTACTCTTTCAGATGCTTCTCCTCAGATTCTAGAGCCTCAAACTCGATCTTCAGCCGAGACTTGATCTTCTGCATCTGGACAGTCTTGTTCCTGCAGCCCGCGACAGAGAGAGAAGAGCAGATATTTCCTTGACACACATTTTACTGTATGTATTATAGCTCAAAATGGAGAAAACCTAATGAGTATTTAGCACCGCTATTAAGGAAGATAAGCGATCGCTGCAGCTGTCGGTTAATATTAACTGTTACATTCATCAAGCACGACTCAAAGAGGACATCTGTGGGGAAACTCTGTCAGGCTGGCTAGCTTAGTAGCTAGCTTAGCCAAAACAATTAGCGTTGCACATCTGGCGTTTTGCAGACACGCATCTGGGATGGTGCACATAAGTGATCTGAACATGCACTGCGACTGGAGTTACGTGACTGTGTATCTTTCGGTCACTGCCATCAGTTCATGTTCGAAATTAGCTAAAATACCACAGCGTAAACCATTAAAGGTATGGTTGGAGGATGACAGGCTAGTATTCGCTAGCTCGGTGACAAAAGCGGAGGAACGGGGGCGCTTCTTTCTAGCTGGCTAACGCTAAGCTAAATACCGTTTTCCTCTCTCCGTGCCAAACATCTGCCTGCCATCACTTTATTTCGCGTCTTACCGGATCTCTAGGATGTTTTCTAGTTTGCACATGATTTCTTGATCGTCCGCCATGGTTTGGCAGCCCCTTGTTCGGTCGGTTAGCGGAGTTACAGTCAGGCCACGGTGGTCCTCCTCTTCATTAAAAACACAATAGGCGGCGGGAGCGCGCACACAAGGACGCGCCCGCAAAGTGAAACGTTGCAACAGGAGATCGCAGACAGTGTTTACTAATTTAAATAGGATGCAAATGGGAGTTATTAACAGTTCACACGTTTATCATTAACACTGTGGCCAATCAGACTTAAATGTTACCTTGTACACAGCGCTTTAAAATGAACAGAACATGCTGGCGGGGTCAGATGCTTACAAAATAAAGACTGTTCCTAAGTGGGTCTAGCCGAAAATATCTTGTGTGATTTAATCAATTGAGTGGGGAAACGAGAAATTGAAGGTTGCCTCTCAAAACTGCGAGGGCCCCGGGCTGCACTAGATTAACTAAGAGAACTAATACAATACAAAGGCTCTTTCACAGTCACTATAATCCTTGTAGGTATTGCAAGAAGGTTCATATGACTTTGCAGAGAAAAGACTCCTCACACCTCTGAAGACGTGTTGTGGCTGCAGATTAAAGAAAACAAATGTCTACCGTGAGTAGCCGTCACTCTTTTATAGCTTCATTTTAGACTTATTTTCATGCCAAGATTGAATGTTTCTAATTTTTGTGGTTTAAATTTGTGAATCTGCTCTGCAACTAAAGCTCATCAGTGCGTCTGTCCGCACTAACTGCAGCTGAACCGTTATCCACACAAGAACAACGTTCTTATCACAGTCATTATTGATACGTCAGCTAAAATACTGTTCTAACAAACTTCACACGACAGAATGGTTGATGTTACAGCATTTGGTGATCATGTGAGACAGCTAAAGATATTAAAACAAATATGTTTTATAATCAGGAAGCAGGAAAAAGTGAGTAAAGTTGGACATTCAATTGCATGTAGCTGAAGCTTTGCTGTTATTTCTGAAAGGAGTGGTGAATATTTATGATTGGTGTAAAGAACTGTTTAGACTGTAATGTGGGCTCCGTGTTTTGATTGTAGTCCCCACCAACCACTTGTGATTGGATGCTCCTGGTTGAACAGAGACATGTAAGGAATCCTCTTTTTGGTCATTTTGCCGTCAGAGAACCAAGTTGCCCCCGACAACAAACTCAAAGATTTCAGTTGCCTTCACTGACTGCTGCTCCTTCACGCATGACAGAGCACCAAGTGTCCTCCTGAATTTTAGCGTTAGTCTTTTTTCTGGCAGATAAATGTTCGCGTAACAACCATGGACGCTGAGCTGGAGTTCGCCATCCTGCCCAGCACCACCGGCAAACAGCTCTTTGACCAGGTAGGCCGACCACGGCGGCAGCGTCTGTTTGTCCGCAGCTAAATGTGTGTGTTGTGTGTGTAGATAGTGAAGACCATCGGACTGAGGGAGACCTGGTTCTTTGGGCTCCAGTACAAGGACAGCAAAGGTTTCTCCACCTGGCTCAAACTCAACAAGAGGGTGAGGAGTGTGTTCATGCCTTCTGGACTAAAAGAAAACCCTTTTAGGATCAATGTTTCATCAGTTACTGCGTGATTGAAGGCAGCGAGAACCTTCAGCATCGTTTAAGCTCCTCACTGAGGTTTTAAATGACCTGTTTTTGGTCAATGTTCTCTTTCATGTTAGGTCTTTGTGAGGTTCAGACTGTTTAGTAGAGCATTGTGTCAAACTGCTAATAACGTCCTGCACCTGTAGTTGGAGTGCAGCAGAGTTCTGTTGTTGGACCCTGGACCTTTTACCTTAATTAGCTTCCACAGTGTTGCATCGTCAGAGGTTTTGGAGTCAGTCATCAAGTAGTTTTCTACCACGCCTACAGGAGTCAATAAATATCAATATGCTTTCTAATATTTGGAGGTTTTCCAAAGTACCTGAGTTAGATGTTGGAACTGAATAGAACGTTTAAGGAATTTGGACTAAATTTGCTCCAGCATGCACATCAGATCTCATGATGTCTGAGATCCGCCACCAGCTTCTCAAACAGCCTTTTCACTTTAGTTGATCCAAGCTTTTGTATGCAGACTTCTCAGCTGTCGAATAAGCTGCTGGGACAAAAATATTTTATGTTTAGCATTTGCATCCTTTTTATTGCTTTTTAACCACAATTCTCCATTTAAATGATCATAACTCTCTTACTCCTGCTACTGCCACCACTGCTTTTATTGCTAATAATAATGATGAGAAGAAGAAGATAATAATTGTATTATTGTGGTTGTTTTTGTAGCTTTAAAACTCATTATTACCTGCTTCCTCCTCTTGGCATCTCTCTGCCGTTCCCAGGTGACAGCTCAAGATGTGAAGAGGGAAAATCCATTGTTGGTCAAGTTCAGAGCGAGGTTTTTCCCTGAAGACGTTGCTGAAGAACTGATCCAGGAAGCAACACAGCGTCTCTTTTTCCTGCAGGTGGGACGTTTTCAAATTAAATGAGGCTGTTTCCGATTCCTATTAAGTCAATGTCACCAAGAATTCTCATCACGCCATGAGAGCCAATCAAAACAACATGATGAAACGCAGCCGTAACAACCGTTGGGAATTCTATTGTGACTCCCACAGATGCTTTGAACTCTTTAGGGACAGGGACTCATATGAGTCAGAGAAACAGGCCCAGGTTCATTCAAGGCAAAACAAACACCAGAACTCAAATGGGCCATAGTGTAAACGCGAGTTATTTATAAGTTTATCCATTATTTTGATTATTTTTTTAGGTCAAAGAAAGCATTCTGAATGATGATATATACTGCCCACCTGAGACGGCGGTGCTCCTGGCCTCCTACGCGGTTCAGGTGAAACAAGGAGACTACAAGAAAGACTATCACGTACCAGGATACCTTTCAAAAGAGAAGCTGCTACCACAAAGGTGCCGCCAGCTCCTGATTTTCATGTGGAAAATTGAAATTATTTTCAGGTTGTAACTGGTTGGTCTCTAATAGAGTTTTGGAGCAACATAAACTAAATAAGGATCAGTGGGAGGAAAGAATCAAGGTTTGGCATGAAGAGCACAAGGGACTATTGAGGTACTGCAGACCAGAATTTCTGTTTTTAATCCTAAATCTTAGAGCTTTCCTTGTTGATTTAATCCCTCCACTTTGCAGAGAGGATGCCATGGTGGAGTACCTGAAGATAGCCCAGGATCTGGAGATGTATGGGGTCAACTACTTTCACATCAAGAACAAGAAAGGCTCTGAGCTGTGGCTGGGAGTGGACGCCCTCGGCCTCAACATTTATGATAAAAAAGACAGGTACTCCACCAAGTGTCAGTAGCATTATTAATGCGTGTGCATTACATGATGTTAGCATGCTGTCATTAGCACTGCAGTATCCAGAGATCATGGAAACATCTTTGGAAAGCTTTTATTCTCTGTTATACTATAAATTTATACTGTATTTTGCAGGATGACTCCCAAAATAGGCTTCCCCTGGAGTGAGATCAGAAATATTTCCTTCAATGACAAGAAGTTTGTTATTAAAGCTATTGACAAGAAGTCTCCAGTAAGTAGAAACTCTTCTATATTTGGTCCTTTGTGGTATTTTGTCCCCAGGATGTTGGAGTTATAAGCTGGAATATATCCAATTTGTTTTTGGCCAATCATTAAAAAACAAAAAGCCACATAAACTGCTGATTATTTAATATTTGTGTTTGTAGGACTTTGTTTTTTATGTGCCCCGTCTTCGCATCAACAAACGCATCTTGGCCTTATGCATCGGGAACCATGACCTCTACATGCGCCGCCGCAAACCCGACACCATCGAGGTGCAGCAGATGAAGGCCCAGGCCAGGGAGGAGAAAAGCAAGAGGCAGATGGAGAAGTAAGCCACAAAGGCGTACTTTGTCAGGGTTTACAATCTGTTCTCTGCGCGTGGAAAAAAAAAACTGTCACGAGATGAAGCTATTTTTCAAATGTGTATTTATGCACAATTCTCCTGTCAGGGCTCTGCTCGAGAGCGAGAAAAAAAAGCGTGAAAATGCAGAGAAGGAAACAGAGAAGATTGCTCGGGAGACCATGGAGCTGATGGAGAGGCTGAGACAGATAGAGGAGCAGACAAAGAGAGCTCAAGATGGTCTGACGAGTTTCTGAATGCACGCACACACGCAGTGAACTCTCAATTTCACTTCCACTTTTCTGCTTCAGAACATTAAAATAAGGCCATATTATGCAGCGGGATTTGTGCCACAAAGCAAACTTATCCTGGGTGAATGTTGGTGTGTGTGTGCGTTTCAGAGCTGGAGGAGCAGACTCGCAAGGCCCTCGAACTAGAGAAGGAGAGGAAAGTTGCCCAGGAGGAGGCTGAGCGTCTGGACCAGGAGCGCCAAGCTGCCGTGGAGGTGAAGGCTGCCCTGCTGCAGCACTCTGAGACCCAGATCAAGAACCAGGAAAGCCTGGTACTGCTGAGAGGAAACGGGGTTCTGCACCAGAATAGTGTACAGGACAGTGAATCGTGATGTCTAGAGCTTTTCTGGCTCTGTTACCCACAAAACCGAGGGCTCCTAGTATACACATGAGCACGTGTACGTAGGCTGGTTGGAACATTAGATCAACTAAAAGTAGAAAAATGAAACAATTTAAAATCATCAGGGGTTCATTAAGTGAGATTATCATTGAACAAAATGTGATCACCATCTGATCACTCTGGTCTCTAAATGTGATCGTGAGGAACATTTCAGGTAGAAACAATAGCAGCGTTGTGCCTCACCGTATCAAAGAAGTGAAGACAATGACAATCAAAGCTCTCAGAGTTGCACATTATCTTGTTCTGGATTCACAGATGCACATTTTCCTCGAGACACACGTGAGCAGCCTCAGACAGAGCACAACGACCTCAGACACGAAGTACCCAACTCTCTTCCTCTGCGTGTGCGTGTGCGTGTGCGTGTGTGTATGTGTGTGTGTGTGTATGCAGGCCACTGAGCTGGCAGAGCTCACCTCCAAGATCTCCCAGCTGGAAGATGCCAAGAAGAAAAAAGATGAGGAGGCAAATAAATGGCAGAAAAGGGTGAGACTTAAGAGGAAACGGGTGAGATAAGATAAGAGATACATTTTGTTCATTTCACAAGCAAGGTCAGATACAACAAATATGCAGAAGCGATAAAAATAAATTCCAACATAAAATATAGGGATGGAATGTAAGAAAAAAAATGGGAACATCTGAAAGAGCTGGGAGTATTTGGATGTCAGCTGGACTTCAGAAACTTCAAAAGTCATTATTTCAGCCTGTCAGATGTGTGGAGTGAGTCTGGTGTCGATAATCTACTAATGTTTCAAATCTGAGCCAAGTTCCTGATATACTGTGAGTGTAAGACCTCAAGGTTTTCCCGTCATGGACACATCGTTCACGTCTATGGTAGAATGACTGTTCTTGGTTTGATATATAATTATTAATAGCACTGAACATTTAACACAGCTCTGAATAAAGTCGTTTTAAATAAGTCCCATTAAGTACATGGAATCTCTTTCAAATGATTCCTCCTCTTTATTATCCAGAAACTGTCTCAACTGCAGCTTTTGAGTGAATTTATCATGTATCAAGTTTCACAGTTGAAAATAGCAACCGTTGTCAGCCTTTTGGATGGAGACCAGCGCGGCCCGACTCCATCGTTCCTCTGACCTCTCTCTGTCCTTGACAGGCCATCATGGTCGAGGCTGATTTGGAGCGAACCAAAGAGGTGCTGAAGACCAAACTCGTGGGGGTCCACATTCAGGATTCGGTCCCCTCTCACCTGCAGGAGCACGACGAGACGGACGAGAGCAGCGCGGAGGCCAGCGCCGAGCTGACGGTTCCGGGCATGGTCCGAGACCGCAGCGAGGAGGAACGGGTGACCGAAGCCCAGAAGAACCAGAGGCTGCAGAAGAACCTCAAGGTGGCGTTCAGAAAATACTCACTTGCTATTTTTTACCCCTCCTAGAGGTCAGAGGTCATGTAGTGGACAGCAGTGGATGTCGTACAGAAACCTGATAACTGCTGCTTTACATTTGAACATGCTCAACACACACACACACACATATAAATATATATGCAATGTTAAAATCAATATGAGCGCATTTAAATATTCTGGGTTTCTCTCGTGTCACAGATCTCATTCAGACTATTCAGCACTTTTGCAGCTGCACTAGAATTATTCTGTAGCTCCCAACCAGAACAAATCGGGACGTTGCTGTGAGAGCTCAACAAAAAAAATGGAGTTAATAACGATGGACAATAGCGCGGAGCAAAGGCTGCGCAGGGCTGATTCTCCTGAGAATTTCATTCTGCGGCTGCGTTCTCTTTCAGTTCCTGAGCACCGAGCTTGCTGCGGCAGTAGACGAGAGCAAGAAGACCCCCAATGACCTGATCCACGCCGAGAACGTGAAGGCGGGCCGCGACAAATACAAGACCCTCCGCCAGATCCGCCAGGGCAACACCAAACAGCGCATTGATGAGTTTGAGTCAATGTAGTGGCTCTTAAAAGTGCAGATTATTGTAGGTTAGATCACTGCTTGAGGTCACTTTTACTTCCAGACTCCTAAAACAAATAATGACATGTTTTTCATACACAACAAATGATTACATCATTAGTAATTACATCATTCAGCCATTTTACAAAGTGCAAATCAGGTTCATAGAAAAAATAAAAGCTGATTACCATCCTGAGATTGATTTTTGTCCGAATTGACCTTCTGTGTTTTACTTGTGCTGACCTGCTGCAGAATCTCACCACTGCAGCACAGCCGGTTCTGCTGCAACAGACCACTCAGAAAACCCCACCCTGCCTCACGCCATCATTCAAATGATTCCACAAATGTCTTTACACAGGCAGTTTCAATGTCCTGTCCTCCTTTATCAGTGTTAAAGAACACACACACACAGCTGAGGAAGACCAAGGTGGGTGATTATGTTTGGCCAAAACACACTTTTCAAGTTGAGAACTTGCTTGATAAGCATATTTAATGTCTCTTAAGAGCTTCAAAGTAAAATAAGGAGTGGCTGGACCGCTACAGAGGAAATCGGACCCTAGAGAAGCCTAATTTGAATAAATAAACGAAAACGGAAGAGTCCTCTTTCCACAGCAAAGTAAACCTCATAAACGTGCTAAATAAAGAAGAGCGCGCTAATCCTAATGTCGCTGTAGTCGGTGCTATTTATTAATCCCGCTGTCGTTGCGCAAGCTGCATTTACACTTCGCGCCCTGACAGACGACAGACAGACAGCAGGACATCGACGGAGACAATCTGTTATTTTGGAGTTATTGTTTAGTGTAAATCAGTCATCGCATCAAAGTGCAAAGTCCTTGGAAACAGCCCCTGCGAACTGGATCAAGTTTGGACAGAGGGGCTTCGCGCAAAGGAAAGGCTCGTTTGGTAAAAAGAAAATTAAAAAGAAAAGAAAAGAAAAATTCGCCGTCTAATCGACGGGACGTAACTTCCATATAGGAAATCTGTCACCGACGGCCGCTGATTTCCCCATACTCTGAGGCTTATGACAGGAGTCTGACGGTAGGAGTCCTCCCGCCTGCCGAGACTTGGTTCACTAGTCGTGTGCGCACACAGCGCGCAGATGAAAGATGGCCTTCCTCTCCTGTTTATCTGACTTCGAAAAGCCCTCCAACTCTTTTGAAATGAGTGATCGGCTGGATCTCGCGGACTCCCGTGCTTTTCCCTCCACTGCCGAGCTCTGTAAGGCAGTGTCGGCGTCGCTGGGTTTGGATACCGCGTCCTCTCCCGTCAGTAATATGAACCAGGGCTTCTCTGGCATCGGATACTCGGTCTACGGATCTGCTGCTGAGAGCGGATCAGAGTTGGAATCGACCCGGGATGTGAACTCCGAGGGCGCGATTCCCCCAGGAGCCACCGACCGCTGCGAGGAGGACTTTGGAGAAGCGCATCAGTACACGGTCAGCTGCGTGGAGCTGCTCGGATCGGGCGAAGTGGACATCGCGCAATCCGTGACGCGCGCCCCGGTGATCTCAGGGTTTGTCCGCAAGGACTCGAACTTGTTCACAAACCCGACGGGAGAGGTGCCCGCGCCAACACTGGCGAGCGAGCTCACACCTCGGCAACCGTATAACTCGCACGCTTCCAACCCCAGAATCTACCGAGAGAACCCGGCTGTGTGGCGCGCTTTCAGCGGAGAGGCTGAGCCAGAGAGACCGGGCGGATATAATATGTTGTGTAAATACTGCAATTGCGGCCAAGCTTCTAATGGATCCGGACTGGAGTGCCGCTGTGTTTGGTACAGCGATGGGGAGCAGGGTGGTAAAAACGGCACCCAGGCAGCCGTGGCACAAGAGTACGGTCAAGTGGAAATGTACCAGAACGCGAAATCACAAGGTCACAGCGCGTACTCTATCAAGACTGAACAGCCAGCGTGGGTGGATTGGACGGATCACAGATTCAGGTAAATAAACTTGGCTATAGGTTCGGGACAGATATTTATCTCTGCTTTGTTGAGTTTGTGCGTGTGCGTGTGCGTGTGTGTAGCGCCGCGGCTTCAAACCGAGACAAAGTTAAAATGTCGAACAGACCTGAGTTGTTTTTAATACTTCGAGGTCAACTTGCAAGGCGACACATGTATGTGCTTACACAACGAAGGGGATCTAATTCACGTGCATGCGCCCAAGGAAGAACTCCCAAGTTTGTCTTGTCTTGCGCTGATAAAGGTCCAGGAGAGCTGCAGCACCTGTTGCTGATTCAGCGCCTGGCTGCAAGAAACCAAAATAAAGAAAATCTCAGTCGGCATTAGTTACTGTCCTCAATTTTTACTCGATTTAAAAACGCACGGCAGTTTTTCGACAACGGTGTGACTCCAGCAGCCCAGGACAGCGCCGGTTCCTAAAATAATTTAAATGGATTTCGGGAATTAGTGCCCCAGTTGCCATATAGTGCTGTCCTGTGGGTGTTGACCTCGAAAATGTGTTGTTGTCTAAGTCCTCACTGTTTCTAAAGCAAAGTGGTTAATCATATTATGTGTGTACACAGGCATGAGGACCTGCTGCATGGAATGTACCTGTCGGAGAGGAGAGTGTGCATGGTGTGCGGCGATGATGCCTCTGGCTGTCACTATGGAGCAGTCACCTGTGGCAGCTGCAAAGTGTTCTTCAAAAGGGCTGCTGCAGGTGAAACCCTTTAATTGTACACACGTGCAATTAACCATCCACTGATTTAATCTCACCCTCATCGGTGCCAGAGGGGCACAGTGACCTGGCATGGTACGGGAAGTGATCTGTTATCAGTAAAAACGCCCACGTGTCGTTGCCCTGGGTAGAAACGGGAGTGTGGGGGGTGGGGGGATTGCTAAACTGGTTCCCATGTGATTTGCTTTGTGTCACCAGGTAAACAGAACCACCTGTGTGCCAGCCGCAACGACTGCACCATTGACAAACTGCGGCGGAAAAACTGCGCCTCGTGTCGACTGAAGAGATGCTTCATGTCTGGGATGAGTCTTAAAGGTGAAGCAGTGGAAGGATCCAAAAATGAGCCTGGATCAGTTCTTAATTAAGTAGCGTTTTATATGAATACTTTTTGCTGGAGGTCAGTGATCATCCTTGTCCCACATAGTTCCATAGAACCAGAAAACATGCTCAGGCCTCTACATATGGATAAATACATATATATTTATCTCTTGTCTCATTTCCTTTCTTGTCTGTGTTGTGTTCTAGGTCGCAGGCTGAAGGGAGTTGCGCAGGCAAAGAATGGAGAGGCGGAACATCCCCTGACTGCGTGGGGGCCAGGGGAGCCAGGAGAGAGGAGCGGAAACAACAGAGCCGTCTCGGAGCCAGGAAGTGCAGCCTCCAGGCCTCATTGTAAGAATTATTGTCACAGAAGCTCAAGCTCGCTAAATCGATATCCATTGCAGTTTTGGGTGGGGTTGTCCAGACTGAATAATATAGTACAGTGTGTCTTCGGCAGCATCCCAGACCTTGGCCGTATCCATCCCCCCGGCCCTGTCTTCCTGCCTCTCCCTACTCAGTGTCCTGCAGACCATTGAGCCAGCCTTGGTCAATGCCGGCTATGACCACAGTCAGCCGGACAGCCCCACATCCCTGCTCACCAGCCTCAATGAGCTGGGAGAGAGGCAGTTGGTGTCTGTGGTGCGCTGGGCGAAGGCCATCCCAGGTAAGGGATTCCAAATACGGCTGCGTAAGCAATGGTGCAGTTGTTGCTGTTTTTTTCCAGGATAAACAGTTTGCATGTAATTCTGGGCCAAACTTTCCAAAGCCAGACTGAATGGATGGCACTGTTGTAAAACGTGGAGTGGAGATTCTGGCGCTAACGGGCCAAACGCGAGAAAGTGATTTGCTGTAATCGTGCTTTAAATCTATTCAAATAAGTGCAACACGTTGCTTCAGGACCCTTGATTGAAGACCACCTATTATAATCTCGTTTATTGGAGTCGGATCAGAGCGCCGAAGTGGACGAGGCAACACTTTGTCACAGTGACCCCAACTTGTCTGTCCCAGAATTGGGCGTCAGCAGGCGTCAGCTGTTTTAGCTGCAGGCTAATGATTGTAGAGCTGCAGGCAGGATCAGGGGAAAGCCAAACACTACAAGAACTGGATTATCCTTCTATGTTTATTTTCATTTAAAGCAAGTCAGACTGATTGACAAACAAAATAAGTTGAATGTGTCCTGATATTTAAAGGTCGGCTTGATTTTTGTTGATGTAGAAAGGAAATTAGCATATTAATATCTTTCCTATTTCAATACAGTTTACCGTGAGATGGCTGTTAAATACACTGGTTTTGATGGGACAGAGCTAATAAATACTGATTACTGTTAAACACAGCACATGGTGGATAAATCTGATAAGTAACAGTAGTAGTAATAGATTCAAGGGTTTAATGGTGTGGACCTCAGGTGGGCATAATTTGGCATCTCTAAGTGCATCATATAAATTGAAACAATTTTTTTTCGTATTTTTTAAAAGACTGATTCAGACATTGACCACTTGAGGGAGACATTTTCCTATTTCATGAACCTTTCGAGTGTTTCACAAAATTCAATCATTTGTGTGTGTGTGTGTGTGTGTGTGTGTGTGTGTGTGTGTGTGTGTGTGATGGGACCAAAATAAGAAAGCAAATGAGAAAAACACAAGCTGGCTTAAGCATGTTAGGAATGCACACATTTGTAGTCTGAAATCATAAAATGTCATCTTATGTACATTTTTAGGCTTTATTATTGTTACCTGAACAGAAGAAGACACCAGGTTTAATGAACGCTGGTATGTGTAACAGGTTTCCGTGACCTTCATGTGGACGACCAGATGTCAGTGATCCAGTTGTCATGGATGGGGGTCATGGTGTTTGCTTTGGGCTGGAGGTCTTACACGCTCACCAACTGCTCGCTGCTCTACTTTGCTCCAGACCTCGTCTTCAACGAGTAAGTCGTGACGAGCGTTCTGCGCTCTGTGGGATTCTAACTCCGAAGCCTTTCAGTTAAAGTTAGCAGCTGTGCACTAAACCTGGTGCAGTCTCTTTAAGCAGACACACAAACGTGGATTTTAGTGTTGCGATACAATGAGCGTGTGAATATCCCGATATTTCATCTGTCATTATGGTTGGAAACAAATGCACAGTGGAATACGGAGCTTTAGAAGAAGTTTTTATTGGTACGGTAAATAACTTCTTCTCAGTGAGACAACAAGTCTTGTCTAGTCTCAGAATTCTTTTAGGTTCCATACAGATGGCCGCAGAGGGATCACCTCAGATGATTTATTCCATTTCATCTTCAGCAAAGCCGTCGTTAGATCGCTGTCAGAACTGCTCCGTTTCTACAAGTTTGCACTTGTACCAAACTTCCCGCAGCCTCAGTCACGACGCTTCTGACACGACTACACCTAGTCATCGTTGTTGTTGTTGTTGCCTGTGAATGTTTAAAACTGTACGCTGGGGGACAGGACAGAAGCAACACTCGCAACTTATTACCACCAAAAACTTTGGGGCTTTTACCGCAACACTGCACTAAAATGCTTCCAGGCCGTCAGAGCGGCTTTCACTCCGCTGGCATTTTCATGCAACATTAGCAAAATTCTCATTCTGTAGAGAGAAGACCTCTGTCACTCTATCAGCTGCCTCTGACCTGCCTGGTAATGGATATGCCCACCCTCACTGCCAGCCCTCCTTTTCTCTGCCTCTCCATTGTTCTCTTTTTTCATTATCCATCTCACTCCTTCTCCCTCACCTCAGTTACCTTTTCCCTTCCTTTTTATTAACCCTCTATCTATCTATCTATCTATCTATCTATCTATCTATCTATCTATCTATCTGTCTATCTGTCTATCTGTCTATCTATCTATCTATCTATCTATCTATCTATCTAGTTTTTGATTGGTGACACTTTACCTGATTTACAGTCTTATTTTGTGGATGAAGCTGCTCTGTGTGATGGTTCCTGTATTCAGACGTGGATCACGACCTTCCTCTCTACCCTCCTTTTGTTCCTCTTCCTCCTCTTGTGCTGTTTTTCCATGCAGCAAACGAATGCATTTGTCCAGCATGTATGAACACTGTATGAGGATGAAGCTGCTGTCCCAGAGGTTCTACATGCTGAAGGTCACCGAGGAGGAGTTCCTCTGCATGAAGGCGCTGGTCCTCTTCAGTATCAGTGAGTCCGCCCGGACAATGTCCCGAAAAATATTAGAATGTCAAGCCGGCAAGTGAAATATGGCTGCAGCAGAGTGCAGCCATATTTCAGAGAGGTGATGGGAGGGGTATTGTGTAAGAGAGTTATTGTTGTGTTCTGGCTTTGTGGTCACAGTGCCAGTGGAGGGTCCGAGGAGCCAGCGTTGTTTTGATGAACTGCGAACCTCCTACATCAAGGAGCTGGACCGCTTAGCGAGCCACTATGGGGAGACCACCCGTAGACAGAGGCTGTTCCAGCTCACGCAGCTGCTGGATTACCTCCAGTCGGTAACAGATACAATCCTACCTCACACGTGGAGCCATGATGCATCTATTAACCGTACCATCAATGTTATTCTAGACAGAACCGCAGAACACAGATGTGGATCAAACAAGGTCAGCTAGGTTGCAGGGAGATTTGTCATGCCTGCTTCAATTACAGAATTCACGCATCACAGAGAGATTTAAAGAATAAAGTCTTTCAGGTCTGTATCAGATGGAGCTGAAGTCTATAAAAAACTTTAGCTGAATTTTTTTTTCATGACCTGGGCCTTACTCTCTCTTTAGTTAAACATATACCAAAGATCAGGTGATTCCTGGTAACAATTAAAGATTTGATACTGGTTAACTGGTAGGCAAACAGTCCTTCTGACCTCTGTGTTCATGTTTGTTCAGAAAAAAAATAACCTTTTAATATCCTGCTTTGACCAAAAGTCTCATTTTATGCTTGTCTGCAAAGTGACAGAAGCATAATTTCTTCAGAACGGGAACATCGATTAGCCTGTACATAACTAAAGAATTGTGTTGATCTGTCGAAAAGCAATACGACCACTAGAGGGCGCAGTCGATCTCTTGCCATCCCCCAACCAGCACATTTCACAGTGATCAGAGAAAACAAAGGGAGGTTGAAGTAAAAATCCTGACATCAGTGATTGGAAACAGGCCAGAGGAGCAGTTTGACTCTCAAGTCTTTCATTGAGGATTTAGTTTTGAATGCTGAGCTTTGTCCATGTTCCTCTCACATCCCAAGCTCCTCTAATGTGTGCTCTGTGCTCGAGGGCACCCGGGGATTGTCTGCCAGGGCCCTTTAAGTACAGGACCACATTCGATCAAGACTTTGCTGTTCAGCCCGCTCTGGGCTGTACTCGGCAAACGGCGCCACAGCCACCGTCATCTTTTTTAAAATCACCTCTCACAGCTCAGAGGCCATTTGTTACTTCCACCTTAATCTGCAGACTCTGTTCTCTTGCAGCGCCGCACTCATTAACCCGCAACATCTTTGTTATTCATAACACCACGTCCTCCTCTCCATCTCTCTCTCTCCCCTTCCCCTTTTTCTTAGGTTGTGAGGAAGTTACACCAGTTCACCTACGATCTGTTCATACAAGCGCAGGCTCTGCAGACGCAGGTCAACTTCCCGGAGATGATCTCGGAGATCGTGAGCGTTCACGTGCCCAAGATCCTCTCCGGTGTGGTCAAACCCATTCTTTTTCACGGTGCAGACTGAAGAGGAGTGTGCCACTTAAGCTCTGGCAGACAGCCATTAAGCCATTTCTGGTGAAGCTCCACAAGGTAAAAGGCTTATTATTGGAATACAAGTTACCTTCAAGCTCCATTTCACCTACAGGGAGATGTTGGGTCACTGTGAGACCACGAGTGGACATTTTGAGCAGAGCATTTTGGTGCATTCTTTATTTTCCTGTTATTGATTGTTTGTTTGTTTGCCTGGTGTATGTATAGCAAACATGCAGTGTTTCTGCAGTTTGGCACCACTCAGCATGTTTTTCCAGATGAGATTTCTGTAACTTTCCTGTGCAGCAAAATGAAATTTGTTCACGCTTTTTCCCTCTGAATGTAACAGCGTGCACGTGAGATGAACAAAATTATTGATTGACAGGAGCATTGCTTGCGGCATGTGTTTGGTTTTCACGAAGGTGACTTTTTGAAGAGCAGACTTCAAATCTTCCTTTGTACTTTCTTCCTTTTTCCTTCTTCCTTCCTTTTCCTACTGCTTTAATGTTTCCACGGTGATCTTAGCTGTGCGTAATATTGAATTGCTGTGTTTGCAACATCAGGAACTTTTGCTAAATGTTAGAATGGCCTTTACAACAGCTTAAGTTGGAATTAAACCAAGGCATGACTCAACATCTGATGATGATGAGGGCAGAGTGAAGAAAAAAATATCCCCGCAACCAATGTTAAAGCATGTAAATATATTCATGTTAAATATTTTCTCATCCTGATGTCATTTCAATCTGTAGCCTGCCTGTCATGTGACAGATAAAGGGAGAAATAAACAGATTGAGGTGCTTTTTGCACCATCAGGATAGTGTCACTCCACCCAATGATGGCGATGCATCACAGCAGGATCATCTATGGCCTTTAGGCACTCTTTGCTACAAGTTCTGGCCTTCTACCCCCATCTAGTGGCGACGACTGGATCTGCACCAGTAAACTGAAACGCAGCATTAGTGAGACAACATCTGTTGGATCCATTGACATTTGCTTCATAATGTAATTGGACACGGATTCAGTCAGTGTTTGAACAGGGTTACTGTTAAAGAGTCACAAGAGGGGGGGCGTTAGTGATAAAAAGCAGAAAGTAAACAAGGAGTACCTTTTAATGTGAGGGGGGTGGAAATTAGGACCATCTACAAATATCAAGGGCAAAACATGCCTTTTCTGTTAGAGTTGCCTAATTTTATATAATGTCTCCTAAAGATTATTGTAAGAAAAAATAGACCTTTCTGGGTAACATTCACCAATTTCCTTGATTTTTTTTTTTTTTTGTCCCTGTTAAAAATTAAAGCTGAATGAAGTGGGCATTAAAAGGACTTCTGAAATATCTCTTATTACATATATGCCCCTGGCATCCTTTCCTTGAAAAGAATGGCATTCTGTTGGTTCCCCGATGATCAAACATGTATGCGCTGATGTCAACATTTGAACTCAGTTTAGATTCCATTTGATTGCTGTGTTTCTGTGAGCCTGCTCAGCATCAATATTACATGCCTACTCCAGCACTAGCAGGTCTCGCCCCCCCGCCCTCCCCGTTGGGTAGCGACTGCCACAGAAAGCACAAACACAGTCACCGCAAACAACAAAAGTCCAAACTCTTTCCTTGTGTGGAGAAGGGGGAGAGGATAACGGGAAGAGGAACTTGTCGAAGAGATGACGCAAATGAAAAGATGAGGCAACTGCAAAGTTCCTGGGACGCTCTCGGGGTAATGTGGTTGGCACTAAGGGGCTTTGCTTCCTACAGGACCTTACATAAAACTGTTTGTAGCACCAGGTTACTGCCACTAACAGCTACGGTGACCGGAAAACAATTAGATTGCAGAGGTGGAAAGAGGACACCCATGAATGAGGTTGTCTCGATGGCCTATCTAATGGAGGGTGATTCCTACCCAAGCACCAGTCCATTAACAACCAATTAACTTCCTATTAATATTTTACCAGACAGGGCCTCTTATCCTGGTGTGTTTTAAGGAGCTTTTCCCAGGAGTGTTTGAACATGAGCAGCTTTTAGTGCAGCATAAAGAGGTCTGTGTAATGGGCTGGAGAAGAAGGAGTGGCAACCTGATAGCAATGAGAGCAGAGGAGGCGAGAGAGGAGAGGAGACAGACTTGTGCAGCTGGCCTGGCCTGGCCCCGCGCCGGCCCCGGCCCCCGGCCCTGTCCAACACACACAACGTCTCCAGCGTCAGGAAATCCACGGTTTTATAGCTGCGACACAAGATCAGACATGAGTAACGACCCTGTGCCATGCGCGCAGTGTAATTGTGTTATGGTAGTCAAAAATGTGACTGATGAGGGTTTTTCCTTGTTTGTTCAAGATTGCAGCTGAGCGGCAGATTCGGCCCCCAGGGGCCTCAGTGCCCCTTAGCCTCATAACATGGATATCTGCCCTGTTCTGATGCAGCCAGGTTCTCTGCTTATGGTTGGTTTGGACAACCAACATTTAAAAACTAGTGCAGGGAAACTCCCAACCTTGGAGACAAAAAAGAAAGAGGGAGGGAGAGAAGCAGAGAGGCCATTATGACTCCAGCCTGAGGCGAATCCCAGCGGATGAGGCATTTGTCTTCACTTGAAAGTATGATTTATTTTTCCACCATTCAGAAGGGTTATGTTTGTCACTGCACACTGAAAGGATTTTTTTTCAGAAATAACAGCAGAAATAAAAGCAAGGATGTCCAACCACTTTCCTGATGTGCTTTTATTTTATCTATTGGTTTTTGGGTTTTTTTTAGTTTTCTCCTCGTCTTCTCGGGTTACCTTCTTTGGGATCACTTTCAGTCTTCATTAACTTTAGTTAATCATGAACCATGTGCCTAATTTATCAGCAGGTGTGTGTGTGTGTGTGTGTGTGTGTTTGTAGATGATTAAGAGAGAAAAAGGGGATGTGGGAAGGAGGGGAAAGATGCGGTTGTATCAAGTTCCCTCCACTGGGTGTAGATGTGGTCTTAGATTTCTCTCTGGGCTGCTGATTAACTCTGAGCGTGTGTGTGTGTGTGTGTGTGTGTGTGTGTGTGTGCCGGGGAGGAGAGAAACTTCATCTTTAATTTCCCCCAGCTCCACATATTACACCCCCGCGCTCACTGTTTTTATTGGAACAGAGACCAAAAAACACCACAAGTGTTTATGATGCATTAAAACGCGATGGGGAAGTCGAGTGTGTAATTGTAAATCTATACGTTTGGCTCCGTCCTCGTGAAGCAGGAATGAATTCTTCTGCAGAGGACTTTGTTCGCTTCATGAAGACAGATGATTGGAGCATGCGGCGAAGTCGTGTTTATCATCCTGACATGGAGGACAGAGGCCACCGGGAAAACTGTGCATCAATCGGGAAAGAATGTAAAAAAAGAGGGGGGTCATGGAGTTTAGGGTGGAAGCGCGGAGTAATTCCTAATTCTGCACAGCCCTAATGAGCATTTGAACAAAACCCAGTATGAGTGAGGAGAGCATGTTACATTCTATTAACTGGGCTTGTGTTGTCAGTGAACTGGAAATGATGTACAAAGGAAGGTCTGTGCGGCTCTCCTGGACACTGCACGCTGGGCACCTCTAATTACGCTCTGGAAACTGCTGACAGCGATTTTACCTGGAGACACTTAGCCGCCTCTAATTAGAATGAATATTCTTCTGGTGTGACTCTGGCATGGCATGGCCTGGCCTGGCCGGGGCCACTTTGATCAGCGCAGCTCTGCGCGTCGCAACCGGCGTCTTTGTCATCATTTCCGCCTCCGTCGTCTGCTGTCCTTTCCCTGTTCCCCAGGTTTCATTTTGTATCAACAGAACACCATTCGCTGTGGCAGAACCGGTGTCCGGCCATTGATTCCACGTGGACGCGCTGTCCGTGCCCTAACCCTCCTGGCTCCTCGTAGCTCCCATGTTCCGGCCAAACGCGAGGTGACGGCGCCGCCCCAGGCTTCATTTACAACCATCACAGGACAGAGGTTCCCTCCCCGGCTCCCTTCTGCAGGCTGATAGATGGCAGCTCTGCTTTCTGCCGTGCACACACGTGGGTGTGTTGTTATTTCGGGAGTGCAATTATATGTTGATCCAGCCAGGACAGCATGGGTGCCTCTCAGGCCTGAGCAGAACAGCAGGGCTGTCAGTGGAGATCTTAGAAACAACACGTTCCACGACTTCACAAACTTTAGCGTGCACTCTCTCACACACAGTGGGGGGGTTTTCTTAATCCACTCCACATACATTACACCGATTTTCTACTCGTTCAAACGGCGACACAAGGGCGTCGTTTGTGGAAGGCCTGATTCCCGTCGGGGGAGCCAGCGACGGGCTGCTTCTATGAGGAGGTTATTTCAAGTGAGTGATGGTGGGCGGCTCCGGTGTGACAGCAAAATATTTTCTTTTTGTTCAAAATTAAGAGATAAGCAAAATGGAAGAGGGAACATTTCTCCCCAAAATGATGTCAAACAGACTGGATGAAGCCCACAGAGACGAGTAAAATTAGTGGCGCTCGAAAGTGCCAACCTGCCTGAGAGTTTACACCCAGAATCGGCCATTACAATAACACTCCCCCAGACAAAACGCTTCATATACACGCGGACATTAGAGGAAATGGGCTGTTTATGCGATTAAGAACTCCAGACGCCTTCACTACTGCAATTAAAGGAAATGAAGTAAAATCAGAGTTTAAGTACCGATTTTTTGACAAGGCTAAAAGCACATTAATGATCTATTGTCAGTGTTATAACCAAACAATTGAGATCCAGTCCCACGTTTTTAAGCTGAACAAAAGCTGAAGTGATCATTGTTAATGTCTAAAAGTGGGTCTAATGTCCCCCGAATTCTACGAAAGTAACACAATTATTGATCGTCATGCCACCTTCTTAATGTAACTATTAATACTTGAAATGTTCTATTGGTTTAGTTTAATTACAGTGAAATCTTCAAATATAATTTCAACAATATTGGCAAACATTTACAATAGAAATTAATACCATTAACAGGATTTGGGCAGTTCAATAAATCAAGTTGTAGAAAATGAGGAGCAGCTGAGTGGAGCCAAATGATCCGTCTCATTTCAAATAGCCAGAACTCACCCGGACACACTGCAGCACATCTGTATCCTGTGAAAGGCTACAGCGCATTTGGCCGTCACACACACACACACACACACACACACACACACACACACACACACACACTCTCATATCTCATATACCCCACTCTTAATATTATCCCTGTAGCCTCAGGCGCTGGTTCCTCGTCATTTTGGGAAGGTCAAAACTGACATGTGCGCCACACACACAGACACGCATGCACACACAGACACACACAAGCACCCACACACTCATCCAGTTCAAATATCTCCATCAGCCCTCAGAGGATCAGATTGTTTTACGGGAAATCGTG
The DNA here is from genome assembly GCF_003711565.1 of Takifugu flavidus. Lineage (NCBI taxonomy): Eukaryota > Metazoa > Chordata > Actinopteri > Tetraodontiformes > Tetraodontidae > Takifugu > Takifugu flavidus. The sequence goes on along the minus strand of NC_079528.1, from coordinate 3,653,668 downwards.
TCACAGGTCAAATGATTGAATTATTAATGAAGGTGCGGTGCAATAACAATCGGGACGTGTCTATTGTGATTCTGATGTGATATTTACAGGCTCCTCTCAGCCTAACTTGATACCGCTATGTTACAATCCAAATCCAATAATGCCTAGTCTGCAAAAAGAATCCTCCATCCAACCCCTCTTTGTTTCCTCAGTCCAACAGCGCCGTAAGTCTGTTGCTTTCACAGCGTAGAGTATTACAGTGGCTACGCAGCCCTATCGACTGCTGTGCCAGGTTTCCAAGGACAAGGCAATACATTTTCATCAAAACAGTCATGGTAAAGTAATTCACAATCATAGGACTCTTTCACAATGCGCTGGTCTATGAAAAGTGTGTGTATGTTTTGTGCATACACAGCATGCATGTTGACATCAGAAAGTATGTATGTGTGTGTGTGTGTGTGTGTGTGTGTGTGTGTGTGTGTGTGTGTGAGTCCTCACATTTATTACATATTGAGTATCTAAACCCTCATTCTACGAGCAAAGTGGGGCCATTTTTGTGAAGTCGGTCCATTTTTCTGGGCTCCCTAATTTAAAAGCATTAAGACATGGTTTGAAGGTTGCGGTACAATTGGTTTTAGGTTAGAGTCAGAGTTAGGAGGTTAGTTGGGATGGTTAGGGTTAGTGTGAGGAGCTGGGGAATGGATTATGTCTATGAAAGTCCCCACAAAGACAGAAACTGTGTGTGTGTGTGTGTGTGTGTGTGTGTGTGTGTGTGTGTGTGTGTGAGCCCTACAACAGGCCAGGCTTTGTTCATCTGTGCAGAGCCAAAATATGGATTTTGTTTTCAGGCACAGCTGGAAATCAACCAAGCAAATCCACGATTCATATAATGGAGATGAAACGCCACTGTCTCCTATTTACATATGCACGAAAGAGCCCACAGCGAGGTATAAGCGGTTTCACCTTATCTGAAGAGAGGACCCCGTGACGGACAACAGGAAACAGCTTTTCCCCATCCCAGGCAACAGCAACACCACAAATGTGCCTGGGACCGATTCTTGACCTCGGCTTGGGAGGATTTCTGGGCCTGTGTTGAGAATGACCGTAAAGGTCCACCCGTTAGCATTTATTATGAGCCGGTGCCAGAATACACAACTCTTTTCGATGTCCCATACATAGCACTGAGGACACATGGACTGACACCACCGAGGCAAAGGAAATCAAACAGGCTTGTTAATGCAGCTGCTGAAAACAGCCCCATTAGGAGAAGCCCTAAAAAAATCATTTGTATTTGCTTGTTCTCTTTCTCTCCTCGTTAAACTTTGCATGAGAGTTTAAAAACAAAACCCTTTAAGTATTTAACAGAGACGTTTCTCCAATGTTTACAAGCCAGTGTGGATATCATAGAGAGTAAAGCAAGGCACCGTTTATATCATATTCCTGAATGAAGGCGCTGCCACGTCTAACTTCATCAAGCTTGTTTGCGTCATCGGGCATTCTCATTACAACCCAACAGAAGTTTCCCATCCGGAGAACCCCAGTCCCTGTTTACAGTCCTCTTCTTTCCACATCGCCTCTCATTTCAAACCCCGTCGAGGTTCTCCAAAGCCTAAATGAGCTCGAAGAGAAAAAGAAAGCCATGTAGCATCTTGCTCTTTTCTCTCATTTGCCTTTTCCCTCATTATGTTTGCCCACTTTGGGGAGAGCAGAAAACAAAAGACGACATATGTAATTACTGCATGACTAAAGCGTAAACACGCCTCGTACGATGGGGCCGTGCTTTCAGCAGCAGGCTAATTGTAACTCCCCCCAATCTCCATCAGGGGCTGAGTTATATGATAGCTCGCAGTCAAGACATGTGAAAATTCAAATGTGATCGCACGCAAACACGCACATGCACACGCACTTAACCCGTGTGCAGAGTGAGATTTTGATTTAGTCGATTCCCTAATTAGGATGTTTGTCAATGTTGCATTATGACTTTGTAGTGCAGTGATTAACAAGGTCAAACTACATCATTGCTTCTCCCTCAGTAGCATAAAGGCGATTACTTGATTTACTTCTTTATTTTAAAACAAAAAGGTAAAGAAATCACAACACCACAACTATGACTGTCACAGACACACACATGTCAACGTTTTTATTGCTCACATGGCAATGAGCATGTGTGTTTATATATATATATATATATATATAATATATATATATATATACACGCACACACATATATACACTCACATCGATTTTGGAATATGTATGAGTTTAAGTGTGTGTGAGAAAACTTGCTCTTCAAAGGAAGCAAAGGGGTGCACTTAAGGCCTATTAAATTTGGAGGTCTGTTCATTGTAGCCGAGAGAGAGAGAGCGAGCGAGCATGGCATGCTGAGGCAGACAAAACGGTGAAGGCATACCTTTGAACTGGAATCATGTGGGAGCGCACATTTTCACAAGTGCTGCAGAACTGAAAACAATGTTCTGGCAAGTCCCGTGGTGTTAGTTTTATTCTTATTTTATTTATTTATTTTTACTAAGAATCAGCTAAAGGAGGATCTGGGAAGGCTTTACCCCAACAGTGCGATATTACGAGCCCACAGTACATAATCCAACATACCGTGAGTTATTAAAATATGACCATAGCAGCTCCCCAGGGCTGTATAACTCAAACACACAGGCTTTCTCTCTGTCTCGTGCACTCTGCTGCAAGACGGCGGAGTAGACGTTGCTAATGCACGTTATCGTTTACCTGCTAATGCAGACTACCTGACATGAGCTCACGGTTTTAAAGTCACGCGTGAGTTCCTACCTAATGCAGACGAGGAAAATCTGTCCCACTAATCAATGCTGTGATAGTTTCATCATATGCACCTCACGCCGCAGGACGCCTCCCTGCACAGATGTGTTTTCAGGGGAAACAGCGTGTTCACTGCTCAAAATGGCTGAAGCGGATTACATAATGAGAACTCCACTGAATGTTATCAACACCATGCTGCTGCCCAAGGAATGAGCAATAAAAGAGAGAAATGCTGAGATAATCTACAGGGTGTATTTGGTCCGATCTTCCAAACCTTTTCCCAACACTGGGGCACAAGCTGTGTGCACGGCCTGTGGTAGTGACGGATGCACCAGTGTTTGCTTCATTTATTGAGTGGGAGTGGAGCACTATTGTTAGACCATAATTCAAGCAACCCGCTTCTTTCAACTAGATGAGACTCCCGGGAGGATGATATAGTCATCTGTACAGCATGTGTGTGTGTTCATATTCACATCTAAAATACACACACACACACACACATAGAGGTGGTCACGCAGTCCCCAGGGCACAAAGCAAGACGTGAGATTTATGTTCTCTGTCGGGGAGACATGGTTGTCCCTGCTAGCCTCGTGCTCATTAGGGCTCCTACATGGTCATACGTGTTACTCTAACAAGATGTAGAGACCCCCACCCTCCAATAGCTGATGGATTAGAGGGGTGCAGTGATTTCCCTACCCTGCAGGAACCTGGAGGAGATGTCACAGCTCATGAAGTATCATCGAAACAACTTATCTCCATCAAGTGGGAGAGGACTATGATGTTATTTGGCCATCCGTCTTGGTTATCCGCATTGATTGGGCCTCAGCGACCTAATGATGCCTTCACTGGCATGGAGACGCAGAAATGAAAGTGTTCGCCGTGTTTGTGTAAAACTGAGGCGGGGAGCGATTTTATTAATGCCCTGACAGCGATGGAGATTTGGGCTCGTTCTCAGCTAGTTTACAGGCACAAATATGCCTAAATGAACCAACAGATGACTTGTTTACATGCTCCTAATCTGCTTCATAATGCACCATCAGTCTATTTTGCAACTGATTTATGATTGATCGTGGTATGTCTGTCTGCATTTCTATGCGTGTCTTTGTGTGAGGTTTTGTCATGGTTTTCATGGAAATTGAGCACAGTGGGGAAAAGAGGGAGCTTTGCATTCTTAAATGACCATTTTATGTGCAAAGCCAAGCAATAAATGTTAATATCTCCGCCTATGGAACAAATTTCTTCTGTGTCTGCTGCTCGTGAATTCTAAATAAAATCCCAGTTGTTCAGTAACAACTAGTGCACACAGTTTAGCCACAAGTGAATATAATCCATTATAATTCTGTAAATATCCGGCTGAGAACTCTCAGGGTCTGAAAAGCTCCTCAAATGGGAGTAAGAAGTGAGGGAAGGTGGTGCGAGTGTTATTTACAACCTACAGGGTGTGTATGATAAGCCCTTGTCAGAGAGTGAGATACACTCCACATTCCCCATATTTCAAGCACAGCTATCAAAAAGTGCTAAAGGAAATGTCTGCAGTCAATTTTTACAGAGCTGTAAAGTATAACGTAAAGGCGATATTGACTGCGTGTGCACCAACAGTGATTCCGGGATGATGGAGAGTGCCATTATTAGAACCATTAATGAGGCATATCCAAGCCTCTGTGATCAAACGATGCCGTTGTGCACACTATTTTAACAAACGGCGGGGAAGTGAAAACAGTGGTTTAGCCAACAGTGGTGAGCACGCAGGACCTTCCTCCCGAAGCTGATAAATCACAGTTTTACTCTCCAGGTCATTGACCTTGGCAGCTACAAACAGTGAGGACTTCTTGGAAAATGCTGCTTGATCATCACATTAAGTAGGGCTTTGTTTAAACAAGGGGCAAGTCAATTCATTCAATCTGTATTTATTTAAGTTGGCACATTTTTACAGATATTTGGAAGATCTGGAGAAGGCTTCCCATTTCTTACGCAAACATCCAATGTAAACCGTTTCGCTTCCAATGATGCAGAACCAGCCCAGTGGAGAAGGAGAGCGGTGCCATTGTAAATTAATCAGGTGGTGCTGGACAAACAGGAAAAAGCATTCCTCAAATTAGACAAACCCCAGCCCCAGCATGATGCAGGCGAGCCCTGGCTGTGATATGGCCAGTGTCCACGCTTCATATGGAGCCAAGGCAAATTTAGAATTGATGGAGTTGGCCAGGTCTCTTATAGTTAACCTTCGTTTGGTTGGAGCTCCGGCCAATTATCTGGTATTGTCGATCACTGCAATCCACAGATGAGAGGGGAAGAGCCCGTATGAGTGGCACCACAAAGTATTGTTTGTTTAGAGAAATTACAACAGTCAAGCTGTGTCTTTGGCTATTTATACAGACGTATTTCCACTGCTGAGATGCTGTCAGGCTGCCTTTCCTCTGATCAGAGAACACAGTCAAAGGAGATTGCAGTGCACTCAGCCCCCAATCCAGGCTGCTCTGTCTGGGGTGCATCAGGCCAGCCCGGCTGCCTGGCCCCTTCACGGAGACGGTGCTGGGTTTAATTATCCCCAGCTGTGCTTCATCTCCCTCCCCAGCTGGGCACCGTGTCCCAGTGTCCTCTGCAAAGACACCAGAGTCGCACCGAAGTCAAGGTGAGACGGAGAGGAAAGAGCACGCAGGAAGGGTCTGTGCATTTCTGGACACATTCAAATCTTAATGCTCTGTATTGTTTCCTGCATCACTTAGGCTGGATTGTCTCCATCGTATTGTGCTGCACTGTCTCCTCCCTGCTGTGTACAGAGGAGCTACAAACTAATAGGAACATAATCCCGGATGTTTAGCTTTCAAATGCAATGTCTGCTGGCCAATTTTCAAGATTAAACATTGCCTCTGCATCCTGCTATTTAATAGGAAAATTGTTTTCTTACATAATGCAGACTTGTTTTTGGCTCGGTCTCTATAGAGCATCCAGAAACAAAGGAATCTACAGAAGAATGCCAAGCAAAGGGTCAATCATCTCCTCAAATGTCTAAATATAAAAGACCAGAAATACCCTATTCATTACCGGAGCCTCTTCATGTGCCTCCTCATGTGAGTCATGCTGGATGTTTCATATTTTAGGAAACATTGAGCTCTTCATCAGTTACGTTATGCAGTTAAATTGTAAATCATTTGTAAATCTATTGAAATTCTTTAAACCTTCAGTAGATATTAAATACACCACCAGTCTCCTCAAGGTTTCCCTGAACAAACATATTGACCTCTTTGACCTCTAAAATGCACCACCTACACCATGAGCAGCAGTTATTGCTGATTAGATAGTATGAGTGCTTGTTTTTTATTGCCTCCTTCAAAGCAACAACAGCAGCAAAAATAAATGTTCGGGAAAAGAAGCAATGTTTGGTGATAATAAAGGAACAAATGCCATGAATATGCAAGTAAGAGGACTAATGATGTTGAAAACAGAAGGGAAAACCATCTCTCTGAAGCTGTTGACAAAAGTGCATTAAAATTTGTGCCATGAGAAAGGAGTCATGTCCCCACATACTGGACGAGGCAGTTTACACAGAATTATTAATGAATAATTCCAAGAAGTCAAATTAGTTTCAGTGCTTTTATTTCTAGAAAGAAAAAGAGCAATTACTTTTGGTGGACATGGTCTAACGGTAATCGTAATAGAATTGAAATTCAAATTTTCAAATTTCTTTATGTTCGTGTGGTTGTTGTTGGTGTCAACATCTGCAGGGCCTCAACTCATCTGACAGGGGACATCAGCGGCTTCCTGTGATATATAGGCTATATACATAAACTGTATAGAATTTGTCTGTGTTGACAGCGACGCGCTCATTGGCCATAAAGGCGCATGCCTATGAAACAGATGTGGCTGTAAAGTCCCGCCATCACATGCATTTTTTTGGAACGAGACAAATGCTTATGAAAGCTATTCCGCTGTGAAGTCTTTGCATGACCACTAGTCTGGCAGTTTTGATTGAATCTCAGTCTGAACGAGTTTGACTGGGTCCATCTGTGCGACTGTCCTTGGCCTTGGTTAAGGTTCTGGGGCGGGGGGGGGGCGGTGCCAAGTCGTCACACCGAGAGGCTGTTAGGGCCATTACAACCCTGTGCTTCGATATTTCCACTTTTTTGATGGGACCCAAATGTTGCGCTGGAATCCCTGCGTCTGTCCGTCTTTGTTTCCATCTCTCACCATCCTGTCCGTAGCGATGCCAGCACAGCTGTGAGCGACAGCGTGTAATAAAAGTCTAATGCGAGCAGCTGCTGGGGGTTTAAACTGTAATGAGATGGTGTGTGAGATTACCACACTTCACTAGTCGCTGAGAGAAAGCCTGGCACTCCAGTAACACCCCCAACCCCACGGTACAATTACACTTTAGATATGGCTAATAGAATACCCACACAATGCATGTAAGCAACAAGCATAATGAGCTTTAGCTTAGCGTCTTCCCTTTCTTTTCATGTGTCTCCATCTCCCGCTCCCACAGCTGCATGAAGTGTCAACCCCAAGGAGTTGCCGTAAACGCCGCGCGGCTGATGTAGGAAACAGAGACAGCGTTCTGAAATCAAAGGCATGCTTAGTCAGAAGATTCCCACAGAGGAGGCTAGCTTTTTTTTTTTTTTTTTTTCCAGGCTTGATCGCTGGAAACGCAGTTTGCCTGCTTACTTCAACCCAACAAATAATTCAGGCCGCGAGTCATGAATAGTTGAAAGCTGTAGTGTCAACTTCATTAGTCATCATGGGAGGGTTTTTGGTACAGGATGTAGGCATGCCAACATGGTGCCCTTAAACTCAATAGAGGGGTGACAATGAGAAGAAGGCGTGCTACGGAGTTGCTCCAGGCCTGCTGTGAAGCTTTTGTTATGCGCCACTTTATCATGCAAACTCCATTCTCTCTCCACTCTCTCTCATTCTCTTGCTTATTTTCCATTATGATCCCTTATTATGCCTGAACTTTATTTATTTAAATTCTCTATGTTTGCTCCTTTCTTCCCTCTCTCTCTGTCTTTCTCATCCGGTTAATGGAGCTCCGTGCCGGGCATGATAGGATGGATGCTGGGACATAAAAATCCTTGTAACGATTCTGGCATCTCTTCAAAGGTTCTCTGCAAAGAAAGTTCAGGCTATCCGGGTGTCAAACGTCTGTTCCTGTCATGGCAGTGTTGCGATAATAGGCCCAGAGGTGCCACTGCCTCATCACAGTGGAGGAGGGACTCTTGTGAATGCACGCAGCTCTTCATTACCTCATGCACGAGGCTAAAATCTAGCTTCTCAGCTCTCTGAAGCTGGATATTTTGAATGGGACCCCGGGGAGCAAAGCAGCGGAATTTCAATGCACCACACAGCCAGTATTATTCCACACCTGAATGCAGAGCCTTCCAGACAATTAGTGTAGAAAAAAGTGAAAGGCAAGGCGCCGGGCAATTTACAGAGTCCTTCTCGTCTCAGACCTAGCCTTGGCCTTAACAGCCAGCAATGATATTTCCCATTTACCAAGCAAAGGGGCTGTGATGCTGCTGGGAGGAAGAAAGCAAGTCTCTCCCAGAGAACCTAAATGGGTGCAATCTGAATTTCTGCAGGTATTTAGGAGGTGTTGAGTGGGGGCAGCTGCAGCCATCCGATCTCTAAACGTTATTCTTAAGTGTTTCCATATTTGCGTTTCAATGCAGGTACAGCTCAGTCATTTTATGTTGAGCAAATGGCCTGTCACTGTCACGCGCTGTTGCTGTTTTATCAACAGGGTGCAGACAACCGCCGTCCCATTAGAAATGCAAAGGACGATATTGTCATTAGAGTAATATGAGAGCCTGGAGTGTGGTTGGGCACCCCTATAACATATTCCACCATCCTTTTCATTAGGGCGCCTCATCTTTTTACTATCATCAGCAGCAGATATAGTCTGGTGCAGATAAGAGTTGTCATTTAACTCTACTGCAGCCCCTGATTAAAGCGCTCCATTAAGCAACACCCTGTTGATATTTTGCCACGGATCCATCTCGTGGCGTGCACACGGTGATTAGAAGATGACACAAATGCGATGGAAAAGTTGAGCCAACTCCCAGTTGCTCGATAACATCCAATTACAAAACACCTAAACAAATGATTGCGTTAATGCATCAGTCAGTTCACTTCTGCTCTTGATGTCATTTGCTTGTCATGCGATGCCGCTGCGCCGCAGCTCGGCGCTCAACGTGGAATGCTTATTGCCACATGAGATCGTCGAAGTATCCCAGCTCTCCCCCTCTGAAACGTGTGTTCCAGCTGTTACCACTCTGTGGAGTTGTGAGGTTATAATGAGCATGGAAGCAGCTGCTTCCTCCTACAGTAGAGGCCCCAGCCTTTCTAATCCTGATCATTAAGAAAGGGAAGGGTGTGGGGAGCCCAAGTGGGCCTCAGCTCCCTGGGATATGCTACGGAGACTTGGGTTACCCAACCGTTTTATTAGACGGACCTGCAGGAATAAAGGTCCTTATTGATCTGAATGAAGTGGTAAAAGGATTAAGTTATGCAAGGAGCAGACCGCAAAGATGCCTTTTTTCCCCTCATCGCATCTGCTTAAAAGCCAGTCAGAAAAGTTTGCTGGCGGATTTCCCATCGCCATGGTGCGAACCCGCGCGGTGGAGAATAAGATATATATATACAAACTCCATCTTACACGGAAAATATCAGATTATGAAATATTTATGTCCTGACCTTTTCCCAGTAATGATTTCATGATTTAATTTTCTATGGCTTTATACCTTAAAGTGCACAGAGAATACAAAGCAGACACCAAGCGCGACGCACGTGAGGAAAAGATGATCTATTGAGACGATGACATTTGCATTCCGCTTGTAAATATCAACAGGCGGATTATTCATAGGTTGGCCTGTTTCACTGTCCTGTTTCTAAATAAGTCTCCAGACTCTGGCAGTGACACTCCTCTAGGTCTTTTAATTTTACTCTTTAATGCTCTAAAGCTGAAACAGTTGAGTGAGTTAACTTTAAAAGCACTAAGTCGCATATCTGAGACCATAAATTCAGCACCTCCCAGTAGAAATATATGCAAGCATATACCATGAGATGTACTAGTGTAAAGTACGAGTGTTACATTTAGAATAATAAGCCCACTCATCCTTGTCATGCTCGACTCAACATGAGACTGAATTACAGACTCTAACAGGAGCGTCTGCAGAAATTTCATGTAGATTAGTAGTATGCTAATTTGGAGTATGACTTAGCTGTTTGGAAGAAAAAGAACTCTTTTATCTGCATATTAATGCACAAAGAAATGATGGAAGTTAAGACAGGAAAATGGTATAATGAAATCAGCAGGTAAAATGCAGCCTCATAATTAATCTGGCAAAGAAGAAGGCTTCCACAGACAATGGCCGCGCTGCCAATTTATAATTAGGCCCTTTATTGGTATTCCACAGCCTCAAAATCGCATCCACAGAAATGGTGATTAATCTCCTCTGCTCAGAGAGGAAGAAAAAAGAACTTTCTCCCCCACCTCTGGCATAACTGGCATATTCAACTGAAGCCCATAATGACCCCAGGCAGGATCATCACACACCTGGCTATAAATACACAAACTAGCAAAATTATTAACACAACTAATTTCTCAAGCAGAGAGACAGGGTTCAGAAGACGGGCCACGGCTTCATGGGGTGGCCTGTCATTGCGTTTGCTCTACCTAACCTCTCCTGACACATGGAGTCAGGGACCCCCCTCTAAATGTGTAATATTCAATCTTCCTGACAGCTCAACTAATGACCAGGAGGAACCAAAACAGAGGTAATAGGTGAGCCTCAAAATTGCTTTTAAATTATCCCTGATAATGATTCCCTTCCAAGTTATAAACCAAGTTATACATGTGTGTGTCTGTGGGTAGGGGGTTGGGGGGTGGGAGGGTGGTTGTGTGTTTACATCGGGAGAATGTTGAACGGCAGGGCTAATTATCAGCACTATTAAAGGTAAGTACCTCCAGCTGCATCCCGGACAGGTCCTAATGAAGGACAGCAGAGACTGGACTCTTTCATCTGTCGCCTGCTTGTTGGTCAATATCCACACCTCCCAGTGCTGTTCTGGTTGGCTTCAACTTTGGGGAGTGGGTTAAACAGCTCGCACTGGGACTGTGCTCCCCGGTATTGATTCAGGAGAGTGTACTGGTGAAATGGAGCTATTAAAACTTTCTTCACGCACCTCTGCAGCTATGTGAACGACCTCACCTCAGGGTTATAATGGCTCCGTCCACATTGTTACAGTTTGGTGTTACTAAGACAACGCTACACAACTGGGGGGGAAATAGCTGAAAGTATCTTTTTTTTAAAAGTAATTATTGAAAATGCTGTCAGTAAAAAAATACTGCGAGAAATGGCTATAAGTAGTGCATGGGGTGAGCTATACGGGTATAACTCTTTATTATTAATAATCTGAATCAGAATCATAAACTTTCAGTCCACTTGGAAATCAGTCCTCCTTTTAACGGGCCATCTTTATCCACTTTAATACCCCTGAAGAAAGTTATTTTAATGTGATTACGGCTGTAATTTCTGCCTTTAATCTTGTCAAGAACAATTTACAGTAAGCTCTTGACAGAACACAACTGGCCTTAATTTGTCTTATTAAAGCATTCAATCTTTTTTTTTTTCTCTGCTGACAAAAAAATGGTCTGGAAAGTTGCACGGACGTCACACATGTAACGCAAACATCTGCTGCTATACGAGGGAAGTATACTTTGATTAATTCAGGTCATTTAATCCCTGGTTTTTTATGTATCCTATTCTTTTAAGTAAAATTAAATCAAACCAAACCATCAACTTGAACTAAAAAAACTGTAAATTGCGACCAAATGTGGGAATAAAATACAAGAGAAATAACCCAAGGATTAAGCGCTAATGCTAAGTGGATATTATGTGTTTCCTGCATGTGTACAGAGATGAGCTTTTCTGTTTTCAAAGGTAGATTTGATGTTTTTTTTACAGTGTTTGTTCAGCAACAATAAATGTTTCTCCCCTCAAGAAAAGCTTTTTTTTTTGGTCTTCAGCAAATGAATGATTCTTTATCTCAGCAATGACCTTTGAGGTTCCATCAAACGGTCTGACACTGTTGGTGCTGCGTGCCGTCTGCTCTATTATGCTTTTTCTTTTAGCTCGGAATGTTTATTTGTGCATCACTGTGAATGATTTCAATAAAATCAAGTCATTTTCCAGGAAAAAGTAAACCTTTTTCTTATTTATGCAAATTACATTAATTATAAGAATTTCTTTTTTCTCCCCCCTAGATGTGAACACGCTGCAGAGCAAAGATCCTTGCCTGCTCGCTGATCTAAAAGAAGCCACACTCTTGGATAATATTTGAACGTATCTCACCACCTCATTGTGCCGCCAGTGTCCAACACATCAGTCTCTATTTCTCCCTTAATGTGTGTGGCAATCTGTACTTTTGGAATCAGTGCAGCGTATACATCACTGTCAGCATGCAGCACACCACAGACATCTTTTCCTCTTTCTCAAATTACAACCATTGTAAGTGCTCTTAATTTTCCGGGGGCTGGTAAATTATGAATGATATAAAATATTTAAAATGGAGCGCCGTGCAACAGTGGGGAGAGTTTCGTAATCAGGCAAAGCGTGCAATGGTTCACACATACGTAAATGAGCCCAGAACTGTTCAGCAGCGCATGACCGTTTGACCTCTACGTTCATTTTCCAAACATATGTTGGCTATTTCAGCAGCTCTGGACTGCATGTGAAACTGAGACGGGGGGAAAGGTCTGCCGTGCATGTGAGCATGATCTAAGTGACTGTGAATACGGGGAATGAACCGGCGGTTAGCGGTTGGGGAGCAACGTTTTAAAATGGAATGACATGTTTGTGTGATCTGATGCAGATTTCTTTTTTCTAAGGGCCTAAAGGAATGGAATAAGCGGCCAAGGCCTCGAGCCATTGAACGGGAGCACACATGAGCGCGCACACATATAATTATGCCACCAATCCCCACCAGCATAAACACTCGTAAGGTACAACGGTTCCAGTGTGTCCGATATTAAATGACAAGGTGACTGGGTGTCCTGTGGGCCACCTGAGAGCTAACAATCTGCCGGGGGACACAGCAGTCTTTTTCTCCTCTGTGCTGAGATGAACTTACTCAAGCAGAGCAGCAGTTATTTCCCGTCACGCTGCTCCCAATCCCTCCCGGTTTGCCTTCAAGTCAGCACCAGTTAGTAGTTCTTTCTGCTTGTGTGTATGTGTGTGTGCCAATCTCCTCAAACTAAGCTAATTTGCACTACAGTGCACCCACTGTGGGCTATGAGTGTTCTGTAGGACATTGATGTGCTGCACATTAGGCAGCAGATAAGAACTTTGTGTGCTGTAAATATTCGATTGTGGTGGCATTGTGTCTGTCATGGGTTTTGTCCAGCGTACTTTAGCTCACTGCTGTTCCTGTCCCCCGTAGCTTCCACCGGCCAAGCATCTCACACATCGTGAGCACACAAGCAGATAAAGAGAGACTGAAATGGAGAAAATGAGGGGAGAGAGCGATATGAAGGACATACACATCACACAGAAGCGCCCACACACTTCCATTCGTAGCCCTGGGCTTTTTTTTTCGCCGTCACAGATGATCAGGCCTAGTTTTGGCTTCAGCTCAGCTCTGGCCAGCCCCTAGTCCTGCAGCCAAACTGTTAAAAGACATTAAGTCAGCACAGAGACGCGTCACTGCTTCCTCTCCCTGCTTACCAAGGGACATTATAGTATATGTGTGGGTGGGGGCGTGTGTGCGCGCGCATGCTCTGACAAAAACAGAGTGACCGTGGGCTGAGACTCGCATGTCCCAGTGCATGTGGATCTCTCTCCTTGGTGAGGTCAGATAGAGAAAGGGGCAGAATATTCGGTGCAGCCCTCCGGTCTCTCCGGGCACACCACATGCCTGTCACAGCTCAGTGAGCAGACTGTGAAAAGCTTATGTAAATGACGAGCCGCTCAGATGTGAAATCAGCCCTGTATTAAATTGTTTTGTTCCACTTGTCAGAGCTGATTAGTCCAAAAGCTCTCTAAAAGCTGCACAGGTATTGTGTTGATTGTATTCACATAGGAGCGCGTACAACAAAGAATTCAGAGATCACCTCAGGATGGAGCATCTGTGTAGGACGCAGGGTGCAATTGCTTTTTGAAGTGAGATCATTAGTCAGTTATCCCTTGACGGATCCATCTTGTGGTGTTTGTAGATGCTGGATGGCCCTTCACAAATGCACACAGATTCCTCCCCATGTGTCCTGAAACACTCCACACGTCTCTTTGAAGGCTGTTCTCATTACATTACATAGGCCAGATCACGACTCCATTAGTCTAACCTTAGTCCGCTTCATAGACCGGGGCCCACGTTCCTGTCTGTCACGCACATATTTCTGGGCTGTGGCGCATGTCGCAGGATGTCTTCAGTTCAGGGCTGGGAGCGCATTTGGAAATTAGAGTGAGGAGGAGACGGGTATGAGAGACAGGGTGATGGGGGAGAGCGGGAGAGAGACAGGAGGGAAGTTTAGGAGAGCTGTGTGGGCAGGGGGAATGAGATAGAGGGGTGGAATGAGAGAGGGAGCGGGATAGAGGGAGGTAGGAGATCGCAGATTGCAGCACAACGGCTGAAGGGGCACCAAGCATAAAGCAGGCCTTTGAAAAGGGCAGACAAAGAGAAAAGGTCTCAGCCAAATACCTGAAAGAATGTTGAGAGGAAAGAGGAGCGCGGCCATGGGGAGATAAGGCAGTTAGCTGCACACTGAGGCTGCTCCGATGTCATTGGATCAGGTTACTTCTGGCTGCCTGCTTGTGTGTCTGTGTGTCCATGTGTGTGTTTGCATGCACTCATCTGTGCACTTGGCCATTTGAGCACCGAGGTCGATGCCAGCACTGTCGACATTCCGGAGTGGTCTGTCTGTCTGTCTGTGTTCATGGTCCAGTGAGGTCGCTGACAAAGATGATGGGGGCAAGTCTCTGTGTGTGCATGTGTGTGTGCGCGCGTGCGTGGCGCCTCCAGGGCGAGCGCGGGTTAGGGCGACAGGAGCCAGGCTGCAGATCTGGACAACAGGAACAAGCCAAATGCCGAGGTGGAAGAAGGATAACATAGCCTCAGTATTTCTCAAAAGATTCTGCTTCTCCTGGGCTTCAAAGCATCTTAAGAGGAAGCCGTCTTTGAAAGTGATTTTTAAGTCTTTAGCTTTATCTGTGTGTGGGAAATCACCCCCTAGCTGTTTTGTAAGCTTAGCTACCTTTGAATAGACCAAAAGGGCCTCAGGATAAAGGGATATGCTGAGCTACCATAGCAGCACCCCAAAAGGAGCTGCTGAAAAGTAGCTTCTCCAAATGCTGGTGTGGAAACAATATCATTCGGGTTTAAGTAGTGGATAATAAGAGTATCGAAACAAATCTGAGAAGTTATTAGTAGTGATTGAGGTCTGATAGCAATTAGTTGCGCTCCAGCACTCCGACTGACTCCTTTCTAATGATGTCATTGACCTTGTCACCTCACAGAGGTCAAAGTGTCCATGTTAAACCATGCGTAATGGTTCCGTGTTTAGACTACAAGGGCCTGTCCAGCTAAATGGTGATGGATCGCTTCTTTTTTCCCTTCCCTCTTCTGGTGGTGTGTGTTGCATCAGATGATACGGGTCTCAACATGATACACAGTTGATTAAATCAATACTCCAAGGAAATGTGCGGTGGGCTCTGATTCAATCCAATAACACAGCGGCTTGGGGCGTGCACGCGTCCGTGTGCTCGTGCAACGTGGATGCACATGTATCAGCATGCTTGCGCTTACCCTTGAGCGGTGTTTGCACAGTACACCAAATAACCAAATAAAGGATGAGGACGGAATACGCTTCTCAAATGAAGCCATTA
The DNA here is from genome assembly GCF_003711565.1 of Takifugu flavidus. Taxonomy (NCBI): domain Eukaryota; kingdom Metazoa; phylum Chordata; class Actinopteri; order Tetraodontiformes; family Tetraodontidae; genus Takifugu; species Takifugu flavidus. The sequence continues at coordinate 3,638,024 of NC_079528.1, read as the reverse complement.
GCAGTAAATGCACACCTCTAAATATGTGTCACGGTCGTCTCCCTCACCTGAAAGCAGGAATTCTGTCTCTCTGACTGGTTAGATAAATGGTCATATTCTGCCTGATTTGTAAATCATACAGGAGAGATGGAAAATGACAGACAGCCCAGCTGGCTTGTGCAAAATGTGCGGGATTCCTTTTTTTCTGTTCACATTCCTGGTTATTAAATTCATTAGTCAAGAAGAGGCCAGCTGCTGCTGTATGTGGCTGTTGGGGAGATGAAGGGTGCCGGGCCTGCGTGTACAACAGCAGATATGAAGGAATTTACACCCATATGGTGGCTGCATTCTGCTGTGTATTGTCAGGGATTGTTAGCGAGGCAGGTGCTGCCCCGAGGCTGTGCACATTAACAAATGCATGCGCACGCGCAACTACACGAGCACAGCGAAGGCCTGAAAAAGTCCAGGAAGAGGATAATAACTTGTGCTGTTTTACAGCCTGCCTGCTTTCTCTCCTTCACCCCCTCTTCCTTTCTTTCTGTCTCAGCCCAGCAGTGACCCGTAGCAACCCTTAGTCTAATGACCACCGGAGTTTGACACTCATTAAAGGTGGTCAATTAACCGAAGGGCCTGGAGTCACTTTCATTAGATGACTTGTAAAAGTCTATTTTAGCCTGGCTTTAAACACATGGTAGAGGGACAGGAGAACTATGGGTGGCTGATGGTGTAGAAGAAGAGGGGGAGACTAAAAACCGGCAAGAAGAACAAAAAAGCACCTCAAAAGACAAAAAGAACCTCTGGAGAGTCATTTGGGAGTGTTTGTTATTTGTTTTGCCGAATTGGATTCTGTTGGCGTTTTATGGAAACAAACTCAAACGGTGAAAAACAGTAAGATTGCTGAACGGAGCGCAGAAAATGAGATCTCATGAGAGGTGAGATAAAAAAAACACAGCCATCTGCTGTGAGGGTTGGCTCTCTAAAGACGATCTGGTCTCATTTCAATCCTTTGTATCACTTCTTTACAGTAAACCAAGAGAGACTCTATTCCAGCGGTTTTCGGCTTCAGCCTGTGTGTAAATATTCACATTTTGAACCAATGAGACTGTTTTCCCGTGCATCCGCGCACGTCTCAGCTTGCGAGTATCTGGTTTTGGGCTGAAAGCCTCTGATGGTCTCAGGCCTCTGGAGTCATCAGCCTGTGAAGGTCAAGTCTGATTCAGAAAAGAGACAAGGCAGATTGGCATGGAAATGGAATCCACTGTCTTGGTGCCAAACGTCCAAACTGACTGACTGCCCTCAGCCTCTCATCACGTCCAAGCCTCTCCTCTCATCACACCGTCCACTCCTCCTTCTCCACCTCTTGCGGCTGCCTCTGCATACCAATATGAGAGTAATGCAGAAGACAGGGCTGCTTAATAATCACCATGTCAAACAATGCCTGCGCGAATGGGGGAACACGAAGCCAGCTGTTAGCTGCTGCAAGGAGCCATAGGCTTAAAGCGCTGCTGTCTGCTTGCATTGTGTCTTTGTGTTTCGCTTTTTGTCTGTTTGCATATGGCAAATTAAGCCTCAAGCCATTTTAAGTTGTTATTTTATAATGAAACAAGAAATGCACTCAATGCGCTAATGGACTCATAAGCAGCCGGGGCTTAGAGATATTGTTCTGTTTATTTTATCATGAGAAGTCAAGTTAGATGAGTTTTATTGGGCCCAGTGTGTGCCTGTGTGTGTGCCAGTGCGTGTGCTTGTGTGTGGTTGTGAGTGTGTGTTCTGCTGTTGTAATGAGCATGCGCTTTTGATATGAATGAGTGCAGTGAGGCGTGAGATGAGTATGTGGCTGCTGGTACGGAACAAGTCCTTGCGTTTCTTGTGTGTTTTTGATTGTGTGGACTCCTAGGCCCAGTGTGTGTGTGTGTGTGTGTGTGGCGGGGGGTAAGGATTTGGGGGGGGTGTTTATTGGACTGAAATGGGTCCCTGCCCTTCATTAATATTCATCCCCCCCCACCTGTGACCTCACTAATGTGTCACTGACGTTACCTCGCGTGTGACAAAACATGTTGCCCTGGAAACAATACTTCCCCTGAAATGTCCCAAGTGCTGCACAAAAAAAAAAAGGGGAAAAAATGCCAACTGTAGTTTATCCCCAAAATGCAGCGCATACTGGCCTGTAAAACAGAATAAAAGCATCTGAGTGAAATCGCCCTGATCTCATGTGGCACCCTTAAAACTAGGGCAGCACTTAGGTCACATGTTTAGGTCAGTCGCCCTTCACTGAGGGATTCGCTAATGCACCCTGTCAACTGCTGCAAAGCCGCCGCGTCACAGGGAACACAAAAGCACATCTGAGCTTGACCAGGACGTTTCCTGACCGCTCGTCTCAGTTTTAATATCGAGCTGGGTTCTTCCTCTTAATCCCTCCAATAAGCTGAATGAACGTCAGACATAAAAGATCTGTTTCCCTCCTCATTTTAACCGTGACATTGAGAAATCCTTCACTCCCGCGTCGTTATTGTTGATCAGAATTGCATTTAAAGGCACCCGCGCGCTCTACCGTTTCCCCATCAGCATCTGCTCCCTCTGCCCCAGAGACGCTGCCTCATATTTAGGTCAGTTGAGTTGCAGATGGGTGGTCAGCAACGATCATGTTAGTTTGGTCTTCCAGGAACTGGCACAATAGGCCAGTCATCTCTCCACAAACACCCCACAGAGGCTGGAAGTGGCTCTTAACAATGATAACAGACAGCGTTCATTTACAGATACCAAACAGAATTAAGGCCTGGTTAATTAATGAGTGAGTGCAAGACTCAGACTGCTGCAGAAATCCGGAGTGCTGAAGAATTCATGAACTGTAGCTTTGTAGATAAGTCTGATCATATGACTACTGCTGCATGTTAGCACTTTAATTCCGCCTGGCTGCACTGGCTACACATGCACGTCACTCAGTATTAGGTAACCTCAATCTGGCAATGTGTTTTCATTGAATATTATTTTATTCCTTTTTTCGCTATATTCAGGGCTTCTGTGTTTTTTCCTGTTTCATTTTTTATTAGATGTTTTCTTACTCACATTTTTGTTAATCCGATCCAATGTTTAATGTTTTTATATGTTGCTCTCAAAAGATCTTGTTTAATCTTCACGTTGTATCGTATGGCAACAAGACAGGAGCCACATTCGGAGGCTCTGCTGCGAATGTCTCGAATAATAGCTGTTACATATTGTGAGCCGCTGAGCTCCTCGCTGCTGGAATCGCAACGCGCCTTCCCACCGTTACACAGTCAGGCTTTTGTTGATGCTTTTCTGAGTTCACATCTGGGTTTCACATATTTTATGAGAAACTTTGTCTCATTTTCCTCCGTACTGCTCTCGGAACACACGTATCCTGGGGCGTTTGTAATGATGGAATATCAGAGTGGGGTCTTTTTGTCAGGCTGAACGTGAGTGAGGGAGGCTGGTTTTCAAGGCTGGTAACTTCCAGGTGAATGACATACTTGAAATGATGCGATGGTGGCATTTTGCAACCGCGTGGCATCGGGTTCTTAATTTGGGCTACAGCCGCCGACCTCCTGCACACCTGACTTGACTAACCTGAGATGTTTACACTTGAATTGCGTTTTGGAATTTCAGGTGAGTTTCTGGTTTCTAATCCTTCGCCCCCCTTGATTAAACAGCCTGAATATCAGGTTTTTGAAAGATAAACACCGCTCAACAAAGAGAGAGACTGTTATGCTAAACTTCACTTTTTCAAGCCTTTTCAAGCCTTCTTTTGCTGGGGTGGTTCTTTTGTAGTGTCAGACATCAAGAACCAGTTTGAGTGAAGGGAGGGCGTGAAAGAGACAGAAGGAACCAAAGCTTGGAGGCATAATACTGTAATTGGAAAATTGTGCAAATGCATTTTGGAGTCATGTTATATAAATGGCCAACAGAGATAATGCCTGAGATTTGAGGCATGGCCTAATTGAGAGAGGGAGATGGAGGACGAGAGGGGTGGCGATGCTATGGGGCGAATGAGATGTGGGTTTTAAATTGGGTGAAGCAAATGTGGATGGAAATGGGATGTTTTCAAAGACATGGAAGGGTGGGAGGCAGAGAGCGTGAGCTGTTTCTCTTTAAGAGGAGGAGGGGAGGGGGGAAGGAATAATTCCCACTTTCTTCCTCCGTCTGAACACCTGTGACCCAGCAGTCAGCCACCCCAGCTATTTCTTGCATGAGCATGTGTGTGTGTGTGTGTGTGTTTGATTTCTTTTCATGTGAGTGTGTCTGTTGGGCTCTCACACTCTCTGCTTATGATTGATGAGCTTTGGTTAGCGCTGGATCTCAGCACCGGTCCAGGCCTGATCCGACATGTTCTGGTCATAACGGAGCCGTCAGTATGTGGCAGGCGGGTGTGTGCAGACGTGTAATAAACCAGGGGTGTGCAACTCCCAACACGCCTAAAGAAAGATGCTTCGGTGAAATTTCTATTTTCCTGCGGGACTGAAGAAGAACCCTGATTGGAATTTGAATCCCATTAATTAGTGCTTTCATGGGCAATCCATATGTTACTATTTGAGTAATGAACTCTGCTTTCCTGGATTTTTCCTCCTCAGAAATGCAATTTCTTTGTGCTGTCTCCGATTTCCTCCACGACTGACCCAAAGAATCAACGTGATATTTGATGCGAGGCTTTTGATAAAAAGCATTAAGGGTGCTGCATTATTTATGAATGGTGAGTGAGACATTAAGTCCTTAATTATTTAAATGGGCATTACATGAGAGCAAACATGTCCCGTGATTGTCGTATTGATTCTGGCGTGAGTTACAAGGGCCCCTGCACAACCCATATGTAAAAAAACACGAGATGGCCCCAAATCGCTTAAAAGCTATATTGACGAAGAGATGCACTGTCACAGAGAGGAAGTTGTGGAGTGCTGAACTTGCCTGCTTTGGGGGAGATCAAGGATAGCGCCTGCACACGCAGCAGATTTCCGAGTGAGTGAAATAACATGAGGCGAGACTAAGATGTGGTGCCAACTGCTGAAGGAGTCGTGCCACTGCTATTGAATTCTTTCCCTCATCTGGTTAGCTATCGCTTTACATCTCCTGCTGACGACTTCAGTTTCCACCCGGGGCTCCGCCACCGGCCTCGTGGCCTCAACAGAAATGAAAACGACGCGCCCCGCAGGCAGTGTTGTTGTTGCAAACAAAGTGATAAGCACGCGAAGCTAAGGCTAACGCCGGCGGGACCGTCTCTGGTTAAAGGCCACCAGTAAGAATTTATTACTCAGCTCACAAAAGACATGTTTATTTATGCTTCACCACACTAGAAGATAACATGCTCGTCTGGATTACACCAGTTTGAAGGTAATTAGTCTAGAGGGTGCTCACTGTGGACTTTATGGAATTTTTTTCAATATTAGTATAAAATTTACCAGAAAAAATGCATTGCTTGTATCAACTCCTGAAAATATCTGTTTAATTGTTCACATTTTACTCATTTAGTAACTAAGGGAGCTTTCTCTCAAATGTACTTTTGCGATTAGTATTCATGGTGGTGGGTTTAAATGAGTAGAAATCAAATTGCTCCCAAGCTGCCCCAAACTGCCAGCAGCTGTTGCTTTCCCAGGTGACTTGTTCCATCTATAAAGACATGCGAGCCACCGTGTTACACAGTGGGGAAAAAAATGTCGAGAAGTGTGCACGCTAAGAAAAGTGAAAAAGCCACAGGGGTGTTATAACAACAGGTTTAATATGCGCCGTTTGACAAAGGCAAACATGAAAACTGGAGGAAAACCTGCTGCTGAGGTCATCTGATAATATAATAATGAAAATAGCATTTTTTAAGCGGTCATCATGGAGACGCAAGAGGGTCCAGACGCACAACTACATGGAAGGCAGGAGTTTCTGCAACTTGTGTAGCAGTGTCTTTGTGCTGCCTGGTGTGGTGTGAACATAAATATAACCTGTAGTTATGTAGGTGAAAGGATCTTTTTGGTCATTTTAATGATTAGAAGCACATACACACTAGTTCTGCTACTCTCTATTCAGCCTATCATTAATCTAGAGGTACATTGAACAAATCTCTCACACTCTGACTGGTGTCAGTTGCAGAATGTCGTTGAGGAGGGAGAATAGATCCTTTGGTTTTGGGTCAACACAGAATGCAAACACCCAGCGCGATTTCTTCGGTGCTTGAAATAGCCCGGACACAGGAATGCTGCTTTGTGTGACTTGTGTCTGTTTGCGTCCTGTCTGGTGCAGACAGAAATCAACACCTGCTGCCTTTGATTCCGATCCGTGGGTGTTCTCCGTGTTTGCATCGCACGCAGACAAAACACCGACGGAGGACAGAAGCGTGGGCCTCCTCACCGATGTTGTGATGTTTATAAAATTACATTTAAAGCTCTGAGCCTGACTGTTTACTCTCCAGTGACTAATATCATTTCCCTGAGATGGGATGTTAGGGACTTGCATTGCACCTTTGGATTTTTCACTCGGACTGCAGCGTTACCACTTTTTTGAATGCGACACAAACATATTTGTTGGGTTTTTTTTTTTTTTATCATTTGCCCGATGCGCAGTCGACCAGAAAAACCTCCGCAAAAAGGTGAAGAGTTTATTCAAACATGCAGAGGATGTAGAGGAAATGCGGGAGACATCCGCCAAACATACCTTGTTATGTTTGTCTTATTCTGATGCTCATTAAATCTACACAAAAAACGTCTGCCCTGGGCTGACGGGGTACGAGTCAAAAAACATCAGGAAAACTGCATCTCAACCACTGCAACCTTTGCTGAGACACACAGCGACTCTGTGCAGCCTTATCCACAAATATAGCACATGGTGCAGCAACTAGCGATGGTGTCAGTGGTGCATTCAGGGACAGCGAAGGATCAATGATGTTTATTAGTGTGAGAAATGAGGTGGCACATTTGTCTCAATTTAGGGTATAAAAGTAAGAACATTTAAGCAGTATTAGACATGAGGTGAAGGTGTGGTAGACTTGAGTATCAGACTAATATTTGCTTGTTTTTTTCTTAAGTCAGAGGGTTAACAAAAGAAGAATAAACATTGTTTTTGTGATGTTGACAGTGGTTTAGAACAACCACACAGACACAGACACACACAGACACAGACGCACACAGACACACACAGACACACACACACACACAGTAGCTCAGTGAGGGAAGGTTTTAATAAACCCACAGCAACGTGGATCTATGGGGGCGTCTCGGGAACCAGAGGAACGTACCTGCTCCGGGGCACAGAGAGAAACACTGAGGGTGGGGGTAGACGTGGGGTGGGAGTGGGAGGGGGCAGTGAAGCCACAGGCACATTTTGTCTCTCATTGCCCTTAGTTTTTGCTCGCCGTTGCCATCCGTCTCTTCGCCTGCCTACTCCGTCTCCACTGACATCATCGACTCACGTGTTTGTCGGAGAAAAATACCCAATCACTCTAATGACATTCACGTCACCGCTGCTCTACCGAGGACTCTCAGCTTAGTCCTCCTGCAGGTTCAGGCAAATTCAATGGAGATACGGATTGCAGCCAATCAGATTTAATCATGTATGAAGAAATGTAATTTTGGAGGACACTGGGGCAGAGCAGATTGATGCAGCCCTTCGTTACTATGCAAAAAGGCGTGTCCATCCTCCCCGAATACAAATTTATGAAGCCTGCTTGTGATTTCAATCTGACTAATGTATCAGAACAAACCCATCTGTGCAGCTCTGACCCCTGAGGTGAGGGGTTTATTTTGGGGAGGTGGGGAGGAGGAGTGAGGGTAAACGACTGGTTTTTGTTCCAACCGTGAACCAATGAGCAACGGGAGAGGTTTGTTTTCCCCCTGGGTGAAACAATGAAAGACAAAAGAAAGACTTCTCCAAAAACAAGTTCCATGGGAAAAATTTTATTTATCAATATGCGGTAGTTTCCAAACTGGTGGAACATCATTTCCATTTGTAGCTGGTGCCAACAGGTTATGTGAAGAAGCGGCAAAAAGAAAAGAGTGAATTAAAATAAAATAACAAAGGCCGACAGTTAGGATTCAAACAAAGGGAAAGAAATTCAACAGGGTTTGCTTAGACATGCACATTGAAGAAAAAAATAATAATACTGTTGCGTTGAATATTAGCAGACGTCAACCTAGTGTGAGGTTCATACCAAGAACCTTGTGCTAAATTAGGAAAGGAGGGAGAGAACATTTTTAAAACAAAGGGAGCTAAGGGAGATAATGAGTGGCGTAAACCGGGTGATTTATGGGTGGTCACACTCGCGTACGTAGCCTCCTTTCTATTTTCTCTCTCCCACTCTGTCTACATTGCTCTCTCGCTCTCTCTCTCTGTGTCTTCATCTCTCTGTCAGGCCCACAAGGCTTATTAAAACGGAGGGGGGAGAAAAAAATGCATTTCCCTGGAGCAAAATGTTTTTGTTACATCTTAGAACAGAGTGGAAGGTGTAGCTAACTCAAAGGCAGTGGAATAACACGGGAGTTAAGTGCCTTCTCTAACGGGCGCCGTATCATTTTGTATCATTTCAACATCCCGTTTCAAAGCGTCTGTCCTGGACAGTTTCTGCTGAATGGCCATGTGAAAACTCTGAAGCTCTTTCCTTTCAAACACGTGATAACAAAGTCTTGTTTGACAATACTGGATACAGAAAAATAAAATAAAATAAAACAAGGTCACGTGTCAGTTGCAATATTCTGTTGAAAGCTAAAAGAAACAATAGAAACTTATTGCAAACAGAGACAAAAATGCAAGAATTCATTCATACAAAACACACTTTAATAAGACAGCTATTTACAAACATCCTCCATTACAAAAATCTAATCTTAAAAATTTCTTATGAGCAGTGTTTCAGGTGAAATTACATCTTAATTCGGGCTCTATCCATATATTTACATGTCTCTTTCTTTTAGTTGTGTTTTTTTTTTTATCTCTCCAAAATCTGAATAACATTAAGTGGTCACAAGAATGAATAGAAAATGAGATATGGTTTATAATAATTTGATAATGACTCCCTTGGCTGGTGTAGGTGAATAGATGCGCGCCGATCCGAAACAAAAATATTTGATCTGATGGGTTTCGCAGAGGCCCGCCGAGGGCTGCATGCCGAGTTAGAACGCAGGGCCACAAAAGCACGAGCAGCTGCTTAGGTCTTTAACTCGGAGGTTAACAACACGCAAAAGCCGCTGGAGTCTTAACCCGAGCCGACGGGCTGGCTTTTAACTCAGCAGAGTCCTGTGCGTACGTGAATGGCGATAGTATGTGGCAGCGGAAGATAGGCGACCCCGCCGGTGAATAAACATTAACCGGCAGCCTGACTGGAGATAGACCTGGACCCATCAGTCTCGGTGTGTGTGTGCGCGCTGACGTGCGTCAAACATCACCTCGTGTTGAGGAATAGCCCCCCTTATCTGCTCCCCTCTCTTCTCACACGTCATTAAATAGGAGCTTCCTCTGCCAGCCGCACAGTTTGAAACTTAGTTCCAGTCCCGAAAACTGGCGAGCTAAAAAATGCACGACTAAGCAGTCCCAGGCTGGAGCACCTACACTGACACGGGCTACACTTGAATGTAATAAAGTGAGCATCGGTGTGCACGTCTTGTGCACATCCAGCAGCAATAAATCCTGCCTCCGTGCGTCGCCCCGTAACAGCTCTGCTGCGCTCCCCTCGCCGGCTGCTGAACACCGTGACTGTGGAATCTGCCGCACAGCAGTTTTTTTTTTTAATTCACAGCAAGACCAGCGAGAGGATGGGAAAAAAGAGCGCACACCTTTCCTCTAAACCCGCCCCCTACAACAAAATCCTCATCTTGTTCTCAGGTTAAAGCCAAGTCACAGGAACATTTTCTCCTGTATCTGTCACTGTCGCCGTCTCTCCTCCCCGGCTGCTGAGTGTGGGCACAGAGATGGCACATAGATTAGTCACATGCTGGTGATGCCACTGACTCATCTACAGATGGCAGCCAATTGGCATGTGACAAGGCTGTAACCCAAAATTCAGTTGTAGCAAGCTATCCAACTTTAATATAGGGCATCCTACCTATGTAGGCCAGCCAATCACTAACGACCATCCAGCCTACACCCACCTTCTCCAAGCCTTTGATGCTCGCGCCATGGCAAAGAAGTCGGAACAGACAAATGTTAACCTGCCGACTGTCTTAAAAACCTTCTCGTGCAGCACATCAGACACATTAAATCTTCCCTCTGTGCCAGCTGGATTGCTAGAAGATTTTTCTAGGATCCAAAACTTGTCTGTCTTTTGGCGAATCCGTTTGTCTGTCTAGTTTCTGAAGCTAGCAAAACAATAACTCAGTGTTTCGTGGATGTGTCAATACGTCTTGCCAGATACAGGATTGTCTGGACATGCCCAGTGCGTGTGCACGCTCGCACGCACACACACGCACACACACACACACATACCTTTTAACACACATAAGTAGGTCATAAATACCAGAGTAATGGTAAAGCTCTTATCAGACCAGAGATGGGAGTATTAACTAACACACACACACACACACACACACACACACACACGCACGCACGCACGCACGCACGCACGCACGCACACACACACACACAGGTACACACACACAGACGTGTGCACACACCTTGGCAACAACAGTCCAAGTCAAGGTTTCTCAGGGAGGATGAGAACAATGGATGACATGGGAGATGACACTGATGAACCACTGGAGCAATAATTAACTAGTCGACTATACATTGTGCACTTGTAGGAAAAAGACTAACAAAATACAACTGCTTTGTGAACTGAATCGGGGGTTTCAAGGAAATCCACCATCAAAAATACTTAAGTAAGGCAAACGTCAGAGGTGCGAAGGGAGAGGAACACATTAGTTCATACACTGTGCCTATTACCTGAGCTATCTGGAGAGCTTCTTGGGCCCAGCACAGAGTCCTGACTAACAGACACGCACACATGCACACGGAGACACAGGCACACACTCGTGTACTCGCCCACAAAATGCAGCCCGGCATCCTGGGTCTGTGGCTGCCGGCTGCTGGCTAGCATGCTACAAGGGTGTGTTTGGTTGGGTGTAGCACGGAGTGTCTTAAGGAAAAGTGAGTTAAGTCATATCCTGCGTTGTCGAGGGGGCAGCAAACCAGGAAGCAAGAGTTCCATCGTTTGGCGTCCTCCGGCCCTGCCCCCCCCCATCATAGTATAGCGTGGTGCGGTAGAGGAAAGGAGGTGAGAGGAGGGTGAAGGAGGAGGGTGTCTGACAATCAAAACAAAATAAAACTCTCAGCAGTCAGCCCACAGACGTGCTGGTTACTGCTCAGTGCACGTCTCTCCAGATTTGTGCAGCAGGTGGTAGAAATAACACGGGCTTGAGGAAGCATCAAGTCCCAAAGCGGAAAGTGTTCTTCCCATGAACATAAATCAAGCGCTCCTCTTTTGTTTCTGCTGGCCGTGTAGAGTGTCAAACTTTGTAGTAGATGTTGGCCGGGCTCTGTGGGGGCATCTCCTGGACAATGTAGACCGGGTGGCCATAGTCGCCGCTCACCTTCTCATAGTGAGGGCAGTAGTTGTTCTCTGTCCGCAGCGGAATGATGATGTCACTGGGCTCCGTGCCAGCTGTGCCCCCAGGAAGCTTCGGATTGGACAGCGTGCTAAGAGACAGAGCTGAGGGGCGAGGCTGTGAATGGGCATTTTTCCTGGCACGTTTGCGCATCTTAATGAGTAAAATGACAAGGAGGAGGATGAGCAAGAGGAAGACGATGCAGCCAGCTCCGATGACGGAGAAGACGGCAACTTTGGACTGAAAGATGCCGTCAGTGTTGCTCGCAGATCCAGAATTATCCTGATTCCTGTGGTCTAGAGGGAGAAATGACATCAGAGTCATTAAAGTTGTCAGCATGGGAGGTGGGGAACCCAAAGTGGGAACAAAAGCACCATATTACATAATTCTTCCAATTTTCACTGTGGGATTAAGTGCATGGGGGGGGGGGGGGTCTGTTTCTTGTATTTTTGGAAATGCTAAAGAATGAATAAAAATGAAATCCAGTCTTTAGCAAAGATTAGTGGCTATATCCTATTTTCCATGATTCCAATAGAATTAAATGTAGTAGTAAAAATTGGGAATCAATTATATTAAATGTTTGATAAAACTTGAATTAGGATGACTTTAGGAGGACTCAACCAAGCAACCGCACAAAGCAGACAAATTTTTTGGGGATGAGGTCCAAATTTACATAAAAGTTGAGATTATCAGATAAAAATTTTCCACATCATGCAGAATCCACTGGGATTCACTAAACTGGAAAGTGTTGCAACTCCCAGAGGGGCAAAACAGGGAGTGGTTATTTTTTCATCATTCAATATTTATATGTTTACACATTGGCGAGAAGGTATTTCAGGGTCTGTACAACGGATGGGAAGGATCCAAATCCAATATTAATAACCCGGGAGGTCATTGATTCCTTACCAAATAAAATCTAACACTTGCTGTATGCAGACGTTCAAATAATTTCCATGTGGCCCCTTAGAGAGCTGTGAGCAATCAGAGGAGCAACTAGATTTACTGTAGGCCAGTCCCGTCATGAGCAGATGTTCGGTTCCCAAATCAACTGTGATCACATCGCTGTTTGTTGTTTGCCCGACATGACTAAAGGCTGCATTGATGTAATCTAATTGAATTATCTTAATCAAAATAGCCTCTTAATGAAATCTGGAGTCATCACTCATCAGGATAAAGATTCCTGCTCTGATAAGTCTGAGCAATTGTATGACATGTCGAGGCCACGTTTGTCTGGCAAAGGCCAAGTGAGATATGGAAAAAGAATGAAGAGGGCATGTCTGAACATCTGATTTTATTTTATCCTTTTGTCTAAGAGGTTCAGAAAAGGTGGGGGGTGGTGGTGGAAGAGGGGAGGTGGGGGTCGTACTGGATGAGAGAGAATAACTCTGGCTCCTCCAGCAACTGAAATCTGAGAAGTAGCAAATCTGTTTTCCATGTATGCATGCAGCTGCTGCCAAAAGGCAGAACTCACCTCCTCCTCCTCCAACGCCACCACCACTTCACTGTCCATGACCCCCCCTTACAGCCACACAAAAGCCTCATACCTCTAGAGACTGCCATCCCAACTAATGACCGTCTCCAGTGCTGGACCACTGACCACTTTGCATTTACGACCTTATGGCTAAATGTCGTCAGAGGGCGACTGATTCCAAACTCTCTGGTGAAACCAGAGCACTCCAGGGATTTCATGCTTTCCGTCTACTGCAGGGAAGTCAGAAATGTTATTTGTGAAATATCTGCCACTCAACTGTCCTTCCCTGCACCCCTACGCTCCCTGTGTTGAAGTAATCACTGATCTAACAATGGCAGACAGCCGAAAGCCTGGAAACAGGGAGGAAATCTGACATTAGAAAATCCTTTTATAGATGCAACTAATGTCAAATAAGCAATTATTAAATGAGGGCAGCTTATCATATAGAGACGGGCAGAAGAGTCCATATGTGGAGAGTGGAAGTTTTTGTCTTGGAGACTGGTGAAGCGGGGCATGGAAAAAATGTTTGGAAGTGGTGCCTTCTGTAGAAGGCGGAAAACAGGAAATATGGAGTGCCCTGAGCAGAAAGAGGCTTGAGTTACTCATTCAATCATCTCTGTCTTTAATCTTCATTTACTTGATTTGTAACAGAGAAGTTTGTCTTGAGGTTGGAGGACATTTATCTTTGTGTAGAGCAAATCAAGCACCGGTTGCTTAGCAAAGGGTTACCTTATGGGTTAATACTTTTAGTTTTAGCATGATTTTACAGTGTATAAAACTAGTTTTAATATATTTTATCACCTCATTCCCGCTTTTTTTGATCCAAATGAATGCCTGTGGCATAAAAATGCATTACTAAGGGCGACTCAGCTATGAATTTTATTTTCTCTTTATGGACTAATGTGTAATAATTCCCTGTGAACCCTTAAGGCTGTGAATATTAATTTTCTTACTATTCGAAAACCTTTATTTTACTAAAATATTTGCAGTTTCTATACTTGTGTGAGGCCTGTGATGACTCTAAAAGTGTTGTCTATGCATGATCTGTTAATCTCGCAATTTCTTACCAGGGTTTCCTGAAATCTCGGGTCCAACCTGTCCTTGGTCGGGGGGACTGGGACTGGATTCCGGTATGGCGTTATCCTCGGGGGCCTCTGGTGCAGCTGGGTTTGCAGCATTAGGGACTGTAAGACACAAGCATACAAAATCAGCCTTGGCTGTTGAACCGAACAGCTAAGAGTTATTGTTTTTAGAATTTTTCATTATTTTTGCTTTGCTTTGAGACGGCGTTTAGGCAGTGCGGTTATCTTTGCATGTGTCGGAGGCACAAAAAGGGTCCGGGAACGTCTGTGAAACACGCAAGTACCTCTGTCCTGTCATAAAAAATGGCTTCACGTCTGCATTAGCGCCCCTTCAGCAAACACTCAGACAGGCATTTTCAACACTGACACTTTCATGAGACCCATGCACGCACGCGCGCACACAGGACATTCGTACAATACACTTAGGCATGGCAGAATGAGGCTAACGTAGTTATATATTAAGTTTTTATTGTTTTACATTATTCATTGTGTTAAAAGGCCATAATATGCCTTATTTATTGCTCTAGCTTTAACTCTGCCTAAAACAGGCAGACTTCTGAGGATGAGTGGATTGGAGGACAGGAAGAGGAGCTAAGGAGAAATGTGGGAGGTGTGTGTGTGCGCGTGTATGTGGGGGGGGTAAAGAAACTCTGAAGGGAATGCAAAGGAAGCAGACAGTTTATCTGAGTGTCTGTTGTGATTTCAGTGACGCACGCTTTGAAGTCTTTGTGTGGTAAACACCGGTGGGTCCGCAGCCTGGCTTTTATGAGGACACAGCAGACAGCAGACAGTTATTAACCACTGCCCAAGTCAGCCTGATGGATTCCCCAGCACACTATCAGATGCACCTCCTCTCCTAAGTCTTATCTGCATCTGCCCAAAGGCCTGCCCAAGGGCATGTGTGTGTGTGTGTGTGTGTGTGTGTGTGTGTGTGTGTGTGTGTGTGTGTGTGGTGTGTGTGTGTGTGTGTGTGAGAGTGAGAAACTGAATATGAGAAGGAAATTTGCATTTTGGGTCCCTTGTGGTGAGAGTGTGTGGCCTGACTGCATGTGAAAGCAGAAGCGGTGGAGCAGTATAATTTTTGTTCCCACCTCTGTCTGCCAGGGAAATGTTGGAGTGATGGATGTCTGGACGACATGTATAAACCACAACACTGAGGGCAGCTTTTTGTTTAGTTTGGGTTTTCTGGTCTTGATCAGTTTGACTGTTTTCCTTCATTAACAACTCATACTTCTTAGTTGGAAAAGATTCACATTCACACCCATGTGCCTTGTCTGACTGTTCTGTATTTTTATGTTTTTTGCTAATAAATTGTCTCTGTGGTCAAATGCCAATAAAGTAATTCTTAATTTTACTGTCAGAGAAGAGTCAATAAAATTCAAAAATTACAAATAACAGTGAAAAAAAAAAATCTGAGAATTTGGACATTCGAAACAACGATTTATAGGAAATCAAACACATCAATTTACAGACACAACACGTCGGTAACATATAGGTTCTAGGCCCAGCCTGCTCTGTGACGATCACAGCGACAACCGAATGTAAGCTTGAGCTATTGTGCAGCATCAATAATAGATGAGAGAGGACAGGAGTGAGAAGTGGAAACATCCATGAGCATGGCAGAGGATAAGAGAGGACACAGTGATCTGATTCACTCGGCACAAACAGCCCCAACGCTGTGTGTCACTGAGCATGTGCAGTGAGCGTTCTAATGTTCTGACCCATTTTTCGCCGCGTACTGCTGACATTTCCCTTAGCTGTGCAGACAGCAACTAACTCAGAACTGCCAACCCGCCAGAAGGAGGGAGGGGGCGGGCGGCCGGGTGGTTGGGAGGGGGTGGGGGGGTGCGAGAGGGGCCATGATCGAGCGACAGAGGAGACAGACCAGGACTAAAGATGCAAGATGCGTGCAAGGTTGTGAGTCAACATATTTTTAATGAGCGCGATGGCGTGATGTGGGGGAAGAAAGAGTCGAGCCGGCGATGGATGCATAAAATATGGCCTCACTGTATTTCCCCTGTAATCAATTTCGCTTCCCTTACGCCGCACATTTTATACGGACAAAGGACGGAAAAGGTGGCATTTAGACTACAGTGGGCCATCGATGTGAAAGGGCGTATAATTTCCTCCGAACAGATGATTCAATGCGATTCCGCCGCAGCGCCACAGAAAAAGATATGAAAGAATAAATCACCCAAATATAATCCATAGAGCAAAGTGCAAAAGAATTGGACATATGGAGAGATCTTTGGAACTTGGCCACAGGAAGCACTGGCGTTCAGCTGCAGAGGAAATGTGGCTTAAACACAATAGCATGCGGGGACACGGCCAAGCAAAGCCCTTCGTGTGTGTGATAGAAAAAAGGACATAAATCAACGTCAATCTTCATTCCGGTGTAACATGAAGAATTTGAGTCTGGTCCGTTCATTTGATGTTCATTAATTATTCGCCCTTTCGGGGGTTTTCAATTATTTGGCTTATCTTTCAACTTATAAAATGTTCAAATGAAGAAAAAAAGTCACTGCTATTTTTCAGAGGCCCAAGGCGGAGTCGACCCAACGTATTCAGTTAAAAGTTAACAGAACAGAAAAGGTAACAAACAGTCAGGTTTAAGAAGATGGAACCAACCAACTAATGAATCATTTAGTTGGGTCATTTGCTTTCAAAACACCGGCTGCTCTTCATTTTTATATTTATGCTCTTTTATTAAATCAGTCTGGCAAGTTTCAATTCTTTGAGCTTGTGGAGTAATAAAACAAAACGTTCATTTATTCTTTTTTTTTGTGTGTGAGTGTGTGTGTGTGCCACCAGTCCAACTGTAATATAGGGCAATATTCATTTTGAAATCATAATCTCTCGGAAGATCAGAGAAATGTAATCAGAACTTATTTTGTGTCAAACGTTTATCTGATTTATTCCCTCCCTCGTTTATTCAGTCAAGCCTTTCGTCATCTAAATGTAGCAAAATGATCACATTAATGAAAACAGCTCTTTAAAAACCGATCACACACTTGGGACATACATGAAGATCTCGTCAAACGCACTCTGGATAATTCAGTGGCTGGAAGAAGAAGCAGAATTAAATCCTTTCCATCTAATCAGAGAATTCAAGAAATAACAGATTAAAGCTTTGTGGGTGCTCTAATTTCTCGCTGGTTGAGGCAGGTTGGACAGGAGCGCATTAAAAACCTCCTCACAGAAATAGATGTAAAAGCAGTGGCAGCTGGGCCAGCAACATCTTTTCTAACAAGGTTTTTAGGGCATGTTGATTCTGAGTGACAGCTCGTTTCAGACGGTTTCAGGAAACGAGTGCGCGGCTCCGGCTACTCAAAAGCCTTCCTCGAACTCCTCCTTCCACTTCATTAATGCCACATCGGGGAATTTAGCTTTTTATAAGAAAATCTCTCCAGTTAATAGTTTAGTGTAAGATTCTCTGTGGCCTCTGCTCCTGCGGACGCGTTGGAATTGGGTGAAGGTGCAAATTTATCCAAAAACGCACGTCTGCCTGGCTCTGAAACGACTGTGGGAGCGTTTCATTGTATCTGCTGATTTGTTGTGACTCAGGCCTCATGTCTGAAAATACCGTTGCCATGGCGCTGGCTTCAAATACCCGCACGCAAACTTGCAGCACGAACAAACGCGCTCAGCGCGACTGTTTAATTTTTGACACGTTGGGATTCTGCTTTTACAATGGAATCAGATTAAGTGGTAGCCAGATGTTCCTCATGGACGCTTGTGAAGTGCGTGTTGGGTCAACACTGCGGTGGGTGTTTACAGAGCAACACATCTGTGTACTGTAGCCTGTCAAATTGAGGACGCCAATCGTCACTTTCTGACTAGAGCTGTCTGAAACCAAATGTTCCGTTTGAGGATATCCAAACAAAGCTCATCTGTTTACTTCCAGCATATTTAAATGACCACACACGCTTACTTCAAACACATTTTTCATTTATGGATTTTGGATAATAATCAGGCAGAAGAGCAGCTGAGAAGCATCAGCCCGCCGACCTTTTTATGTCCCCTGTCACAGTCATTTCTAAATGATTTATTTCTGAATTATGACTGTACGCATAAACAGCTGCATATGTACATGTGTGCTAAATTAAATTGCTACATATATATATTTTAAACAGTAATCAGAACACAGAGTATGAGCGTGTTTTACACTCATCTTTAACTAAAGACAAATCAGGTTATTCCATCATACTGAAACAACAACTCAAGGAAATTCAATACCACAGTTCATAAAGCCGACCCTCTTATTGATTCATAGCACGGCTCCCGTGTCATATATGGCGAAATCTTTAGCAGCAGAAAACCCTCTGACATGCCCATATCACCATCAAAAAACAATATTTGAATCCATTTTGATACCTCGCATATGAGCCGAAGATATGGTGTCTTTGTGACCACTGTGTGGGTGTTACGTGAATATTACTGGAATTAATAAATAGTAATTTTTCTATAACAACGTATGTTTATGTTTCATTTTTTAAAAATATGTAAAAACTAATAAATTAAATGTAATATATTCATAAATGAATAAATACTTTTAAAGATCCTTGCCCTCCTGTGCCACTTTTCTATGCTGCATACAAGCTGAAAGAGTCTAGTTAAATTAGTTTATAATTATTAATATAATTGATTGTCTTGCAACTACAATAACCTAAAAAAAAATTTAAATCTTGTGTGTTGACTATAATAGTTTTTCAATAACTTATTCACAGTTAAAAGTGTGTTTTACATTAGAGTCCAATATAAAACACGTTTTCTGACTCACAGTATCTAGTTAGGTTTTAATTTTCTCAAAAGGAAGTGGACACAATGTCTGTGCAGTCACATGACCACCTCTGACAGCAAACAGTAACACCAAGAGCAGCACAAACTTCGAGTCCTTGTTTAAAGGAAACACTGCCTGCGTCTGTGTTCCCCGTGTGAGCAGAGTGCACGTTTACCTTGCCCGACTTTCATGATGACTTTCATGGCTTGGCTCTTGCACGCGCCTCCCTCGCGGTTCTCCAGGCCCTCGACCGTTCCATTGGAGGTTGCTGTGATACAGTGGTGGGGGTGACGGAGATAAAGAGGGAGGAGGGGACGCAGGGTTAAGGGAAGGAAGGGAGAAAGAGGAGGAGAGAAGGTGACACAACCGTTAATGAGCACATAGGTAACACGGAGAATGAATCAATATTTACAACGGGCACTGATTAGCTGTTCCACTGATTATCCGTTCTCACCCTCAATCAACTTCTTGATCCTCTAGCACTCGTTAACACAATAAAGTCAAGCCCAGTGACTGAAAAAGCATTAGGGTGGAGGGAGTGTTGAGGTGAGGAGAAGGAACACAAGCAGACCTGTGTAAGTGTGTGTTCTGCTCTGCATAGTTCAGCAGGGAGACGTGCCAGCGAGAGCTCCAGACGCATGCCAAGTCCTCCAGCAGCTTACTCCCTCTGAGCCACATGTGTCATTACTTGCTGGTAGTGCTGAGAGCTAAATGCCTCCCTTAATGCTTGTGCTTCGCATGTGTGTACATTTATATATTGGAGCCGGGAAACGTGTGTGTGTGTGTCAGTGTCGGCCTCTCACTCCATTTGTTTTAAAGCGAATGTTCTGCTCCGGCTTGACTGACGAGCTCTGGGTCGAAGGTTGTTTATTCAATGTCACATTCACTTCGCATGCTGTGACACAATTGGCCGTCTATTTTAGGCATTTATGATAATGACCTAGGGAGACAGAGTGTGACTCTGACCTTAACACTGAGTGGCAAACACAAGGCATGCTGTGCTGTGTGTGTGTGCGTGCGTGTGTGTGCGTGCCTGTGGGTGTTCCTGTGTGGTGTGGATGCATGTAATGGCAGCTCTAATTTTGGAATTCCCCAAATGATCTGCATCTCCGCTTAGTGTGCTGTTTTAACTGACTCCCTTCCTCTGAAATGCTTTTGTTTCTCTTACTGAATTATCCGTCTTGCTCCCTCTACCTCCCCCTCTCCTGTTTTTTTTTCACTCCCTTCATTTAGTTTTTTTTTTTATCAGGGGTATCTGAGGTGACCCCTCCCCTCCCCTCCCTTTAACTCAATGACCATCTCCCTGGGTGATTGCTTCAGATGGCACCCTCATTATGATGACAGTCTTGGAGAGGACATTTATCTAATGATGACACAAAGACAGAGGCGGACTAAACTAGATTGGGGGGGGGGCAGGGGAGGGGTAAACAACGTTCTATAAACTTTTGCATAAACTAGCCCTCGGTGTCATAAAGTATCGGCGTTTCTATGTACGTTTACGGGTTGTGAACCGATGTTGTAGCAAGCAGTGTCGAATTCTGGCTCCCCAGCTATGGAAAAGCTCATCTAGTTGATTCATGCCTTGTCATTCCTAAGCATTATTAATGTTGACATTCTGTTACCCAGCGGGAATTCTGCTTTGTACCCTGCTGAAATTGAAGAAAACTAAATAATGAATCGCTATAATATTATGTTACATTATCAGATCATAGGCAAAGCCTAAATTAAGGGAACCACAACATTTTGTTAGCGAGACCCGGCCATGTGATAATTTGCGAGAATGATTGTGATAACATTGTGTCAGGAGCTCCTTGACAAATCCCCCCCCCCACTCGCTGTAGACTCAACACAACCGAGGAAACCGTGACACTGGAGTGTATATACGAGGGGCCAGGGGAGCGGGGAGCGGTGCAGGAACAAAGAGATTTGGATTTTACGCGGTACATTAATACAAGAGACCACTCGAGGATAAGTGAGTCTTATGATTCAGGGCTTACGCACATCGCTTTTAGATAGATCGCTCAAAGACAGTGAGGTGAGCAAGCCTGCTGACATTCTCAAAACCATTTGTCTGCCCTCCATTGCCCGACATTACCACAAGTGGTAACCTCATGCGAGCATTTTGTGCTCAATATCTCTTTTTACGTTCTTTTTTCCTTTAATGTGCAGGGCAAGGGTGGCCAGAAATTAGCCCTTTGAAGATTGAGCTCGAAGGATTGAATAATCTGACTAAGAGTAAGTGTTGCGCTATGAATATCCACTCAGGGAGAGCAAATCGTCTTGGTGTTAACTCACCGCTGTCATCTAAATTAACTTATTCCTTCAGGCCGGATGAACAGGGCTGCTGCGCTACTGATGTGGCAAGATGATAAGTTGATCCTGCGAGGCTCCTGTTTAGGTGAACAACTGTGAGACGTGACCACTTCACATGGTGTTTGCGTTCAGGCCATTTCAAATGTCAAATCATTCTAAGCCTTTACCGTAGGAAACTCATAATGCGATCAACCATGGCCAATTTTAACCAAATGGGAATCTTTTAAGCGCAGTTCAAGATGAAAATCTAGCATGGAAACAACTGTTGAGTGCATTAAATAATGAAAGAAAACATGGCTGTAACCGCTGTCATTTTAAGCCCTGTGATATCGGCATGTTTTATGTATCTGCTATGTGTTCACTCAAAAAAAAAATGGTTACCAGATGATTTCTGGTACTAAGCTCTGCATACTCAACATCAAGGACACAGCATTTTCCCAAAAAATATCTCAACAGACCGTCATTCACCCTATCGCCTCCATCTCACACCCATTTTATCCACATATACTGATGGTAATCCAAATCTGGATGTTCAGATGTAAAAGGTTGGCAGCTATTAAATGTTTTTCCAAGAGGAAACTGGGGAATTGGGTCTTCCTGTGTGTCTCGGCAGATAAAAACACGAGGGGATGAAGAAACGACATGGCGAAGAACAAAGAAAGTCCCATTTTGCTCCTAATGATTTAGTGGAACAAATCGGTTCAGGGATTGTGGTCCGGAATACCCAAAGAATTGGTCATTGCATGAAGGAATGTTGCTTCTTTTAATAAAACGGTCGGCTCCGAAGCCGGGGTTTTTTGATTTAAGGCTGTCTTTGTGGGTGTGGATCATTGGCCACAGAGTGACTAGTGGGAGAACAAAAGACCTACAGCTGCTGAAGTCATAACAGAAACCAGGTGCCAAATGTTGATGTTGGGAAATATCTCAAGTATAAATGTATCAGCCAAGAGAACGCCTTTCAGGGGAAAGAGCTGGCCTCTAACAACAGCTCCCGTTCCAACAACATACACATTTCACTGGTGCTAGCACGTTACCATGTAAATGCACATGATTACAATTACACAAATGCACACAGATTTCACAAGGACATTGAGGGCAGAGCGGATGGGCTGTTCCCCGGAGGAGAGCAGTGAGAGATGTGTGAGAGACGCAGTGGTGAGTGGCCAAGATGACAGAAGCCCGGGCTATAGTGTGATACAGTGGTCTATATTTATTCTCAGGTCTGCTAAATGAGGTCACTCAGGTGGTCTCACTGAATACATTCTCCATCTCCATCATGAATCATCTGCTGCTTATTATTCCTGTCCAGCCCATGGGGGGGAAGGGGGGTTGGGGGGGGTTGCTTTTATACAGAGCAATAGGCTGTGTGCATGCGTGTGTGGACACACTGCAATGTCTGAGTGCGCGCCAACTTTTTGTGCTCGATATCTGCCCAAAGCGCAGAACGAAGGCATGGATACAGCCTATGTGACAGGGAGCAGGTTGTTTAATGAGAAAGTGGATGAGAGGTGACATTCATTGGGTACTTTTTTTTTTTAACACCTCCCTTTCTCAACAGACTTCCATTTAGACGGCCTGAGCAGACTGCAGGTAGTCACAGTAACCAGCACTGATCACGTCCACATTTTAGAAAATAAAAAAAGCGGTGGGGGCACTAAATATAGAAACAGAAGAAGACATTTGACCCCCCTCAGCATCAGGTTAAAACAGACCACGCTTCAACGTAAACAGGTGGACTACCCGCATCCATCAAAAGCAGCCATTAAAAAGCAAAATGGATTTTTCTCCTGCCCGCTATATTCCCGTTTCATTTTATCGTTTACATTAGGAAATGCGAGTCAGAGTAGAGAGAGTGAAAGGAGAGACGCATTTGCACAAAATATTTCACTCCTGAATGAGCACAGAGAGGGTTAGATTAGGTTTATGGGCCTGATTCCAGAGATAACCCTCCCCAGCAGATCGGGCATGCACGCCAGCACACACATACACACAAATGCACGAGGGCACACGCACATAGACACTTGCACAGAGTGAGGTTGGCAGACTGGAATAATACTAAAGGATCTAGATGTTTGCACTTTGAACCTTTTCTAATCCTCAGTATTAGGGCATGGGTAAAGCCTGATTATGCTAGAAGGAAATGGATCTAAATAGAAGTCCCAGGCCATCAGCCGTCTATTCCCATGTCCCAGAAATAAAAATGGAAATTGGTAATCAACCTCCGACGCTTTACCCGCCGATGCTGTCTCTTTTGCCATGAGCTGAGAAAATTTATTCCAATTTCCTCATATCACCTCAGACTTCTGCGACCTGGTGAAATAGCCATAGCTTTTAAAGTGGCACTGCACATCTTTCATGCTGCTTTGAGAAACCAGTTAGGGCATTTTAATTGTAATTTTGAATAAAAGCATTGATGTAACAGTCATTTTGATTGTGTAAGAACTATGTAGTTCTTTGTACAGTTCTTGCAATGAAGTCCTAATTCTACAATCCGCTGCCATCTCCCTGGAGCTGCTTTTGCACAGGTGGGGTTAGCAGGTAGCGGCATTACTGTCAAGGCTTGAGGTGGTGAGTGGCCTACTGCACACAACTGTTGCTCAGCTCATTGCTTCAGTATACAGCCAGAGGGGGAGCTCCTCTCCTGTGTCCTGATTAGAGACTGTCTCTCCATCTCCCGCTCTCTCCCGCACACACACATACACACAAATGCACACACAGCAGGAAAAGAGGAGACAGGGAATTGGTTGCAAAAAATATATGGACATGTAAACACTTTGGCTCAAAGAAACACAGACACACACACACACACACACACATGCACACACATGCACACACAGAAGCTTCCTGGGTTGGTCAGTACTTAAGTGGTCCTTCAGGAGCAAAATTACAGGGTACATCTGAATCCTTCCAGCAGAGAGCACTATGGTATAGGTTGGGTGGGGGGGGGGGAGGGTTGCTTGATGTGGAAGGGTGAAGGAGGAAGGTGTTTAGAGATGGAATGGTAAGAGGAGTGGGGGGTTGGGGGGAGATAGGAAGGGAAAGGAAGTGGGAGATTCCAAGCAAGTGTATGTGCAGGTCAGGGGTGACACCTGATCTGGAGTGTACTCTGTGCGTGTCTGTGTGCATGTGTGCATGTGTGTGATGATGGTGGCGGGAGTTGGGGGGTCAGAGAACAGGAGAATCTAAGCTTGCATATGTTGTTGAGGGAATACGGA
The DNA here is from genome assembly GCF_003711565.1 of Takifugu flavidus. NCBI lineage: Eukaryota > Metazoa > Chordata > Actinopteri > Tetraodontiformes > Tetraodontidae > Takifugu > Takifugu flavidus. The sequence continues at coordinate 3,613,662 of NC_079528.1, read as the reverse complement.
AGGGGCTGATGAAGTGAGTGAACGGAGATGAGAAGAGCAGAATTCGGAAAGAATCATAGGTGGGAGATGATCTTTCTCTGTGCAGCTGAGTACGTGCACGCGAGGACACTTGGACAAATATGTGCACAGGTGTGAAATTGGACTTTTGCATATGGGACTTTTCCTCATGTGTGTTTGTGTGTGGCCCTGGTACATCAGTTCCTGGTTACCGCAAGATGATGCATATTATGGACTACTGTGGTTACCGTCATTGGTCTGTTGCTTAAAGGTGATGGCAGCTTTTAACCTCAGCAGAGGACCTGTCAGCGGCTCCCTAAGTGTCTGTATTTGTGTGCGAGTGTGCGCATTCAAGGCCCTGCAGCCTGCAGATACAGAAAGCTCCTGCATCATTTAGCTGTTGGTTTCTGTGTGTCACCTCCTCGGCGGATCCAGAATGGCGGAGCTTTTACAAGACTGCACTTTTCTACTCCCCATTTCCCATCTCAGCATGTTGCAGACGCTGCTCATGCTCACTGCACTCAGCTTCCCAGAATTCCACATGCACGCACATGCAAATGCCAAGGCGAGCGACTTTAATGTGCTTATGCGGGAGCACAAGTAAACACATTAAAAAAATGTTCTTGTGGGGTTTTCACATCCGCATATACTCATTCCTACATGCAGACAAATGGAAAATACACAGGAAAAGAAAGTACGCAGGAGGCCGTCTGCTGGAGCTGTAGGGGATGAAGGATGTAAAATAACGCGCAGACCTTGGGGACTCCAGCAAGTCATCTGTCTAAAACATGAACAGACTGAGCACACTTTGACATGACAGATGTAGACCGACTCATCTAAAAGCCATCACATCCTCTCTTGCCCCCTTCCTCTTCCCTGCTCCTGCATACACACATGCACAGTATAGGGAAGACCTGCACAAAATGTGCACATACGCCTGCGAGATGAATCCCTACCTAATCTGACAGGTGTGTGCAGCGGAGGAGCTCGGATCACAGAATTTCAAATGCAGGTCGATCGGCACAATAACAGAGTGGAGCCTGAGGGAGGAGGACTAACAGCTTATAATTCCATAAGCTGTTGCATGTTGTATTGAAGTTAGGAGACAGCTGCTGAAACGTCCAATATTAATTTCAAAACCACAGTGCCTGATAAATCCAAGCAAACCACACCTCTACTCTGCTTAATATGGAACATTTTTAGATATTAGCAGTTATTTTAGGTACACTGTACTGTGTTGTGCGGAGAAGTCGCCAGTAGCCTGCACAAACCTCCCTAATGACAGAGTTGCTAATTGCCTGTAATGGCTCTTTTCACTGATATCCACGAGCTGCGGCCACAGAAAACCTCAGCATATCTATAAATATCATGCGCTGAGGATATATCTTTTTAAAACCCAGCTCAGTTTTTCCTCATTTCAGACGGCCGCTATCTCCATGCACATAAAGTGCACACTGGGCCACAGAAGGGGCAGAAAAATGTCAGTCAGTCATTGCTCAGACACTCAGACTGCAATTTTTCTGTTTGCAATGTGTGGCTCTGCTTATCAATTAGACTTACTTTCAAAAACTGGCACAGGCCTGGGGCACGTAGGCATCAACACACTTGAATTCACAACAAGAACAGGTGAAAAAACATACCCTGGGAGTTACACAAACACATGCACGCGTGTGCACACACACACTAGCTCAGGCAGTGCTTCATTTGACTAATAGCAGCTGAAATGTTGCATGTTCAGAGAAATAAGAAGCGGCAAAAGTGGGTCAGAGAGAAAAGACCAGAATTTCATGTTCCTATTGGCCAGAGCTAAAGGTTAGGGGGGATGCAACACATCTTTGAAGCTAACACACACACACAGACACACACACACACACACAGACACACACACAGACACACACACACACACACACACACACACACACACACACAAACAAACAGTCACAAGCTCTAAAGCTAAAGGTTAATTATGTGGGAGTTGCCGAGTTACTGTTTATCTCATGCTATCTCAAGGAGGCACTGGTATGGCTGTTAAAGACAAAGGGGAGTTCCACATTAGTATTTCATTAATCCCGGATGCTCCGTGGTAACTACAGCGACTGGGGAGACCTTGTGCCCACTCCTGTCAATGAAAAGTTTAGTAATCAACATGAACAACTGGTACGTGTGACCTGTACTCCTCCAACTCTTACAACGGTTTATCAATATAGCAGCAGAGCAACGTTCTTCCCCAGGGCGATTCCCTGGGAAAAACTGTTCCTTTGACACTTTGTTGTGAAAAGCAGCAGATGCTGGCCACATCCACTGGTGAGGGCCAGGGTCAAGAAGCCTCTGAAGCTATACAGGATAAAAAGGAATATAATAGTCGGGTTTCATTCTCCATTAACCATCATTTATTGTCGGGTGATGGATGGAGAATACGCTTCGAGAAGCAGTTTACAAAAGGACTCGTAATTAGGACTAACTGCCCTGAAAATGACAAAAACGTGCTTGCAGGATATAGTCCTGTGGACATTTCAGAATAGAAAGGAATAAGTACCAACATGATTGCACTTCTCATTCAAGATAGATAAAACAAAATGAGAGATGAATGGCAGGGGCGAAAGTAGATTTAATTACTATCAAAAGGATCTTTGAAAGTGAGTTAAGTGACTTAACACTGAACCAAGAAAAGGGTTTTAGTATTGTGCAGTTACAGGAAGCGCCACATTAGAAATGGAGTTCAACAGCTATTTCAGCAGTTCTCTATTGTCACTCAGTCGAGTGAACAATCTACTTGGACCGCCTTTCAGACTGTGGTCATTGTAGATTTGAAGAGAAAATTGCCCTTCTTGAATTTCATGATTAAAATGTAGTAAAAAGAAAAATACTAAATCTTTTTCGTCATTATTTCCCACCACATCTTAGCTGCTAGTGATTATAGAGATCCTATAATATGTCCTTCAAATACCAGAAGCTATTAAAGATTGGTACTAGTATGGGAATTTCTAATCTCACACTAATAAATAATAATTATCTTCCTAATTTTGGAGGGAGAAATAAGTATTATAATGAGAAAACATGTGACATGAGGGTAAGAAAGGATAACATTAGACTACGAGAGTTCAGATTCATGATAATTACCCTTTTTAGCTGACATAAATTGTTAAAACCTAGGGGAAAAAAGTGAAGGATTTGAGATTTTAATAAAAACTTGTCACTCAGAGATGCTTAGCTCTCAAGTGTGCACATACTGATAATACTAGCGGAAGGGTGGACTGGGAAAAAAGATAATTGAAGACTACTCTAGTCCCTAAGCAACATACCACCTTTAACACGTGTATGTCCTGACCATGAAAAATTCATGAAATAAAGAGAGCAGTCAGACAGTCCTGAAATCTGGCTATCCCATTAGTGGATCAATTCCAGTACTCTTCTGTCCATTTTATCCAAATAACTCTCAACAGTTATTTTAAAAATAAAAAACAAGATCCATTCATGCCAGTGGGTGGTACTGGTCATTTCTGCCAACATGTGCTCAGCTGACAGATGCACACAGAAGGTCTCTTAGTGAGCTTGTTACTCAGTGGGAGGCTCATTGAAGTTTTTGCCTTGCTTCATTTGCACTGATAATCACATGAGGTGAACCATGGTTCGCTTGCTAAATCCCAGTAGATTATAAAACTGATCCTCCTTTTGCTCTGGCATTTCTGGTCGTCTACAAAGCTGATACAGGACTCTGGATTCTGGTCGTGGAGGGGGTGTCGTCTGCCCCGATCTGAAGGTTCATGAGCCACAAATCAGCCTGCGCAGCCTGATAAAAGAAGCACGGGGACAGATTGGAATGTAAAGGGAGATAGTCGCGGCATGTCAAAGGCCACGAGGCTTCAAAAAATCTGGAACGACTAAAGAGCTACACTCTGAACACACCCCAGCCCACCCCCACCACCAAAGAAGAAAAACCAGTGCTAGAACCCAGCAACAAGTTAATAAACACCAACACCGCAGGGCAGACTATCCTCAGAGAACTGGCCGCTTATGCTGCTCGCATGCAAGAACTGCGCTCGCAGCGTATGGCGCTCATGAATTTTTGTGCATTTCTAAAGCCGCATGAACACTGAGGCTTTTTCCGTGCGTGCGCACCACTCCTACACCCTGTCCAGTCTTTATAGGGAGGAATAACATATTCACTGACCTTTTCAATCTGCCCTTCAGAGCAGGGGTGCTAAACAGAACCATCACGCATTAAAGATGGGGAAACAAGCACTATTATCGCATTATCACTGCCAGACAATATGAAAAACAAAAAGGCACGTGGGTGCACTGGACCGTTACCTCTAAGGTGAGAAACTGAAAACGTCTGTGTCGTCAGGGTGAAAACACAGGGCTGCAACCGCAAGATTTTTGGGGGGAACTGGAAATCTAGTCAATAACATGTTGGAAATTTGAGGAATAAACGGGTCTCAAATTGAAGAACAGTAATTACATGATGTTTCCAAACATCTGGTTTTGTCTTGCTAGTAATCCAGCAACCAAAAACATCAATTTACAGATGCCAAAAACGAGCGGCAAGAGCACTCAGCAAATCTAAAAGATTAGAATTAGCAAATGTTTGGTATTTTTGCTTGATAAATGAGTGAAATGAGAACTGACAAATTAGTTTAGCAGGAGAGGCCTTATACCGTGGGTAGAAGATAAAGGATGCCGAGGTGGACAAAGAGAGAAATGTCAGGGTGAGAGACGGTGAGTGTACTTGTTATTTAGGAGAGAGTTGATGTCAGCCCATCTGCTAGTTGTGCAAAAACAAAATCTGCAAAAGACAAAGAGGGAGGTTGCATGTGTGCGTGGGCTGTATGAGTCCCTGTGATTATACACGTGTGAATGCTTGTGTGCGAGTTCTGTCCGCTGGGGATTCTCCTGTACCTGTGAAAGTGGAGGGTACTAATGAATGCTGACCGTTGCTAACGTGAGACCTGAGTCAGGGCAGCTTAGACAAACATATACAAGAGACGGTGCCAGGCACGAGGTGGCAGAGCAACAGACACGCGATACATTCGGGGGTTAATGTTGCTAATGCGTAAGGGCTTCTAGCGTGCCCGAGAACCACAGTGAAGTGTTCTCCAGCTCTGAGGCTAGGCTGCAACACAAGAAGCAGGGAAAAGAACTCACTTTTTCTCCTTTTCCCTCTTATTTGCCAAAACCCCAATCAGGGAGCACAACAGACCACAGAGAAAATGCTGCTGATTGCATACTAATACACACAGAGCCAGTAGTTAACACACGCACACACAGAGGCTGATTACATCCTCCCTGCTGCTCCTCTCTCCTCATCCCTGGTATCGGTTACACGGTAAAGCCACGTTGATCGAGGATCAGTGATTTTTGGCGCAGGCTATGGGAGCTTAACCTCTAGTCCAAGAGAGCAGAGAGACGGAGGCTCTGGACCCCGTGCCCCTAGCACAAATAAACAGCTACAACACAAAAATGTCTGGCAGACTCGAAACAATTTCCTGGAGGATCTGTCACTGTGCAGGAGAGATGAGGAGAGGAGGATAAAGGATCTAAGAGGGAGAGAAAATAGGAAGAATGGCACGGGAGAGGGAGAAAAGGATTAGGTTGCAGAAGAAAAATGAACAGAAGGGGGGAAAAGAGAGGTAGAAATTAGAACTGTGGGTTGGGGAGGTAAAATCAGTGTATCACTGCCTATGAAGTCATCAAGGCTGCTCGGCACAAACCCCAAAGCAACAACATGTGTTTATTTGAAGACACACAACACCCGCTTTTCTTCATCTATCCATCCATTACGGCACACATACACAAACCCCACAGCGCACAAGCCCGTGGGACTGCTGACTGAAAATATCTTGCACACGGCAACTCTGAATTGCATTAACAAAAAGCACGATGCAACCTCACATTACGCAAGCAAATCTGTGCAGAGAGCAGGAAAATGGACGTGTGAGAACGCATTCAGCCTTTCATAGCGGCATCAATTTGCATCCTAGTGAGAGCATTAGTGGTCGATATAGTTGAACTTGCTTATGTGGTTTGATGCTAATTTATGCCTATGTGTTCGCACTTGTACACTTCTTGTGTATTTGCCCACCGATGTTACTGTTTTTTGTACCTGTGGTCACCCTGGAATGGAACATGGACGTTCTGCCACCGATTTGAGTTCAGAGGAACGGGTTTGGGCTCGGCCTGCTGTGCAGTATTTAGAATCTGTATTTATACGTGGGACAACCACAGCAAACTATCACCGCCTCGTGATTCATGTTTATTTGCTTCCCTTTATACTGGTCTAATTTTCAGTCAAGGAGCTCCTTCCTATTGCAAAATAAAAAGCTTTCCGTAAAAACAAATATTCACACCGCGCCCTGATGAGAGCTTTATCAACCCACCCTCGTGGTAGCCGAGAGAGCATGTAAAGGTTTCCATCACAAGGATGTAACATTGAAACTAACAACCACGAAAATTATACGTCCATATTTCTGCGATGAGTTTGTATAAACAGGCCCGGGCTCCAGTTTTGGGAGGCAGACCTCTTGGCAGGCTCCGGCTGAGGGTGCCACTGAATGGCTGTCGGAAAACAAAGCCATTTTAGAGAGTGCCTTGGAGAAGAGAAACCACTGATGGCAGAGAGAGGAGGAGAGCAAGCTCCATCCGACAGACATGAAGATGTGATTTGAGCTTAGCTACTGGCCCGAGAAAATAAGAAATGGAGAATATGTGTTGGCAGAGCAAAGGGCAAACAACCTCAGACATCTCAGGCGAACAGGCAAATATGCATTTCTGAGGGAGGAGATGGGGGTTAAATCTCCTTATCCCAAGCCAAGCTGCCGCACCGGTACTAACCTGACCTGTAAGCACCGTTGACTGTGAAAATTAAATCTGTTAAGTCTCGCTGCTTAAAATTATAATCGGTCACATCACCGTCAGACAATCAAAGTCAGTCCGTAACTTAAACGAGCATTGAAAGTGTGTAACAATGTGCTGTGATCAAGGCCAATCAAATGGTTATGCTGCTGTTCTCCCAGAATTCAAAATAAGACAAACAGAAATGTTCTTGAACAAGAGCTTTGTGCTCGGTAAGTAATTTTTAATGTCTATGGTATAATTTGCTAACCACGCAATAAAACAATGAAGCCTTTTTTTCTCCTTTATTGCTAACGCGATTATGGGAAAGTCCACAGTGTCCATTGTAATTAAAATATTTGAGTGTGATTTTACTGGAATGGGGGTGGGGGTGTACCAGATGTTAACAGTTAGGGTTTGAAATAAAAAAAACAACCTTTTTAATTAGAAGTTAGAAATGCGTGAGCTATTTGCACCTCTAAATCCAACAATAAAAAGGCTTTTGTCATTTTCTAACACAGAGAGCTTCGTTTTTATCCTGCCTGTAGCCATGATTGGATTATGATAATTTTGCATTAACACTAAAGGATGACATTTAAAACGCCTTACTTAATATCATCACGGTGTCCACACAATTAAAATGTGTCTTTACTGTAAAACACGTATATGTAGAAATTCCTCTTTTGTGCTTCTCCTCTCTGATGTGCTCCTGTGCTCCCATTGCAACACACGCAACACTGAGCACCTGCGTGGGATTGTCCACGTGCACAAAAGTCATACATCATGTGTGCATGTGATCTGCTGCAACCAGGGCAGAAATTTTAACCTTGGCCTTCAGGTCCACTGAGGGCAAGAGGTTGACTTACACAGAAGGAGAGCAACTGCTCTTGCATACACATTTTCTAATGGACGAATGTTACTTCGGGGTTTAAACATTCAGGGTGATGCGGGGGAGCAAACACAACCGAGTGTGAGCATTAGAGATATTCAACGTGCCTCCTAACCTAATCCTTTCAGGTGTGAGCACTAGAGAAAGATCATCCCACAGGTCGCATATAGCTGGTCCGATAATTCTTAAGATTGTTTGTTTAAAGACCCCTTTGCATCAAAAGGAGCCCACAGATATCGCGCGCACACACCTTTCCCATTAATTCTGTTTTCTTTTTATCCTAATAAGTTTTCCATCCAGTCAGGGAGCGGTCTGACTAGAACTACCTGTGAAACCAAACAGGCTTCAAGGGAAAAAAACAACACATTTACTGTTTCATTTGTTGGGAGCTGCAATTTGCCGTCTACTCAGCTGGGGAATTTGCTGAAGGAAAGATCTTGTCTGCTCCACAGTGGCAGTATTCCGGTTGAAATGTTGTTGCATGCAAACTTCAGGATGGTACTGAGATGGAGAGTGACAGCTGTCAGCAGGGATCAGGCTTACCCAGATCAGCTCACAGGAAATCACAGGGGAGGGGGGGGTACCTCTGTTTACTGCCTGGTGGCTTTACCCTTATATAGACCACAGACTAGACCAGTCACAGAAAACATATCACACAGCAGACTTGGCACATCATTTCAATGAGGAGCAAATGGAACAGAGAGGATGAACTTTCTTGGCTCCACTGTGGACACATTGGTATAATAACTGCATATAATGACTCTGTATGTGGGTGGGAGTGTGTGTGTGTGTCCTTGTTTCTATCATTTTTTCCCTGTAATATTTCTTTTACTTTAAAAGCCTGCTGTCTAAACTCACTTCTCTTTAAACTCGAAACCCTAAACAAAACAGTCATTTTTCTCAAAAGCAGCTCATTCTATGCTCTTTGTTTGGACAGTTGCAATTAAATACAACCAGTGTGTCTGCTGGTCATGCAACAAATGGTTAGATATAGTATGTGTACGTGTGTGTTTGTGTCTGTGTGTGTAAGGGACTTGATGGACAGGCACAGGCTGATGCTGGTCTGTGGTTTAGATCTGCGCTGCGTTATCATTAGTGATCCCCTGCTGTGTTTCCGTGACCCCCGTCCTTGAGATTTGACCTATAACCCTCGTCGCGACTCCTGTGAGAGCTCAGCTGGGCCGAGGAGTCCGAGGGGATGGGATCCCCTGTTGGGACGTAAAGACATGGGACACACACAAATAAACACATGCGCTCCCGCAGCATTTGTTGCTTACTTTACCCCACACCTTTTGTTGCTCCTACTCGCCAATGGAAAGAGCAGAAGTGGGTGGGGGTGATGAAGGGAAAGCCTAACAGCCTGGAAGATCCAGCTAAATGTCCACTCCCCGTGCATTTTCTCCTGAAACGATGTCAGCCACGTTTGACCGTTAATCTGGAGAGATATAGGCCGAGCAGATTTACAGAGCCCCGATGGCCCAGCTGTGTTCTGTTTCCTCCAGAGAAAACAGGATGATTCACATCTTCGTAGGAGCGTAAGCGGAAACAGAAGGATTTCAATGCAGTGCGCACAAAGGAAAAGCAGAGGAAGAGTTCATAGCGCAGGTGCTGTCTATCCTTCTCCCGCTCTGTCAAGAAACGCACGTTACGCACAGCTGCGGTGCCGTTATCTGAAGGATACATTAAGTGTGTGGGGGGTGTGCACAGGCTGCAGCAGAATAAATAAGGCATGCTCTTCCAGTTGTAAAGGACAACAATATTAGTGTAATGCCAAGACAAATACGACATCCTATTAATGCTGAGGCAAGAATATGAGCGTAATGATGATCTACTATCAGGCCAGATCCTGCACTTCCTCCCTCGTGAAGGATTTACAAGGGGTTCCAACCATCAGTTCAGAGTCTTAAACACTACGCAGCAGCATATTTTCTTAATGCTTGTATAATAGATCCATCAGCGCAAATGCTCTTACACATGAAAGAGGGTGCATCATAGAGGCTAATTCAACCCACGGTGAAAAGTTGATGTTTTCACTTTCATGCCACAACACATTGCGGTGGAAATGCATGCCCACGCACATGTCACTGACAGTTTAAATATTTATGATATAATGGGGAGACAATATGCGGAGTTGCCCTTAACAGCCCGGTTAGAAAACACTGAGCAGATGTGGAATATGCTCAAGGTGTTTTCTGTAGATGTGTGTCTGTAATAATGCTCAAAGGAATATTTCTCTCCCACGATAGCCTCACATTGCCTCTGGAGAGCCAGCCGCCCCGAAAAAATTGTCACTTGATAACAAAACGTGATGAGCTCCAGGCTCCGCCGCACTCCATCTTTGAGGGGGAGTTCGCAAATATCGATTGTGCTGCTGCAGATCAGAAAGCAAACCATGTGAGATTTAATTTGGTGTGGATTCTTCTTCCAGATGGAGTAGATATTCAACCGTCTTTAACGGAAGGATGATTACATTTAGTATTTTCTGAATAATTTTCCAGCCCCTTCCGCTATATTAAAATTTCAGCGTGTCCGTTTTCCTCTAAAAGTTCGTGCGTGCAGCTTGTTACACACCGTACCGGCTTAGGTGCTGATTTTCCATTATCGTGTGCATCGGTGATCATTTCAGAGATACAGAGAAAATTCAATTACACATGTGACGAAGCTCCCGGGTTGCAGTATCCTCAGATCGGAATGACTAAAACATATGGTATGATTTTAGAAAACTGTTCAAGGCCTTCCAGGAAACACGGAAAATGAGTAGCTAAAGGAAAATATTGATATGCCCTAAGTACAGTCTTGAATACCACTGCTATTGCGCTATAGACGACACCAGGCCAGTTTCTGCTGCCGACATGATTGGAGCTTGAGCAACAGCATATTATTTTATGCTCAACATGTCATATTCTCGAATGACTCAAACCAACAAGACATTACTCTGCAAAATCGCTAAACCCCTTTTGTAGTTTCTGCTCGTGTAAATATTTGAAAAAATGAAACAGGTTAGATATATGTTTCTTGTTTTAAACCACAGATGAGTTCCTTAAACAGCCCGAAACTGTGTGTTTTGTTTAAAATTGACCGTATGATACTGAAATAGATGTAAACATGTCATCTGCCAGGGATTTCTCTATGGTAATGAAGGAAACTTTGCAAACTGTGAGGCTCATTTTAGTGCTTTGTGAAAAACAATGGAGGTCTGTGGCAGAAAATGCATTTTTGTCAGCTAAATGAGCTTTTTGTTGACAGACATAAAAAAGGATATTCTGGTTGTATCACAGCCTTCGTGAACAAACCCAGTTCTCTTTCTTGCTGCGGCTTTAATAACGAGTTTAAAAAAGACCAACATTAACGGTTAAATTACAGGTTGGTTTTAATAAGTCTGTCAAAATTTGAAGGGTTTTGAAAGGTACTTTTAGTGGTTGTAATCTACAGATGGCTAAAAGTGCCCTGTTTAGTGCAACCCTCTTTCAAGATATTAAAAACACTACAAACCACAAAAGGTGACAGAGGTGGTCCCCAAAACTCTGAGGGGGGGTTGTGCTTCCTGAACCCACCATCCCACCCACCCACACACACATACGCACAAAGGGTAATATACCTTCCTGCAAGCACAGGCCTGTTAAATGTCTATTAGGATTAAAAGGGCTGCTTTGGACTGGCTCTGATTCTCTCACCGCTGTGGAATGTCCCACTTCACCAGCGATAGTTTGTCTATATTCTAACAAAGATCAGAAGGACTTGCCCTCATGATACCCTCGTGAACACGTAGCAATAACAACAGCTTTGCGCCAGTACTGCTGAGCAGGACTGTCGGTGTTGACGCAGGAGTGCTTTGTGATGTGTTCCAGCCCCGAACGGCTCTCACACCCACGGTTGAAACTCATCGATGTAATTAGTAATCAATGGATCTGGGGGTACTTTTAATCAGCCAGCAACGAGCGCTGCAGTTTGAATTCTTGGGCTGCTTGATTATACCATAAAACCTAGTTCCATTATTAATCAAAGATAATTTTTGAACACAATTCTTTCATTATGGAAACCTGCTTCAAAAGGTCAGAATTAACAACGAGATGAGCACTTCTAATTCTTCAAACCACCCTTCGCCAATGAGGAAGGGACTGGATGACACTCTGATAATATTAAATCAAACTAAAAAACACATGTAGACTATATATTCTTTGTCTTTAATGTGTTGTTTCCTTTATTTATTATTGTCATTATTGTTATAATATTATTATGAGTAGCTGTAAACCACCTAGATTACAGCCTCCTCTTTTCTGTGTTAATATGTGCATGATTTAAAACAAAGACTGGTGCATTATTTAAGTTCATTTGAAGCTACTGCTCAATACAAGTATCAATTAGAACAAAGTAGCTGTGGTTATTTAGAAATTAAGGCATCTAACAAGTATATAGAGATGAGAGCAAAATGTCTATATATGAGTGATTATAGTACAAATAATAAACTACTGTTTAACACTAATGATGTCAAGTTTTTACTGAACGACTTATTATTTAATTATCATGCAAAAACTAGCATTACTTTAAAATAGCCTGTTTTTAATTCATCCTATTTTATACGGTTAAAAAGCTGATATGGGGATGTCTTGGAAAAGGCTGTTATTACTGTTGTGGAAAAGCAATTTAATAGGCAAAAATGCAATTCACATACGAGTGTGTATAAGGGCTCGATTCAAAAACAGTGAATGGCATACAAATAAATAGAGTTAAAATCGAAGTCCCTCGAAATTATACTCAAGTAAATTGGTACTTCAAGTGTACGCAGTAATTGCAGGACTGCGGAAAGTTGACTTGAACCCCCTGAACTCCGGCTTTCGCTGTGCTCTGCTCATCACCTCGTGGCTGCGAGCGGCTGCAGCACCCATTAAAAAACAGTTTTAGCAGGAAACTCCCAAGTGTGACTCAGTGTAGCTGAATGTGAAGAGGAGATCATTACCCTGACAGTTCAGCCATCTCGGGTTAAATGAAGGTTGGAGAGTTACACGTTGACAGTAAGACAGACTTACAGGTGATATAGTAGTTGACGTTCCTCTTGAACTCCAGGCCCATGTAGTTGGGGCTGAACTCCTGGAATTTGATGGTGAACTTGATGTTCTTCTCTGGCTTGTTACAATTGACCAGCACGTTGGGATCGAGGACTGTGCTGCAGCTCTCCGCCTGCTCCCTCTTCACCAGATACAGCTTGTAGTACTCGTAGTCTCTGCCTTGGTCCGCTTTTGGACAGATGATGTCCAGCTTGTCACCAATGTCTGGGTAGATCACCAGGCCCTTCCCAGGTACAAACCTAAGGGAAGAGAAAAAAGGAAGCAAGGTGGTGTAAACACATCTTGAAGGAAGCCTGGAAAAGCAGCCTCATAATTCATCAACAGTTTATACAGTCGTAACTCTTCGAGCAACAGAAGTAATGGGTTTGGATGAGTCTCATACGGGCTTTTAGGCTAAACGCACTTGATTTGGCCCCACAGAAACATTACATGTGGCTGCTTGACCTCACTCAGCGTTATTTGACTGAGCCTTTCACACAAATCCTCTAACGTTATTTGTCAAATGTGGATTCAAATCAAAGCATACCGACGTTTACGAGGAGGGAAACAAGATGGCCAAATACAAAATGGCTGCCACCGAAATGGCTACAGGTAGGATTTACCTGAGGAATGCCACAGATTCTCATTTCATATTGCAAAGTTCCATGTAAGACCAGTATTTCCACCTAAGATCTAGGCTGTCTGTACTTCAGAGGTCCAAGCTCTTGGAAGAAAACAACGAACGGGGGTCAGATGGGAGGTTGAGGCTTCCTCGTTCATCTTCTCTCTGCCATGATCATCTGCTCAAGGATTAAGATAATCCATCTGGCCTCAGTGTACCTCTCTGCCTCGCTCTTTGCTGCCAAAGCAATCAGATCAGCACTCAGCTTTCTTTTATTCACTAAAGGTGGGGAACAGGAGGGAGGTGACCCACAGAGTGTGTGTAAGTGTGTGTGAAGAGAGGGGCAGGGTGCACTGAGTGCTCCAGTGTGTTTGGGCAGCGGTGTGTATTTTTATGGATGTCTGTGCGTGTGGGTGTGTGTGTGTGTGCGTGCGTGCACGTGAGTCGCAAAGCAAAATGGGCTGAGGTTGCAGTCTGATGTAGGGGCAGGGGGTAGGGGCAGACGGGCTGAATCATTGTTCTGGACTTGTTTGAGGCTTAAAATGTCAACATGGTTCAGCTCTGCTGTCCCAGTTAGCCAAGCATTAACCCAGACAGCCGGGCTGACCACGGGTGTGTTTATGTACGGGTGTATGTGTGTGTGTGTGTTGTAGTAGCAGACAGTGAGCACAGCGGCTATCTACTAGATCTGCCCATGCCAGCGGATTTAAGCGGGATTTAACGGCGTGCAATGCATTTGTTGTTCATTCTGATCTCTCACGTTTTTAACAAGACATCATGCCCTGGGCCTCCCCCCACCTACCCCTCCCTTCTATTTTTTCCTCCCCGAGTGTAATCGCACCTTATCTACAGCCCCTCATTTCATCATCACACACATCATTTCACCACTAAATAACTGACTCTTCAGACAGACCCGAGAATGGGAGGATGGGGATGCCTCCTGGATGAGGAGTGTGTGAGAAAAGGGGCGCTTACGATCGCCCCATGTTATACGCTGGCAAATGGCCAGCCACTGTGCTAAACCGATCGTTTCGAAATTCATGTTTTCTCAGGGAATACCTTCCTCCATGTAAATGTACATGATTGGATTAGGCCTTTTCACCATTCGTGGCCATTCTTCTTCGACAGCGACACCACCGAATAATGAGAAGAGATACAAAAAAATCGGGAAATTTGCAAACCGGTCAAAATCGATGATGTCAAGGAGGCATGTTCCATGTAGGAACTGTAATACCAGCCTGGAAACTGGTGACGCGTAATTTCCACGCTATTGTCTAGAGTGTTGTCTTTGTGGCGAGGAGGAGGAGCCTGGAGAGGGAGAGGAGGGGCTGCGGTAATTCAAGGCCCGATTTGTGCTGGCGTCCTTTGTCCCAAGACTCCCACAAATTTGTGGTTCTGTAGCAACAGTATTCCGCTTTTTATCATTAGCGTGAATGTGTGAGTGCAGACGTGCACATGGGCTCGTGCGCACGCAAATAGGTTCTCCTGCGTGCGTGCGTGCGGTCGCGCACCACAGCAGAATGCACATGCGTGGGTCTATGAAGACACAATCAGCCTCTAATTGGATCTACAAGATGCATCAGTGAGGCATAAACACGTTTCCATGGCAACATTAGGCTTTGTTGCTGACCACCCCCTCTCCTCCCCACCTCTTCTCTATTCCTGCCCCGATCCCTTCAATTTCAATCTCAGCCCCCTCTATTTCAACTCCTCAATCTCATTCCTCCTAGCTTTATCCCTTCCTCTCATTCACCTCAACTTTTCCCTCATTCTTCCTCCCCCTGTCTCCCCCACTCTCTTTACACACAAAAACACCTACAGAACGAGCCTGGGGAGGGGGGTAAACCAAGTAAACATCGCATCAATAGACCCCATTTTGTTTCTACCCAACAAGTAGGTATCGACTTTTTCTTTATATAATTACATATATATAAAATCTGAGGCTTACATGAAACGAGCCTCGCGCTACATGTCTCAGTTTCGCAATCCATTTATTCCATTATCAAAGTGTGCAGCAATAATTTAGATGAATAGCTGAGATTTCCAAAATCTTAATATCTTAATATCCCTGAAGGATTTAATCACAAGTCGGCCCCTGTCATTGATTCAATTTTCCGCGCAGGCTTCCTCCTCGGTGGTTAGATAGCTATCCGAACTGAATTCTCCGCTTCTGTTTCCCAGCCTTTGTTAACCGGCTGCTATAATGAGGCTCTGGCTGCTGTGGAGGTCTGGAAGCGCCATCGCAGATGGGAAAGAAGCAACATAAAAGAAATAGGGCAGCAATTAGTGTTTAGCCCATTTTAAAAGCCCTTCACTTGGCAAGCTGCGTCCCAGCTCCAGTCCAGGATGTGAAACTAAACTGGTGGGCTGGGACATTGTCTCCCGTTTGTCTCTCTGTTGGCTTAATCAGCGCCACTACGATGCTATACACAACCACGCAATGGAAAGGAGGAGACCAGTGGCTGAAGATTATTGTAATTTTGAGGAGGTCGAAAAGGAAAAAGAGGGGAACAGGAGGCTGAATTGCATCTTCCATTCATGTTGTCTGGAGACTTTATAAGACCTGTTGATGAAAGAGGATTGAGTGCACAGAGGAAGAGGCGTGCTGGTACAAATGATGTTTCTGGGAAATGACCTCGAACGTGAGAGAGCCTTTATTCCCCTCCTGTCAAACGAGGTGGATCTGCCTGGACCAAACAAAATAAAGAGAATCATTTTCCAAACAAGCAAATGAGGTTGGTTTTTGTTTCATCTGGATGGCTCCGTGGTGCGCTCAATCCTGTAAAGAGCTAACACAAACAGACCTACGCTGCAGCACAGCGGAAAGAGAGAACAGAAAACAACGAGGCCGAGGACAGACCCCTCCTCTTTTCTTTTTACATTCCACTGGTGAATATGAGCACATGATCTCACATATGCTCACACCACTGCAGCCACCTCCTTCCCATACACATGCACACACACACACACGGATGTGAGAGCGCACTAAAGCACTGTGGGGTGCATCCTGGACCTACCAGCCCAACTTCCCAGCCACCCCTATTCAAGCACGCTGCCCTCACCGACTTTCATATGAAACGCTGCCTACACAGGCCCACTCAAAGCCCCTTACAGAGCCTCAAATCAACCCTGCACACCCCCACCCATCCTTTTCCCCAACTAACCCCCCTCCCCCCACCCCCCACGTCCAGTCAACCCAGGCCTCTGCCCCGAGCATAGCCCTGGCAGTCAGCCTCAACCGCTGAATGAATGGACCCCAGACACAGGAACTGTGGGAGAAAGGAGCAGAAACTGCTCATATCAACAGTATGTTGTCAAATTGATTTGTTCCTCCAGGGCAGCCACACAAAAACACGCCATACATGTCGATTAAAATCAATTACCCTCTATTCCATATATAATTCATATGCAATAACTCTTTACGAGAACACGGGCGACGACGGCAGGCTGAAAGTCGATACCTACACTTCTTCCTCCATCTTGTTTCAGTATTCATCACGCATTTAAGTGTGTCGGTTGAAAACAAACGCTCGCAATCATCACCACAACAGGTACTCCAGCCTGGTAATTATCACGCCAGGCGAAGTGTTCCCACAGCAATTATCATTTCAATTTTATATTATCCACAAAATCTGTGCGGTTGCTCCCCAACTATTATTACAGATTATTGTTCCAGCGTGGCAGCCATATTTATGGTTGTTTCAATCAATATCGCAAACGGACTTTGCATAGATTATGTGCTTTCTTGTGAAAAATCACAGCAAACCATTCGCATGGAAGAGGTTACATTTAAATCTGTAAAGAATGTAAAGCTGTGTTATGCAAACAGTGTTTTAGCTGGATTCTTGTGTAATATATATACTGCATAGGGTTACAGCTAATTCGCTCACTTGAATCGGTCCAGTTGTTTGCATAATCTAATCATAGGGTACAAATATGCAACGTTCTTATTCAGGTTATAGAGTATTAAATGATTGTCCTCCAGCCGGCACTGCTTTAGCCTCAAAACCACTTTTAGATCCCTCACGATAGAGCCACATGCTCGTTATTCCTCACAATGGAAACATTCAGACAGCAGCTTTTAGGATGACGTCCTCTTGATGTGTGGTTAAGACTGTTGACACAGTGTGATCATTTAATACTCAGCAGAAAGGCATGGATCGCCGAGCCGTAGGTGTCTTTGCACAGTTCCAGCAAATTTCACCCTATCAATAATAGCGTCTCATTAAGACAAGTGGGCTTTTGCTTATCTTCACAAATCCTGCCCTTCTTTGACATTTGAAGCAACGCCACGAGAGGGTGAAGTGGTCAAACCTCTGTAGCCGGTAGCGCTTGCATTCATAGCTGGCATCTGTCAGGCCATTGGAGGGGAAGATGTTCTTTGGGAGGCCTTACTGTAAACACACACACATAAACACACGCCCCAGTGTACACACACTGGTTTCCTCACATTTCAAACACAGTAAACAAGTCGCCTCACTTCTAGTTCGGGCCACACACACGCGCGCGCACGCACAGACATGGACAAACACAAGGTTCCTGAAATTAAGCTAAACAGGGTCCGTCTGGTTTCAGAATTGTTTAGCAAAAGAGGAAGGATTTGACCTTTATTATGGAGAAGAGGGACAGACCCGGTAATGGTAACAGTATCGGATAAAACACAAACTCCGTCCAAGTTGCAATTTAAGCCTCAGCTTGGCAACGGGGACAAGCTGCTGAGGCGAAAAGCTCGGTGTTTTCCCCCAGTGCTGTTCCCATTAGTGGAACATAAATGAAGATGTCAGTGGCAGAATAGACTGACAGAATATCCTGAGTTTCACCCCGCAGAGAGCCGCTTTTGTATGTGTGAACACAGACACTCTCACAGAGACACAAGCAAACACACACTAGCTTCAGTTAGCTCAGTCAACCGGCTGGCATGCAGAGCAAATCAGATTCGGCGTGACTCATAACAGTTGCACTCAGGCGAATTATAACACACACACACAAATGGGGGCCGACACACACCTCTCACGTTCAACAAACAGGCTCAGTATGCTTGCCCCGGATCACTGTCACAAGGGGCTATAGCATCACACCAGTGGTGGCTGTAACGAGCTAACGAGATGATACCCAGATGGCCCGGTCAGGAGGAGGACAGGAGTGGACGTTGTTAAAAGAGAGACAGGCTGAAGAGTCCTGTTAAGCAAATGTCAGAAGTCATTAGGGAGGGGGAAGAGTGTAATCTGTTTCTTCTTATGGCCCGTGTGGTTTCTGTCAATGGCGGGTCCATCCCACTCTGAGAGCAGGGGAGTTGAGCATGGGCGTATGCGGCTGTAATTGAACGTCATCCACAGTATCGCTGACAGTAAGAGAAGGCCCAGACTACTGCAATCTGCATCTGCAGTGATTCATCCTAGAGCCCAGGAACAGAGGTTTTCCAGCTGGAGGAAGGGGAAGAATTGGCTAGACTAAACCACAGATGTCCAAATCCTGTGGTGATTTGGGATGTTATCAGTGATACACAGATCTGGTATCGTGACAATGACAGATCTCTTCCCGTAAATTTTATTTCTTTTAGGACTTATATTTAGTTATAGGATACATTTGTGTATATGTTGTATTTTTTACATTTTCTGTATCTTCCTATCAGATTTCTGGTTTGACTTGTGCTTATGCCCTATGATAATGAATTCCTTTTTCCCATGTGGAACTCTGCCCTCAAAGGGACTCTGACATTTATTTTAAATGTGATCTACTTTGTTTCTTTGAATTGAGTGCGACATCCGTGTCTTGCACCCTCTTTCTTCCGCAGATTGAGGCATGCAGCTTATTAATTAAACACCGGTATCTCGTCAAGTACTCCGTGTCGACTGATACTGAGAGCCACCTGCGCTAACGTGTTTGGCTCCGTCTCTGCTTGAGTTTAGCTCTCAATCCAAGTTAGTACTTCAACCCAAACAGACACACAGGCCAGTTTCCTCTTACCCCGGTTCCTTTGCTTGTTCTGACACACACACGCACACGCACACACACACACATCCAGCTGCCTCCCTTCACTGAAAAGCAGCCACAGATGGGCTCTCCATGTTCCCTAAAGATCTCTCTGCAGGCCCAGTCTACAGTCGATGCCAAACATGCCTGTGAGCACATTTCTGTTGGTCCAGATAGATGTGTGGCCACACATGTCTGACTGGAGGACAGGGCGTGTCTCTGTGTTATTGTGCCAAAATACCTTGAATTTTGTGTGTGGGTGTGTGTGTGTGTTGTGCGTGTATATGCGTGTGATAATCTCGCAGGAGTAAAAAGCTGCAGAGTCAAGCGCTGGACCGGGATGCAAGGGTGTAATCAGCGGCGAGCAGAGCTGGAGAAGAGAAAGCAGGAGGACCTCCCAGACGGACAATAGCAAACTCGGCCGGCTGTGGTTCGGTCCCGGCTGGGGGAGTGAAGGAGAATCAAGGGAGCAAAAGAATCATCACCATTATCAAACCCACGCAACTTGCTCGGGTTGTTAACCGGCAGTCATTTCCCCCTCTGCATCTCCACTTCCTTAATAACACCCCCAGAAAGCAGTTCTAATTTAAACAGCCCTTTAATGGAACAACTCAATCAGCAGTCCACATGTACTAATAATGTTCGCTGCATTTCTGCTTGACTTGTGCAGAATTTCTCTTCTCAGCCTTTTAAGTATTCAAAACAAGATAATTAGATCATACAGATAAAACTGCTGACGGGGTGGGCAACAAAGGCTGACCTTTAACCTTGCTATGTGTCAAATTTGCACTTTGGCTTTATTTAACAAACAGGACTAAAATGTAATTTGTTCACTATGACAGGCATTTCACGGCAGTCTGACAAAGCCAGAAGAGCTTCCACCTCAGCCTCCAGTTTCTGAGCTGGCCTAAGCTGCAATTAGCTTCATATTTATTCTGCACTCCTCTCATCTAACCCTTCATCTATGCCCTACTAGCATTGGGTTGTCTCTTTAATAATATAACCTTCTTCAGGTTTTGAATTTTAAAGCCAACTTTAACGATCAAGCAGGAGCTTAATCAATCATTTCTGAGTCTATGAGTTCAGAAAAGAAAAGAACCCAGTGTCTTCCTGGAAGAAGAAGGGGAAGACAGGGCACTGCGAGAGGTAATGAATCAATCTCAGCCACAGTGACTTGGGCTTAGACAGCACGGCTCTGACCTCACAACCAAAAGATAGCAGGCAGCAAAAGTTCAAAATACTTTCAGTGTTCAACTGTCAATGTTAAATGAAAACAATTGGAAAGGAGAGGGAGAGAAAATGCAAACACAATATTTGTCTCGCATCCCCTTTCCTTCCTGAGTCACTCGGGGTTCTTTTCTCTTTTTTTAATGTATTCCTGCTATTGTGAAGAGCGCTGGGAGATGGATGGGTAGATGGACCTGGTAGATGTTATGCGTCTGCTCCAAACACAGCGCAGTCATTCGCATATTTCCCTTGTCTCCTATCTCAAACAACAGCAATAATTCAGTCACCAACTAACTTCTTCTTCTTTGTTTTTTGTGGCATTTCTATTGTCGGCGGTTGGTGGTTTCTCTGCATTGTTCTTCCAACTGCTTCCCTGGGAAACTGGGAAAGTCAAACAGCTGATGAGTTGTCACCTCGTGAACTCGTCTTGCTCTCACATGCTGAAAAACAGCCACGTCTACGGCACACACCCGCATTCACTCTCAAACATTCTTTTTGCTTCTTTTACACGCAAACACACACTCAATTGTAAAGATCTCTCATCAAATGCCTGTCAAGCTCAACGGCGCACATCTCTGCCTAATCAAGCCGCAGCTTCACACATGCACACTGTTGCCTTTCAATAACAGCGTCTATTGATTTTAGACTTATGATGCCTGCTGGTTGTTCCGCTGTTCAAAGTCAAAGTATGCTCACAGCGATGACTGTGCGAACACATTCCACTGAACTTGACAGAGGGTGTGTGGCGCAATAAAAGCCTAGTTGAACAGTCATTTCCCAGTAGCTAATACCTGTTCACATTTCATGTCTGTACCTGGGCCCAACACATGCCTGTTATGACTGGTCATAAGCGGCTCTGCAGGGAACCAGAAGAACCGGAGGACCTATCCTGTGTTCAAATATAACATGTGCATGAGTGCGCACGCAAGTTTTTGCATGCGCGTATGTATATTGCTCACACACAGACACACGCTTTAAAGGGCAACAGTGGCGAAACGAGAGATGGGCCTCTTGGTGTGCAAGTGACAGAGTGAATTACACGGTGAGCTAACAAAACAGCTTCCTGTCTCACACAACAGAACAGGATGGCTTTCGGATGGATTTCTGAGAATCCTGTACAAACAGGGAGTCAATAATGTAATGGCCGATCATCGAGGGGGAACAATTCACAAGTGATTTGCGGAGAAGATGTGTGTTTGCGCCCCTCTGCACCACAGCCGGTCACCCAGCCATAACAAGGGCGCTTTGCCAATTCGTTCCATTTGCAGGGCTTGACACAGGGGCTGCTTTTAGTTGTCGGAATATCCCTGCACCATTACTGGGATGTAAATTTATATACCTTACCAGACAGGGATAGAGGGGAAAAAAGCCTTTGGAGAGATGAAAAGCTGATTACTCTGTCTCCTAATGATTCAAGCAGCATTGAAGTCAATGACAAATTTGTGTTATGCACAAATCTACAAGACATTTTAATCCTTCAGCACTTTACCTCTGATATTTATGTCTATCGCTCACGCTTGCATTACCATCAAGGGTGTTTAATAATTCTCAGTGCGAGAGGACGGACACGCTACAGATGATTGAGTGCATTAGATTTAGAGGCTCTCTTCCGTCTCCCCTTCTCACTCTCCAGCTGTGCCCACGTACTTCAGGACCCGTCCACACGACAGAGTCAGGCACAAGATGGGTAACACAGAGACAGGGAGGACCAGAGAGGAAGACGAGGGGGAGGAACCAGTGCATGCACAGAGGACACAGTGCCAAGCCGAGAGGCCCACCGCGCCTCAGTCTCATCTCTCCAGCTGAGGGCTTTGATTCGCCTGATTGTCTTCAATATTGAGACACACAATAAACACAACACTTGGCGTCCATTTGCAATTCTAATCAGCCCCTCTCAACCAGCCTGGACAAACCAGCAACAGCCTTCTGGGGTATCACTCATCTGACTGCAAAATAATGACAATCATTGCCATGGCTACGCGCCGACTGCATCACATGAGTGGCAGCGTGGATATCCTGAGGCCTCGGAAGACTAAATGAATTAACCAGGAGATTAGCTATATACCAGGTTAATTATTGTGCCATGCAAACCACTTCCTCTGTCTAGTAATTTGGAAAGCATTCAGTCCTCCTCTCACACTCAAAATGACTTACGGCCAATAACCAAGCTAGCCCACACCTGTTCCTACGGGACATGTTGCAACAAGGTCTCAATAAACCATCTTCTTTTAACAGGAAATTCAGACTATGTAAACTTGGGGCTGTTTCTTGTCAAAAAGGCAACAAGTTACAAACATTCTACAAACCCTTGCATTATCTGATTTTGACATGCCGAGGGGATAAGCCAGCATGCAGGCTGAGATATGATCATTATCCAGCGTAAAACTCTGTTTAAATTGAGTTATGCGAAATAGTCTGTCTTTCATGGCGTTAAGAACCACAAATTAAGATGTTTAAGATTAGCTTAAAGCAAAAAGCATTATTTTAAATACGCAAAAAGTTTTAAAATCATGGGCGTATTTATTCTAAAAGCCCATCTGTTGCCTTTTCTGGCACGTTTTTTTTTTTTTTGACAACAAGACAGCGAGAGCTGCTCGCAGATAAATGAGTGCAAAATGACAAGCAATCATCCACATTTTAGCTGCCTTGATGTATTGGCTTCAACAGTCACCCGGAAGATGAGAAACTCAAATTTGTTTCAGAAAATAACAGACACGTCTTATGAAACAGGCTATTTGACTTGCAAATCGCACGGATGATTCATAACGGCAACCGTGCTCGTTTGCCCTCATTTCTGAGTGAGCGCCCCTGCACGCATCGCGCAATGCGCGTGCATGCGTGTCGGTGCTTGCTGAGGCATGTGAATGACAGGCTGTCAGTGAAAGGGATGTCATTATCTGGCTGATGTCTGTGCGAGTTAGGACCAGGGGCAGGGTCACATCACTAGCAGCGAGCTGACACTCTGGACAGGAAACATTACTTTATGATTTCCCCACGAGAGGAAAGCACTCTCGTCACAGTCGGCGCAGCTGCCATCCAATCTCATTTTGTGGTTATTCCACCGTGATTCACCCAAAAAAAAGCACAGGATATTGACAACAATAAAATGAAAAGAGACTCACCTCTGAACCGTTTATCTCGTGCTTTTTCTACAGGAGCTATTTTTTTAAGCCAATTCATTTGCTTTGTTAGAGAGGCCTCGAAGAGGGGGTCTGTCTCTCCCCCTTCCTGTCCTTACCCTTTGACTTCTTCTGTGTAACAACAATAAGGGGTTTTTAGTTCAGTGTCCTGCAGTCGATCTGCTAGTACGCTGATAAGAGAAGCTGATGGATAGGTTTAATCAGCCAAGCCCAGGGATCAAGACCACGAGACAGATCAAGCAAATGCTCTGTGGTTTTTAAAGAAATGCCTTTTATGAGTGTCATGGAGGTCTTCGTTTGGACTTTTTTCAACCAACAACAGACCTGCTAAACTAAATCAAGAACATGCTGTTGAAAGCTGCACCAATAATGTGGTTAGAAATAATTGGTTGAACGCCGTGAAAAGGGGAAAAAGATAGAATATTTCAAAAGGCACGTCTGTCATTATAGGGAGACTATTAAATTTCACTGCTAAGCCTCAAACAAAGATATCCCTGTTCTCCCACATATTAAACATCTTCTCACATAAACAGCCAAAAAAAGCCACGCCCCTCTGAATAATAAAAGCCTAACCAAACCGAAACTATATCGGCATTGGAATCTAAAAGTAGCCTAAAAAAACAAAACAAACCTTTGCACTACGCAAATGAGCCAAACCACATAACCAAGCACCAGACACCGTTTTAACTAGGTCACAATGTTTTTATTGCACGGCTGCCTTCTGTGTCTTAAAAGCAGCTTCTTATCAGAGAATTTGAGCGACAAGTCTATTCTCTGCTCACAAACTGAGCCCATGATTGTAAAAGACAGTTACACATGTCCCGTCCAATCCAAGACAAATTAGTGGCTCTTTCTTGCCTCCCCCGGATGGGAGATCTTATCCAGGCGGACATGCTTAAGTTGTCAGTGGGTCTCTAAAACCCATATTGAACAGCATATTGACTGATGCAATCGTGGAGACACACATCATTAGGCTCATTAACAGTGGATGTAAAACGGGGAGGACGGCCTAACTGGTGGAGTGGGAGTCTGTGTCTCCTCTGATAACGCTCGCCTTTAACAAGCAGAGCAGAGGAAAGATGCAGGCTGTCAGTGTTAAAATGAAATGTGTGTGGTTGTGTGTGCTAATAAATAGCTTGTTTGACATGGCGCTATTCTCATTCGCGCAGTTCACTCCGCGATAACCGGGCGGATTGTGGCCTCGTAAAGATGCTCCATGTGTTGTTCGAGGAAGCCATTACAAACTGGGCCGTCTCCATTACAGGGGGCTATCTGATCATTATTGCCCTCCCATCTGTAACACACGCTCAAATTTTAATCTGTACAAGACAACCACAGCTGCCTAACACACTGTGCTATATGAAAACGGTGTGTGTGTGTGTTTGTGTGTGAGTGTGCATCTAAATGCAACGCAGCCGCCGATCCCGCGGCACAGTGCAGCCCACGGGGTCATCAGCAAGACATCCTTCCTAAGCACATAAGACCCAAAGCACCTGTGCAGTGCAGTTGCAATCAGCATTTAGAGCTGTCCACGCCCTTCAAAGGCTCATCACAGGATGCACATCTAATACAGAGGGAAGGCCGATTAAAGCCTCAGCCCCGCAAATGGCTTTGAAGAAACTGCCCCAGTCGCTCCAATGGAGCCAAATTATTCCCCCTGCCTCGGCCATTCCATTGTGGAAGCAGAGCACCAGGCGGCTCTGTTTGGTGGCCACATGTGGAGCGGCTACAAGGATCATACCACTCCATTCCAGAGCAGGACCGCGACAGGAAATGAGACTCCTCAAAAAGCAGACAGGCTACTCAAAAATAAATATATGTATGAATTCATGTATATTTCAACTAGGAATTTGACTCGGCTGGCATAATGTACATGCCAAGCTCTGACTTTCACACCCTCCAGATGGAAGAGGTGCTACAATCAGAAATGTATAAATAAATCAGAGGATGCAGCAAACACAGCGACTAAAAGAAGCGACACGGACCTGGGTCCTGCTCTCAGAAAGGAATCGGCAAGGACTGTCTGCAAAGAAAAGCTTTCATCTTCGAGACGAGAGAGAAGAGGAGCGACGTGGCGGAGGTTCAGGCTGTCATGTTTCACAGCTGGGGGGGGGGGGGTAACTGAGAGACAGATGAAGAGCCTAGCTAAAAGTAGCAAAAGTTTTCATTGGCGGGACAAAGAGACTGCGGAGAGCCTGTCACACATTAAGACATGCGAGGTAGAATCACAGTGTGAATTATTATATTAACATGGTAAGGGGGGGGGGGGGGGGGGGGGGCACCAGAGTTACTCATTAAACCGAGTCCACAAAAGGCCTCCAGCCATATTCTCTGCATTGTTCATAGTAAAGAAAGCAGAGAGGTTTTAGGAGATTGTGTTTGCTTTAGAAGACCTTCACTCCTATTCCCAATATCAGAGAGATGAGAGGCTTCCACAGCAAAGCACATCATGGAGGAGAATAAACACACAGCTGATGGGAAACATATGTGAAGGAGATGAAACGACCTCCCTCGTGTGAATGGGATGAAATATAGACTTGCATCCTGCTGCGGTCCAATCGTGGCCTTAAGGAGTCGATGTGGAGGGGAATCGGCAGACCCCCGGCAAACTATCTCACTTTATACACACAAGCTGCCAATATGGCCATTCTGAAGCGGATTCATGCGGAGACCAGAATCTGACAGTGACATCTCCATTCACTGTTGAATTCTTTTTGTCTTCCCAACATGCATGGACACACACACACTCAGAGAGCCAGAGGCCATGGGAGGAGGAGGAGCACTGGGGCATAAAAAAAGCCTTTCTCCCTGCTGTTGGGTCTCTGTGGGGTTTAACGTGGCATTATGGAAAGATTAGACTTTAGAGTGCCCGACTATCTGATGTCATTGTTGGTTTTTACGTTGTCTGGATGGCTCGTGGAGCCTGGACCTGATGGCAGGCACATTTCTCTCACGGCAAAATGCTAAGGCTTGCAGTTGTGATTGATTGCAGGTTCCTATTGTATCTGTCTGGTATGGCTCTATTGGAAGAAGAATTAGCGGGACAAAAACTCACAGAAAGCGTTCCACATATGACTCCATCAATCAAGCCGGCAATCAAAATAATTCAATTAAGAGACTTAAATCCTGCTGGCTTATGCAACTCTGCTCCGATGGCCGCGGGACAAATTCAATTTACTGACAATCCATAAATGATAGTATTAACTCCACTTTAAGGCTAAAATCTTTTTTTTCCATTACTCAGGAAATAGCATAGTTAAGGTGTTTACTTAAGCAAAGAGTCATTTGGGTTGGTAGTGGGGGGGGGGGGTCAAACAAAAGCAACATTAAATTAATAACAACATTGCAGGCAGGATGTCCGGAGAAGTAATTTACAAGTTGGCAAAAGGAGGATTTATTTGCAAAATGTTCGCAGCAGTTTAAGAGATCTGAGAAGTGGCAGTACAGCAGAGATGTGGCTTGTAGAGAGGGTGAGGCTGCTGAATATGTGTGTAATTGTCTTTTTCCCCCCGTTTCCGAGGTGTGAAAGGGAATGCAGGGGTGTCCCGGGGAGAGGCGATTGAAGCGTCAGTCACAGCTGCCATACAGAGCCCCGGCGCGCAGCAAATCCCAGGCCCGGCCCTCGTGGGCGGAGGGGCCAGGACTGGGACTGGGAGCAACAGGAATCCCAAAAGCCTTTTCTTCCCACTCCTCTCACCAGCACAAGAGGGACCGGGATCATGCTGGGAGTTTGCTTAGAAAAGGCCGAACCGAGACTTGGCAGAATGGGTTAACGGAGGAAAGCACGCAACCGTGCACGCACGCACGCACGCACGCACACAGGCAAAACACACCAAGGCCTTTGTGGGCTGTCAGTCTTGCCTGTAGGCATGGTGGGAAAGTAAAAGATAACAGGAGGGGAAAGAAATCAGATATAAATCAAACTTCCAGTTAACATCTGGAAATATGGGACACGCTTTTACAAAAACACACAGGCCGGGAAAGAAAGAAAGAAAGAAAGAAAGAAAGAAAGAAAGAAGGGCTGAAACGAGATTACTGCAGAAATGAATGGTTTTGCCCGATGCCTGGGGAGCCTAATAGTGGTAAAGTCCCGAGGATTATGCACTATGCCATTTCCATGCTCCACATAATGGTGTCCATGTCCTGCCTCTGTATGCCATAGATGGATTATGATGCGTTATAATTAACATGGTGGGGGGGGTGGGAAGGGTGCAGACCGCCCATCTGCCATGCTGACACACTTACGGGGGTATCCCTCAGGAAAAGGGAGATCCTACCACACTATTCCATTACTTTATCATCCTATCATTCCATTATACTGGCACTCCATTCAATTACCCTGTCACTCCATTAGTGTGCTCGTAACAGTGAACAAAGAGCACCACGATGATCATTAATGATATGTTGAGAGTTGGCCGAGCACCGACGTGTTTCAGCCTGTGTCTGCTCGGAAGATTTTATCAGCTGCCGAAAGAGAACTGACTTGGGACGCACTTTTCTATTCTCATGTTGGTCAAAGGACTGGCATAAAAATGAAATATGACGGATGGCTTCAGAAAATTACAGTGATTTTACTGTTAAATGTTTGGAGAGGTGGGTGAGGGATTTTTTTTCTAAGTTAAACTGGTTTTCACTACGTTTGTACGTGTGCGGAGGTGTTTTAAATCACTGGAAGAGATACAGTGAGATTGCAAGCGTATTTATTTATTAAGCTCCAAAGAAGTGAATAAATTACTTTTGGTTTTACTTTTTTTTGAATCAATTACCTTTGAAAAGACTTTTGCGGTTGTGTTTTTAACCACTTAAAAGGAAAGTAAGTGGCCTAAATTAGCATCATGATGGGTTTATTTATTTAAAATCGTGACAGTCTTATTCCACCTGCTTAAATAAAAAACCTTTTCTCCCAAAGTCTCAGCCCACTAAATACAATTCCCACAGAAGTCCTAAAGGTGCCACAAACTGTGAAGAAATAGATCTGTTGCTGCCTGTGTGCCGGTGGAAATTCATGATGTTTTAGCGAAGTTGTGCTCCAGCCGGCTGTCGGGGTTGGTTGCCCGCTGTTTGGGCCTGGCGGCCGCTGAGCTCTGCCTCCGCGGCACAGAGGGGCTCTCTGAGAAAGAGTTAAGTCTGAGCTCAGCACGGAGGAGGAGGGTATGAGTTCCACAGTCGGAGCCGCGGGGGTAATAGTTTTAGAGATGGCTGTCACACAGATCCGTTCCACTGTCCAACATCGCCACTGATCTCCACCAATCCAAGTTCACTTGCTTTTCAATCGCTCAACTTCGCTCTCCCTGTCCCCTTTTCTTCTTTTCTCCGTCCTTTTCTCCCTCACACTGACACATGGAAGTAATCTGGGAGCTCTACCCTGGACTGAAAGGATGTGCGGTTGAGCCCCGAGCCGCGTTTCTATGCTCGACATCAGCTTCCTTTCCTCTCCTTTTTAATCCGCTTATTTTTTTTAAAGAAAAAAAAACTGTTTTAATGTAAAAGAACTAAGACGGCAAACAAAACACAAACTTCTTCCCTTGCTTTTTTTTGCCTCACTTCCTGAATCTCCGCATCCTTCCATTCTCGCTCGATTCAGCTGAGGCGCGGGAGAGGTGATGGGAAGAAAATCTGAAGGGAAACTTTCCAGCAGTAGCGGCTGCAACTGGGCTTGGCGAAGCCGGAGCTGATGAACTTCCTGCCTGCTGCCAGCCAGGCTTCTCTCTAATGAAGCCGGGTCACTAGCTGCCTGTAAGGCAGCCACTGTTCAAGCACTCCACATTTGTCCACCTCTCAGCTCTCAACACTTTCACAGGGGCACACTGGCACGCTTCTAACACTTCCTTAATGCTCCACTGTGGCTGGACAAAGAACAATGGCACACCAACATGCACTCTCAAGCACTCATTCACGTCCATAAGCTTGTTCTTGCCTTAGTGACTCGCTGTCCTTTTAATTACAGCACATAAATTAAGCAAAAATAAACAGAGCCATTCCCGACATGCAATTTATTGCGCCCTAAAATTACCGCAGATAAGATACCTGACACGGTGTGATGTTTAGCGTGAATGAATGTGGCTTATTACCAAAACATTCATGCTGACTAAGTTTCAACAGGTTTGTCAAAGACTTTCGGTGACTCAAACTGACAACTTAAGACCGTGTCTGCCACACCTATGTCATGAGCCCGGTTTCACATTCAGCCCCTCAAAGTTAAGATAAACAGAGAATCCACTGTCTGCAGGAGGATTGCAACAGATAATTACTTTTTGTTTAACTAGTGGAAATATGTCTGTGTTATTCCTGCCGAGATATTAATTCACTTAAAACAGAAATGTGGTGGGGTTTTGCATCAAAGGGCTCAAGACAGACTTTAATCATTTAAAAGTGACTGTTCTTTATTAAAAGTGTGAGCAATCTGGCAGGCATTAATATGGAAAAGGTGATTTAGTAACTTTTCTGTTTGTGGTTTGTTTTATCTGTCTCTGGGTGCGCTCGCTTTCGCCGCATCACAATAATGAAGTACGCGGTGACGTTCTGACACTTTTTAATTCCCTGGATGAGCCAGTCCGTCATTCCTGCGTGATGATTATTTTGGCAATAATATCACGGTTGAGTTTCAAAAGAACACAGTAGATCACAGTGTGGGGATAGTGTGACTTTTCTTTGAGCTGATTAATTGAGAAATATTTTGAGCACTTTTTGGCAGAGCGACAGGCTGTGGTGAGTTTTAACGCCGGGGTCACGGCGATTAGTGGGAAACATGCTCGAATTTAAACTTAAATGCCCTTTTTTTTTGTTCCTCAAGCAAAGCCAGGATCGGTGTACAAACACTCCTAGAAAACAAAGGCACAAATGCAGAGAGAGCACAAACAGAGCACAATGATCGGTTTTCAGTAATGTGGCATGCCAAACCACCAGTGAATAAAGTGAGTCCATCTGGAGAAAAAAAAAGGAAAACATAATGGAAAAACTGCAAATATTTTCCCCCCTAAAATAACCAGAAGCACTCCAGCCCCTTTCAGAGCCCAGGTGCCTCACATAGACAGCCTAATGAAGAATCTGTCGCTACACACCGCTGAAACAACAGACACACGGACACACACGCACATAAAAAGCCAACGCAGCTGTCCTTATAGCGAGACACAGGGTGCCTTTACAGCAGCGTGGCACAGTTGCTTTCCAGAAGTATTTCTTACTGGTAGGCCCTCGCTTTCTCTCCGAGAGGGGCTCAGGCTCTAAGTCCACTTCGCGTGTAATGAGATCTTTATCAGACTGAAACACGATCAGAGTCGAAAGGGGGAGAAAATGGGGAGGCGAGGAGAGAGAAGGTGTGTTTCGCGAGGGGTAAAGAGGACGAACAGCGGGACGCGGGGCGAGGGAAGCGACAAAAGCGGGCCCCTGACCCTCTCAGCAATGACCCGCTCTGCAGCCCGCTGGAGACGGGAGCATTCGCCGGCCCGTTCCTGCTCCTTCTCTGCTCCAGTCCCGCTCTCGTTCAACAGGTTGCGGCAGTTTCGAGTTTTGCAGTTGCAGCTTGTTTTTTTAAACCCTCCTGTCGGAATCCTTTTCCACATTTAAATGTCAGCTTTTGTTTAACAGTTCCTCACAGGAGCCAAAGGTCCTTTATTAGACCGGGATAAATCTTTAAAACTTTATATTTTCTTTGCCGGTGTCTATTTCTAAAAGCAAAGATAAGAAGGATATTTCATTTGTTCCTAATTACCTAAGAGAAGAAACAGTTTCTTCCCTCCATTTATTTTTTTTGATACTCAGAGGAACAAAATGTGAACTTTAATTAGATTTTCTGCCTGCCCTTCCTAATAAAAAGTGAGCAATTAAAATACAAAACTTCTGAAACCAGGTTTAAATAGAAACTACTCATTATCTCAAAATACAGATGTTATTCCTCTTAAAATTACACATTTTTTCCACTCTGGAAAAACATAAGAATATCACTAAACATCGCAGGGGAAATCAAATAAGCTTAATCATCAAACCTAGTGAACCATTAAAAACCAGCCAAGTGTTAAACCAGGCAGCTGAGATCAGTGGACGACAAAATCAGATGAGCAAGTAAAGACTCACAGCGGTGACTTCAGCGTCCACCGTAATTACAAACAACTGTTTTTGTGCTTTTCTCGGCTCTTTCACGTGTGACTCTGACTCGATGGAGAGGCCAGACAAAAAAATGTGAGCAGTTTAAAAATCAGAGCCTAAGCCTCCGAGGCGACCCATGACCGTTTCCACTCAGGGTATTTTCATCTGTGTCTCACTTCTGTCATCTTATTTGTGCTGCTGCCGGCCATGCTAGCTACAGCGCGTGAGGTAAATATTAGCCAAGGAGCACTGAAGGGACTGCACACGGCAACCTTGTCAGATTGTCACTAAAGTGGCATCGGTGTGGAATTCCTGAGCACACAACTGTGTGCACGTATGTTGTATGTGCTTTAGCGTTCTTGCTCCGGCCAAGCCGATGGGACGTGATCAGTCATAACAAAGTGACATTTTCTGGCGTAATCCCACTCAGCTAAATGAGAACTAATCCGATTTGCACTGATCAAATGTTAGGCAGTTCTTTACCGACTGGGGATGGTGACAAATCAGGCCTTCCTCTGCACGGCTGCCCCTGCAAGCGGTCCCCCTGCCGGTGCCAACCATCCGCCCCACCTTGCCGTTTCACTCATCAAGCCACAAATTAAATCCCAAAAAGGTCTGGCGCAAACCGCAGACAACTAAGAGCCGAGAGATGTCTCGCCCTCTTCTTTCCAGGACCACAATGATGATATACTGTGTGTGGCCCGTTATCAATAACTGGGGTTATTGATAATGCAGGGCGTGGAGTGATAGCATCCACACATGGAAATCTATAACAGCAGGGGAGACAAAGTCTGCAAACAAACGCACGCATATAACGAAACCTGCTGGCTTCCTATAGTTTGCCTCATAATTCAAGGCCTGTGGGGATCCGGGAGAGTTGCTGTATTTTCGTGAGTTTTCAGAGCAGCGTGAAAGCGGCGGTCCAGATTAATTTATTATCCAAGGCAGCGGTGCTCCCCAAAGTGGGAAGTGGAAGTAAAACGTCGTAAATCTAGATAAGTCACCAAATACTGTTCAGTTTTATCAGCCTCCATTCCTCTGTTATTACAAGGGAGCAACACAGGCTGAGAAACTCCAAACAGCCAGGGCAGATCCTGACCGCGGCACAACTCGCTGCTCATCTGACGACGCTGCTGACTGATATCTTTCAGTAGACAAACGGGTTTGTCATTTACGTTACTGCAAAGCCTGCAGACTGCAAGATAATTGTCCGTTGTTTTTCGAGCGCATAGGGGGAGGATAATTAGGTTGAGCGAATGCTTTGCAGAGTGCATTATTGTTCCACTGTGAACTTTATGAAATTGTCAGCCGGCGTGGGGATTTTACAAGGAGCAGAGCGGTGAAACAGATGGAGGAGTGATCCCCCAATCCCCAAACCAGTGTGGTATCTCTCTAAGACATACCCTGCAGGTGACATCATCAATCAATAAATGACCCAGATCCAGTCCTGCTTTTTTCCCCATTTGCCTCCTAAATAATGGCACAAAGTGTGGATTTTTGCACCCCTGCACGTGTAATAATTCTACCCAATGACGATCAATGTTCCACCACCTCGCAGTCATAGTCGAATAAAAGCTGATGGGCCGTAGTTCTACCATTAGGGGCCAGGGCCGCACACACACATAATGTAGCTACACACACTCCAGTGAGCATGGTAGCAATATTCGTGCCCATTGACTTCACAACGAGCTCCTATGGCATCTGACATTTGGGGGCTAAATCCTGGATTCACTCGAATGGCTAAGTTCTGGTTATGGGCTGGTCAGGCTACCTTCTATTTCCCCTCGGTGCTGTGAGCTGAAATGAAGGTCAGCTCTGCAGCTCCTGCCTCATATAAATGCAGCAGAGGTTTTTTTAGTTTATTTTCATCCCATGTATATTTTCTAACACCATGCAAAAGTAGGAGTCGAATGTAAGAGGGTGATAATTGTTACCAGAGCTGCGTGTTTTATTATCAGCAGTCTGGGCTTACTCTGGCTGTTTTGATGGGAAGAATAGGATTTTTTTTTTTCCCTTTCTTTTTTTATGTCTGACTTCAGCTGCTCGCTTCAGAGAAACTTAATGTGGAGAAATTAGACTGACTCCAAGCCAGAGCAATTAAATAAATGGTGCCCTTTTCTCAAGCAGTTATTGCTTTCAAAATTTGACTATATCACCGTTTTCCTGCAACGAGAATCAAATGTGTATGTGGGACACCGTGTGGGCCCTCTCAGCAGCCAGGAAACCTATGTTCAGGGCCCCTGAGACTGAGAACTAACCTCGGTAAATGGGCTACACGGTGACATACTTCTCATGCCTTCCTTTATTTTTTTTATTATTTTTTTGTCTACTTCTGCTTGGTTGAAGGTAACATTAATTAGGGTTTAGGTGAAGGGTGGACAAAGACTGAGATAGTAAAGTGTGCCAGAAGACTTTGCCCTCAATGTGGCAATAAAAAGCTGAATGTTACGTTGTAAATCCCGACAATTAACCATCTATTATTGCTCTTTAAGTGAGGCCTACTGTGCATTGTATAAGTATGTACCTGCTGGGTTTGTTTGGTAATGGGACTTTCCCACTGGGTAAATAAATCACCATAAAACCCCGTGGCGCAGGAATGACAATTACAACTAAATAAATTATGTATTTTGAAAGTTACGTGCTTTGGAAGCCTGCTCACAAAGATAACTTTTTTGCTAAGTGTGATAGGATGCACACACCTAAAAGACTAGATCTGAATATTCCGAGTGTTTGTGCGAGACTTACTTGGTATTCTGCGAGCTCCAAATGATAGTCTCCAGCGTTTTGGCTGAAGGTAACGCCGATCTGCACATCAAGATAAAGATCCAGAGATAATACTTCCAACAGCCGAGTCCCGCCATTCTGATAAAAGGTAGAGACAGTGAGCCGATAACTCGGTGCGTCGGACAGTGCGCCTTTATGCTTGGTTCGCCCGGTGGGAAGGTGAGCTACGATCAGTCGGGAGCATGTGAGGTCGATATCAGATACATGTCCTTCTGTACGACTTCTTAAGATCACTTCCAGGCCCCCGTGTCCTTGACTGAACTGCCCGCAGTAACTGCGAAGAAGTCCACGATTCTTGGCTGAATCTGGAAGGAGAGGCGTCCACCCAGCGCGTCCTGTTTGACCTGTGGCTGAAAACAATTGAGAAGCAAACCAGCCCTTTGCGACCTGATTACTCAGTGGATGCGACACGACCTGGTGCGCGACGGACCAGCTTTAACCAATCGTGCAGGTTCTGGAGCCGCGGTTGGGCGCTGCGGCTGCCTGTAACGCGCGGCGCGGCGCCTTTGTCACCGCTCCCCTGATGGTGCCTGTACCTGTCGCTGTATATAGCCTACAGATGACCACATTCATCCATCAGTCACAACTCCGCAGCACGCTGGGAATCTCGAGGTCCACTTCATTCCAGGGTTATCTTTCACTGCTCCTCCTCCCCTTGTTATTCTTCTTTCGCGGAGGAATTGAGTTTCTATTGTAAATATCCCTCCCGGCTCTCAGCGCCGTTCCGCGTGCGTGTTGCGCTCCAGCAGGGTCGCCTCTAGTCCGATCCGTGCATGCTGAGTGGCCAGCAAGGCATTGTACGCCTACTTCTGCTCTGGACAAAAAGAAAAGTACCGATGGGAAGACTAGACCCGCTGGCCGGCCCGCCCGCTGCCTCTAACCCCGCTTGCCAGGACTTCCATGCCGCTGTAATGTTGTGTATTTATTTATTTTTTTCTGGAAAGCGTGGACGCCACTGAGCTCCTGTGAGTGCAGCAGCTCGGGCTCGACTGTAACACGAGCCGGGAAGAACGCGAGGGGGAACAGCCCACCGCGTGCGTCGCGGCCAATCACGGCGCTCTGTCCGAACTTGGAAGCAGGAAGCGGAGGCATTTATGGGGACGTGGAGGGGAGGTTTGTGGCTGGAAAGAGGTGGTGATGGGGAAGAGGGTTAAAGTGGTGGGGGACTGTTATTGGGTTGACTGCCCCCTCCAAACACACACACGGACACCACTACCACTCCAGCCGACCCAAATTGAAATGGACTTTGAAGTTCTTCATCATACCGAAAGCCTGAGCGCGGTAGACTATTGGAGCGTGCGTAAAAGTGCTTAGAGGGAAAACAGTTGGCTTCTTTAAAATCTATGACATCTCGCACTAAACATTTAGATCACGTGTAACGTTCACCCAAACTGTTATTAAAGTCCCACCATCGGGCAATTATAAATAAGTCTGCGGTGGATATGCTAAACTGTTTTTCCTCTTCTTCACCAGGCGATACTTTAGAGTTATAGTATGATAAACGTGTCTAAATATACCTTTATTTTAACTCCGCAAAAATCTTTACAATGTAATGTCGAATATAGGGTTACAGTCGCTGTTATTTTGGTGCTCTCTGTTTTCTTCTTTGAAAGGAATGATGATTAATGATGTCTTAGGATCCCTTTCTAGTTGTCCCCTTTTGGGATAATGAACTGCATGAGAACTTAGTCTCCAGTGTCTGCAGACAATGGTCAGTCGGTAGCCTATAGTCATTTGCCCATTCATTCATTGAGAAAGAAATGCTTGACACATAATTGATCATGTCCATGTCTGTGCTCCTTTTGTGTGTGTGTGTGTGTGTGTGTGTGTGTGTGTGTGTGTGTGCGTGTGTGTGTGTGTGTGTGTGTGTGTGCGTGTGTGTGTGAGAGAGAGAGCGAGGCATTCATCGTGGTACATTTATCCAATCAATGCTGCCCCCTAACGGTCACGGTGAAATCGATACAGAGGAGGATTTCAGTGTAATTGGAAAGAAAAAATAGACATTTACAGACACACCTCATAGTTCCTGTTATTATTTTTTATTACATCCTGTTCTACCTCGGTTGCCTGTAAAACTTTGTAAAAACTCGACATCAGCTTCACACCCATGGCCTTGCACTGTAATTATAGGAATAAAAGTGGGCATTTAATTGATCTGCACGCGTGTGATAACATGGGCAGCTGGATCACTGGAGGCACATTCCAACTGGGGTCACAACTTCTCATTTCACAAGTTTTGGGTGGTTGCGTCTTTACATGGAGCTGCCTGCCCTCCATAGTGTCGTCATAGTAACAACAAACACAGGAACAGTTGCCACAAAGCCAGCATGTCCTGTCTGATGCCCTGGACGTCTGGGAATACCTGATATCTCACTTGCGAATCAAATGGTCACATATGGATACCCGATCTGTTGCAAGCCAATGAGATGCCTCTCGTGCGCAACGTTGACAAGAGCCACAGCTGCGCCACGAGCCGAGCGGCCAATGGCAGGGCGGCGATGAGCGCCATGTTGTTGGGCCATCGAAAACGAGTGGGATCAACAGAATCGAAAAGACCTGCAGATTTACACAAGCAATAAAAACTAATCTTTTACAACAGCACACATGGGAGACAAACCACATGTCATCACATGCAGCACGGGAGGATTAGGGGGGATATGTATCAGTGCACCGGCCGTGTTATTCGGTCTAAAAGCTTAATGCAGCACGGCGCATGGCGACGGACGTGGTGTAAGAGACCTAGAAGCGTAATGATTGCAGCTTTCATGTTCAGTTACATACGCCATGGAAGGCCATATATATGCAGCAGCAGCTACCTATGAAACAGAGGTACAGTCAATGATTGAGGCCATTGTGTTAATGTGTATAGGTGGATCTGAGCAGTGTTTCTATAAAACACCTGAATAAGCTGGGAGCCCACAGACACTCATCTACACTATTCAGACCCTTTAAAATAGAGTCAGGCTATAAGAAGGGTTTCACAGTCGGACTTACTGTTATCGTAATCAAATGATCTACTTTTACTTATATTTTTTGTAAAGAATCTTAAGCGTATTAAGGTTAATCTCACTAGGACAGGATCAAGGATGGTGTCGTTAGCATGGCTGTAACTCAGTGAAGCTGTTAAAATTGACATCTGCCTCAGGTAGTCACGTGTTTCGAGAGAGTTTATGGTATTATCAGGTGATGATGGATCGGCACAATTACGTGACCAGCGCCGTTGAACCTGCTGCTCTGGAGTGATTTCTAAATATTTTACACTGCTTATGAACTTCTGTCTTCATTGTTCTTTTTGTCAGTGAGCCAGAGGAGGTAAATTGATTAGTTACAGTGGGGGAAAGATTTAATTGACAGGTTATTATGGACTGCGATCGCTCAAACAAAGAAGCCTGAAGCAGGCGCAGACCGAGGGCAGACAGGACTCGCTGATTAATGTCAGACAGGTTTTTAAATTGCATCCAGCAGCAGCGTTGCACTGCGTGGACATGCTCTGTGTGTGAAACTATGCAGGACTTTTCCACCATTGTTTCATTATAGAGAAATGGAATAATGCTTTGATCACTGTGGACTTAGGGACTGATTTGGTTAATCAAGTAAAAAAAAAACACTACATAGAAAATACACAGTTTTCAGTTTTCAAAATAAAACTCTGGTATCCAAGATTCCAAACCTTATGGGGCATCTGGGAATATCCAAAGAGGGGCCGGACTTGCCTCTATCCAAACTCTGCGGTGGTGATAGATCTAAAATATGCGTCAGCGTTCCCGTAACAACGCTATAGTGTAGTAAAGCAAACAAAATTACAGTCAAAGGTCGTAATGTCGCTGCTGACTGGTGTCTTTTCTCAAGGCTGGGCATCATCCCTCATATCTGTCGGTTATCCCAGCGCCTTCTGATAATAAAACTTCTCGAATAAAACAAATCTTGTTGATCTAGAAGGAATTATTTCAATCCATCACATTCTTAGCTGCGACCGGTCCACTGCACAGCAGCGACACCAGTCAGCCCGTGGTCGGCGTTCCCAGTCCACCAGCAACATTTTATCCAAGCGACTGCTTCCATTCATTTAGGGCAGGGGTGAGAGGAGCAATACCACAGCCATTATAACGTCAGACTGTTCCCTTCATCTCAGCGCCACGTCCTTTCAAAACACCTTTTGCCTTTCGATACGCGTCAAATGTCCTACAAACTTTAGCCAGTGCATTCCTGCCTTCATACCTCTGTCTTTTCAATTTCCATTTTGAGAATTTTTTCCCCCCAACAATTCCAATCAATCAATTTGAGCGCAGAAACGCAGTGCAGACATGTGCAGATGCTTATCGCGTTAAGAAGATCCCTAAAAACCACTGCACAGGTTGTCTGGGCCATTATTTAGAAGGATATCATGAACAACTTATTCCAGTCAGTCTTTTACTTCTGGGACCCGGCAACAAACAGATGTCTGCCAAAGTTCACAGAACTGGATATCAGTCAGAACAGCTGCGGCCTGTTTGGGAGAGATCGTGCTCATTTTAGCTTACTGTAATGAAAGATCATTGGCCGGCTCAGGATAATTCACAGAATAAGTTATTGAAGGTGACGTTAAGTTAGCATATGTGCTTCCTCGGTGAAAGGGAATGTGCATTTTGGAGGAAGGGGCTGCTTTCTCATCCTGGAATGTGTAGCTGCAGGGTTGATTCTTATTTTGCGGGTTCAAGATAGCACATTAATTGTCTTTCTGGTCAGCTTGACCACTCTGGGTGCTTCCCAAGTCAGTCGTCTGCACATTCACGCCCACATTCATGCAGTGTTTTGGGGTTTGGTGTCTTGCTCAAGGACACGTTGATGGCAGACTGCATGTCAAACATGTGAAAGCTGTTAGTGGAAGCATTGGCGTGGATTATAAATAGGCCTTTTTACTCTGCAGGCAGAGCACCGCTGATGACAAACTACACGGTAAAGTAGCATCGTGAGAAAATTAGAACAAGAACTTCAAACTAGAACAGGGCCGGGATAGAAAGGGCACAGCAATCAGAGTGGATCAGCCAACAAACAAGTGCTACAAGCTTTGGGGTGACATTTCTAGCTGTACAACAGCTCATCAAACAAGGATTTGGATGCTACGCTTCAGGAGACAATATCAGAAAGGGGGGTGGGGGATGGGGGGGGGGTCACAGATCGCCATATAGCAAAGCTAGTGCTTCTTCTATATTCAACGATTAGCATCATGTGTCTAAGATGTGTGGTATTTATACCAACACAAGACAACATGTCAGTGCTGGGCCAACCACATCACAGCTCTCACTAGTGCAGCTACCACAAATATAATAAAACAGCCTCGGAGTAAAGTTCCTCGTGCGGTTCCTGTGAGTTGCTGAGGAGGTTGAATCTAATGATGGCGACGAAGAAACTCTGGGTAGAAATCTCTACAAAGGTTCCACATTTCCCCTGAGAAAGGTTTACCAGAAGCCTTTTATGGGGACAAGTGTATTTCTGAGGGCAAAATAGGGATAGTGACTCACTCCTGATAGCTTATCTGCTTTCAAAGTCCAAGTTGAACGCTGCTGCGGAGGGCACAGTTCCTGCAAATCTGATATTTACACTCAGTAAACACTGAAACCATGACATCACCGTTCCAGGATGTAGACACAGCGGGCCTTTAGTCAGCCCAACAACCGCACAGTAAAAGTAAATCACATCTTAAAAAAGCCTTGACTTGCATTTGACTGCTGTTTTTCCACAGTAAGATTCCCTCTCCGTGACACGGTTGTGATCTACAGCCCCGGCTGGAGAGCAGGGGGCCACTGCTTCATTGGAGCTGTGGGAGACCTTGGCTCCAGCCGGGGTTATGGACCTAGGTAGGAGCGGAGCCCCTCTGGCATGCACAGGGTCAAGTGTTTAACCCTCGTTATCCGGAGAGGACAAGAACATGTGACCGGGACGTTCCAGCTGTAATCAATATCAAGCAGCCATTAACTACTGAGACAACAAAGCCTCACAAACACGCCGGGACTCCAACGCTCCGCTAAGTGTTCGCTAAAGGAACCAGCAAGGCGCACGTGCAAACAACACGACCTCACTCTAAACACGGAGCCGCCTGAAACAGTGGGAAAAACTTTGATAATGTAAACGTACTATTTTCAGACGGCTGACACTTGAAAGTGGTCGAGTGAGCGCTCCGCTCCGCGCCGCTTTGATTGGACCGCGCCAGCGGCAGCCCGGGCCAAACACAACAGCTGGGGCGTCCACAGACTTCCTGTTTGTGGTATGCCTGATTGCAGTCCAGACGTCTTCCTCCCCGCTCTCTACCCCTCTTCACTGCTCATCTCGTGACTGACAGGAAAAGCACTGATTGCAGACAAATAACAATGTGTGCTAAACACGTCCTCCCCAACGCAGCATCCCAGCAGGACTTGGGAGGAAAATCAAACTCTTCTACCCGTAATCACATCTAATAAGCGGGGACAATAGCCGGCCCACGCACACATCTTTGGCTACGTCTAAACATGGCGGCATCTTGATGACGCTCCTGATTAGCAGTTGGTGCTGATCCGCCCGTCTGGACTTCCGGTGGCTCCCCCCGTTACAACTTTTAGCCTCGGCGGGGTTTGAGTTTGAAGAGAGAAACTGCTCGGTATCAAAGAGAGGATCGCTTGACTCTGCCTGACGAAGAAGCCCCACAGTTGGGAGCCCCGACTGTTGTTTCCCCACCTCGCAGACGTCACTAATTCCCTGTGATTATTTTTGAGGGTAAAGTGGATTTTGCTGGTCCGCGGCCCCCGGGGGTTTAAGGGGGCGGCTGAACTGATGGAGCGAATATGCCAAATGCTTGCCTGGAGGGAGGGAGGGGGGGGGGGGGGGGGGGTGTTCTGTCCAATCTAATAGAATTACAAGACTCTGATAGATGGGTCTTTTCTCCAAGGCTGCTTGTCTGTCAAACATTAGGTCACACTCAGCTTACCGGGATGGGTGGGGAGGTGGGCACCGAGAGAAGATGGGGACAGAAAGGGGCTGAAGGCAAGGGGAAGGGGGGGGGGGGGGTATCTCAAGAGGTGCCTCATTCGTTGCCAAGAATAGGAGGGCAACAAAAGTGAGAAAAAGGGCTTTGGGGGAAAGAAGGAGGAATGAGGGGAAAAGAGAGGGTGGGAGCTGGTGGAGGGTGGGGGGTTAAAGAAAGAGGGGAGAGTGAGAAGGGTACAAAAGGGGGCATTTGAATCCACTCTAATTAAGGCCGGTGTGATGGACAGGACCTGCGGACGTGTCTCCTTTCTCTCTGAGCGTATGAGTGTGTGTGCGAGAGGGGGGGGCGACGGTGCGAAGGTGGGAGGGGCCGGGCCGCTGGTAGAGATGTCTACTGCCAGCAGAGTGAATGGGACAAAGACCTGAATAGAAACTTCAAAGCGACCTTCTGTGAGCTCATTCCCTCCCCCTACCCCACCCTCCATCACAGACCCTCGGCTGTGTGATGGTCAACATGCTCCTGCTCAAGTGGTGTGCGTGCGTGTGTGTGTGTGTGTGTGTGTGCAAGAGATTCAGTTTTTCAGTTTGTTATTTCCTGATTGCTAGGTGCATTTCTTGGCAGTCCCATGTGCACTGCGGATTTTCTAAGTGTGTCTTTCCGCCTGCGTGTGGTTCTCGTGTGAGTGTGTTTGCTTTAAAGAGCAGACAGCAGGATGCAGATATAATAGGAACAGGGGAGCTCAGTCACTGCCCCCTCCCTCCTCGTCTGATGAGAGCCACCAGCTCTGGAATTGAAACAAGTAGCCCGCGGAGCTGACGCATCAGAGAAATTATTGTTGCTAAATTATACAGAAGGATTGAGCATCTAATTTGATCCCGGCGTTCCGCGCTGCTTTTGGCCCACGTTATGAACTTCTGGTGTATGTCATCAGATTGTGCTTGGCTCCAGCTCAGAGCTTTTAATGATCCTCTACTTATCACTCCTCTCCTTCTACAGCAGATATTCCTTCAAGTGTCTCTCAGTGGCGCTAATAGCCTCATACGGCTCTCTTACCGGCTGCCACGGAGTCGGAATCTTTCTGGGCCTGGGAAAAAACGGGAAGGCTTGATGGTCAGAGGGTCGGGGAGATAAGATGTATGTGTTGCGGGGCTTTAGCTTGTGTCACTGTATTGTTTTGTGTGTCACAAATATATCTGGCCTGTCTGAGCCCACTTACATCAGTCAAGAGTCAGGTCAGACTCCAAAGACCCTCGGATCAACGTGTCGTCGTTGCTGGCTGGCGTCGCTGACATGTGCTCAGTGACATCATGGCCCCCCCAGCAGACTCTGCCCGGCGGAAATGTCATCAAACAGCTTCCATATCGTTGTTCTATAGAGGGAAAAATCAACCCCGACCACCTCATCTTCTCTGCCTGGCAGGTGCAGCCTGTTGCAGGCTCATTTCTCACAACGGCTCAGAGGAGACGTCCCTCAATCTGTCTTTATTTGTCAATCAAGGTTTAAAGCTCGTGTTTCTGGGAAAGCGCACCTCCCATTCCAACCTAGAGGCCGTCACACCGAGATAACTCTATCTACAGACAGAATGTTATCTGTCATCCTGATTATGTCATACGTTTTCAGCTGAGTGTGATTCTGCGCTGCTATAAATAGAGAAGCCATACAAATCCAAGCGGAGGTCTGTAATGTGTCATGTGAGCCGCGCACAAACACACGCAGAAGGATTCTGACGCGGCTTTAGCACGAACGCGGTCACAGTCGATGCCGGGAAAATGCAGTAAACGCACTAAAACAAAACCCTGCGCTTTAAACCCACATCTGAATCTGAGGGTGTCCTTGTTAGTAAGCAGCAGAGGGTGCACCAACCCTCTCAGCTGCATCATCAAAGCGTCGGCAATTACTCCCATGCTCCCTCACTCCAGCGTAAATCTGCTCTTATCTCAGCCGGCTGCAGGATCAGGGAATATCAGCCCCAGCATCTGCTCCATCTACAAACCCCGCCGCTAACGGCACAACAAAGTAGATCTGGAGGCACAACTGACGGAGGGAGGGCGACCGGAAAACAAGAGGAGGAGGGGAGCCGCGCTGAAAAACCAGGAGTGACAGATACGGGCGGCGGGAGGAGACGGGGTGTTTGTGTTGTCGCTGTCTTATTTGCACTAATTCGTGTTGTGATTCAGTCAGAATGGGGGAAAAAAAACAGAAAAACAACCACCAACCTTCAGATGAATTCTAATCAGCTCAGCATGAGATAAAGACATACGGGGAGAGGGAGAAGGTCAGCGGCTGTGGCCGGGGCAAAAGGTCACAGTTGGGGATTTAATGGCCAGGCTCGGGTATGAAGTTAAGACCAACGTGTCATATTTATTGGAGGGGTTAAAGTGATTACTGACTGTTTGTCAGGGGCCCCCCAGAGAAGGCTGGGGCCAGCGCCTCCTCTCAGGACACATTTTTTACATTACAAACAGAGAAGACTGAACATTCAAGGCCTTTTTATTTTTATTCCAAAGTTGCTCCCACCTGGCAGAAGCAGCGCCGGTGACACAGCTAAAGGTCTGCTGGTTATTTTTAGGAGGATGTTTATTTTCTTCACGGCCGGACTGCAGCGACATCTTTCATTCTGAGCTCTTCATCACAGCTGTGACCCTGACCCCCCGCGTCCACCTCCAGCTCTTTCTGCCGTCCTTCCTTGTCCTCTCTCCATTTCCTCCTTCCTCTCTCTCTCTCCCGTTCTTTTGCCCGAGGTCGTCCGCGTCTCCAGTTGCACTCTCCAAGTTTGATGGTATGTTTTTGTTGTTACCCCCGCGGTGCTTTAAGCCGGCTACCAACATAATTCAACAATTTGTCTGGAGATTTTTTGTTGAAATTCAGCATGTGGTTTGGGATCTGACCCATGGAAGCCATGATTAGCTTTTGGTCAGGATCCAGATCTCTATTCCGGATCACTTTTCCCACTTGGCCGTCGCTCAAAAACCCAATGAATGGATTTTCCCTCCGTTTTCAATTGTGTGACGTATAAATTTCATCCGGGGGAGCAGCCGTGCGGCCTCCGCCGAGTGTCTCGCTGTTTTTATGTGGCGCTCGTCGCCGACTGCCCCTAAAGCTGCAGCCCGAGCTGTCGGGAGGAACCTGCCTCCTGGTCGCCAAAGTTACAAAGACGAAATGTTACGAGAGAACGTGGGGAGGAAATACCTCCGCTCCAGGTGATGGTTGGCGGGTCAGAGGTGAGGGGTGATGGGTCACTGGCCGCCCCCTCCCGGGGCGCCATGACCTCACAAGACTGATGAAGAGTTTGCTAACAAGGACCAGCTCTCTCTGGCTGTGTCTGCACTCTCTCTTCTCATCTTTGACGGCCTCTTATGTTTTTCCCCTTTCTCCCCCACCCCGACTGCCTCACTCTCCGAGGGACTGATCTGGCAGCAGCGGAGTACTAATACTGATACCTGCTGAACCTTTAAAGTGCCTCGCC
This sequence comes from Takifugu flavidus, assembly GCF_003711565.1. NCBI lineage: Eukaryota > Metazoa > Chordata > Actinopteri > Tetraodontiformes > Tetraodontidae > Takifugu > Takifugu flavidus. The sequence continues at coordinate 3,568,663 of NC_079528.1, read as the reverse complement.
ATCTGTCGTCTCTCTCGGATTTATAATTATCATCATATCACATTCAAACTAGACGCTGTCACACTCTTACATAACCTAACCTCCATCTACCAGTGGCAATAATACTTAAGAATAGATTGAATAAATTATTATTGGGTGAAATGTTAAAGCCTGGCCGGCAATAGAAGTGCTTTCTTTCTAATGAGGCTCTTCTGCCTCGTCTCTGGCGTGTATCCATGTTCAGTGGTTATTAGACAGCTAATTGTGAGGGCAACTACGGGCCACTCTCGCTAACATACACAAACGCATGGACAAATGGAAACAGCGCGGACGTCACACATATTCAAAATGCACATCCCCCCACGCCGGGCCATTTGCACAGTCATATTATGGAGCCAATTAAAGAGATGAGTCTTATTAGCAGAGGTGTTCCGGCCCTCGTTCATCACCGGGCTTTCCTGGCAGGGGCTGGTGAAACGTCGAGCTCTCCGTCATCTTTATGAGCCCTGTCTCATCACACCCGTATAAGACACTCATTCGAACTTTAGCGAGTCTCATGATTTAGCAGATCTGGCTTGGCCCGCGAAGGCACTCAGTCATCTTTGCAGGTCACCTTTGAACGAGCTTCAGGGGATTTGGGAATGTAGGCTGCCTTGCTGCTACGCTAGCTCCCGTCTCTTCAGTTTCCCCCTCTAATTGAAAAACAGAAGCTGCGATCTTGTTTTCTTTCTCTTAATACCCCCCCACCCCACCGAAGCAGCTTCCCAACATGGATATAATGTGAGGAAGACGCACAGGTTCTCATTCCAGGGTTATACAGGGTAAATAACCGCCCAGTCTCAGCTAAAAAACCTGTCTTGTTTTCTTGTCTGGCGGGGTCGAGCACCCTGCCTGGACCTCTGGACCACCTGCAGGCCCACCGATGACAGATTCTCTCTACACGCTGGACCATCTCGGCCCAGAGTGTCAAAGGCAAACTAATCCCGCTGCTTCTGCCCTGGAAGTACAATGGTCCCGTCACTCGTTCACTCATTCAGCGGAGCTTTAGAGGCTCGGCCCGCGTGTCAATACGAAGAAATCCGACAGGAGGCAGACAGTAGCTCCTCACAGTGTTCTATTCATAGCATGTGGCTGGAATCTTTGACCTGTTCTGGCCCGTCTCATGAAACCTGCTCCTCATAATGAAGGCCACTCATCTTTTCTGGTTTCACGTTCACCTTGACATCTCTGTTACGACCCACAGAACGTTTCCTCTTAATCCGGGGGAGATTCTTCTCTTCCCTGTGGTTGCCAGATATTTTATTGGACGCCTGCCGCTGTGTTGGAGCAGTGTGGCTCAGAAATGTCAACAACGATGCGTACTGTGAGACACCAGGGGATGAGTGTGGACATTTGAGCGCCAGTGGCATGGAAGTTGTTTTATCCGCAGGCCGCTGCCGGTGTTCCTAATCCCAGAGCCCTGTGAATGATTTTCCAGGGTCAGCTGCTTTCTTTTGCCCTCACAAGCTGTGGAGATTAGCAGCAACGCTCATCATTGATCATTTATCCAGGGAATTCAACTGCCGGTTGGTCTTTTTAACAGTTTCCTGGACAGCTAGTCCTTTATGCGGCGCACGAAATCAAGATAATGAGTGCAAACGTGCATTTTGAATATTCTCACGAAGCGATTGTTCGGATTACAAAAGAAAAGTTTCCGTGGGGACCCGGCAACTGGATTGTCAGTCCTCCTTGACCCTCTCGACAGGCTCAACACCAGCTAAACTGATAGGACCTGTGGAGGCCTGCAGGTTATCAGGAGTAAACACAAGCATGCCTGGCGGTGATCGCAGCTGTGATTTAAACCTAAAATCCAACCCTGACCCCGGCAGCGCCATGACCCCGAGCACTCATGTGCGAGGAGATGAGGGGAAAAATAAGAGTTTTAGCACGAGATTGTGGAGATAAAACAGTCCAGCTTTTGTTAAACTGCATTTGGCATCTGTAGAAAACCTAAACTCGTCTATTTGGCATCTTCTGCGTGAACGCCATCATCTCTACTCAGAGACCTTGGCTGCTCTGTAAAGATCATTTTCCGCCATAATTTCCTGTATATTTTAGGCAAAATCAATATTGCAACTGCACAAGGATAATGTGGACAGAAAACATTGAAGTTTACTCTCAATAGAAACACTGAAATTGCTTTATTATTTATATGTGGACTTTGTTTTGTGCATGTCAGCTCTATAGTTCTCCGAGTTTCCAAAATAAGCCTGCAGACAATTCTTTAATGTCGTCAGGAAAAAGGCATTTTAAAAAGTGACAGCTCAGAATACAATAAAGTATGGCCACTGAGGTAAGTGCTTTCCCACACATCACTCTGACAGTCATCATGTGACACAGACTGACGTTAGTGACAGATGAGCCTCTTCAAGTGTCCCAGGCTGGACATAAAAAAGGAAGGGCTGCCAGGTCCTATTTTAATACTACCTCGTTGATCTGTGCACCTCTTTATTAGTCATGCAGTTAACGCAGACGGGTGTGCAGCTTTCATCCTTTTCTGCACTTCTTCACTTTTATCATTACAGCAACTGCACGCTCTTTGTCCCTGCAAAATGAGGCATTACTTGTGCTACAATGGCCCCCTTTGTACCCAATATTAACATAAAAGCCATCAAGTACGGAGCAAGATGTGCAGAGACTACAGACTCAAAGGGAAAAGATACATATATTACAGGGTGACACAATCCACACCAATAAAACTGTCATCCCACTGTCTGCATCTCTATAGCGCGGTCAGTGGCCCGCAGCTCGGGACAACACTGCCCCCTTGCGGTACATACGGGGAATTCCATTTAAACCACGACGTCTAGGTTAAACTATCAGGATAAAACAGAGCAAATGAATGAATCTAGCTGCAGCCATCAGCGGCTGTGATTAATGTGGTGAAAAATGAAGTGTCGCAGATGAATTGTGTTGATTTTTATTCAAAAGTTACTGTCTCCGGACAAGTACAAATCAGAAAACAGTGGCAGAAAGAGGAAGGGATAAAAGACAACAACTGAAAGAGTGTAGGCAAGAGTGCAGAAAAATAAAACACTGAAATGTCCAAAAACGAAGGGGGAAGGGGAAAAAAATTAAGTTTTGTATATATACACATGATTTAATAAGAATTTATACCAATGTAGTGGTAAGTAACAAACAATAAACAGTACTTTTCTGTAAAGAATTTTCTTTTACTTACATAAAATAATTAGGCAAAAAACACATATAGGCTGTTCATCTACTTTATCACATTACATCTGCCCACCTCGTGTTTCATGTTCTAAGAAGCCAATTACCCATCTTTAAAGACGAACCTGATCCTGACATGGAAAAATTACGCAGAAGGTGGCCTTCAGAAGCATGTTTAAGGCTTAAGCACGGAATGACTACAAAATAACAACCTCAGTAGACAAAACATTTCATTAAAACGTGTGTGACAAATACATGTCAAAATCTAAGCTTTGTCTAGCTGCCACAGCGCTGCTGAATAACCTCCATCTTCAGTATTGTCTGCATGACGGCCGTGCACGTCCAACATTTGAAATCTCGAGTACGTGGTGACAGGACTTTGCGTGTTCAAACCTTAAAGCTGAATTTCACAAATTGTTTTCAGTTGTTTTATCCAAACTAATTTACAAGTAGGAAAAAAGGTAGAAACCCGAAAGACATTTTTCAAGACAAAAAGGAAAAAAAAAAAAAACCCAAAACGTAAAAATACAAATTTAAAAATATTCCTTGATGCATGGGTTCACATGCTCCATTTGTTTTACTTACACGTCTCTCAAACTCTGTGACTGAAGATCGAAAAGTAAGAAAACAAAAACCACATATATAAAATCAGCACCGATTCATATATAACTTTTATTTAAAATGTAGAGATTCAACATTATGCTGCTGACATTAAGAGAAAAGAAGATGTGTGATTCTTTGAAGGAGCTGCTTTTTTTTCCAGAGCCCACAAAGTGGCACTACTGATATAAATCCTAACCATCAGGGGTGGGGCACATTGCTTTAGTACAGGGGGGTCCAGATCCAGTCCCAAAGGGACGCAATCCAGCCTCAGTTTTCCATCCCACCAGGCAGAAAAGGCTTTCAGCAAGGGAAGTGGGATCCCAGGTGAAAGCCTACTTGGTAGGATGGAAAATCCGGCTGGATTGCGGCGCTCCAGGACCGGGTCTGCCAGTCCTGCTTTAGACGACGGGGGATAAGAGCTCAGGGATGGTCCAAATCTCAGGGTAAGCCCAAAGACTTACTGGTTAACAATGTGGAGCATTCGGGGGGGCTCTGGGATTCTTCACAGCATAAAGGGATCGCCAAAGATTCTACATGACATCTCACCATCTGAACCACCAGTGGTTACCAGGACCTCGGACCGGGTCCAACAACAGGAGAAAGAAAAGAGGGGGAGGAGAAAAATCAAAGCACATGAACATAAAGACCTCCATCCACTTGGCTAACACAGTACAAGCAAGCTACTACAGTCTGTTTATAAATTACTACTTCACACCTGGTAACTTACTACATTTGTAAAAAGGGTTAGGCATAAACAAAAATGCTTCTTAAGTTAAACACACCAATTCATTCCGCTTAAAAAAGGAAAGAGGAAAGAAAAGCTAGTATGGATTTTTCTTTCTTCAGACGTTTCATTTCTAATAGGTTTGGAAGTGGCCTGCTTTTTTTCTGAACAGGAAGAGCTTACCCAAGATTATAAAAGTAAATATTTGAAACAAAGTCTCTCTGAGCAAGCAACACTGAGTGTGGGTCGCTGTTGGTCCACGTGGAGTACAAGCCTTTTTTTTTTTATTTTGATTTTCTTACAGAAAACACTTCCCATTTTCGCATCTAAAATTCTCTTTAAATACAAAGCACATCTTCTGTCATCCCAGGGTCCAAATGATCTGAATATTAGCTTAAAACATGGACACCCCAAGGACCTAGGAAACAAACAAAAATTGAATTAGTAAGATGCAATCGAGCACAACATCCAGCACATTGTAGTCATACCATTGGTAACAGGCAGCAGAGCATAATATTTAATGGCTTAAAGTCATTTTTCAGATGTATTTGGAACAACCCAATGTTAGAAAGACCACATTTCATATGACAACATGCTGTCTGGGGGGATCCTGCATTACAAATAAAAGGAAGGGAAAAATCGCAGTACTTCACCAAGTTCAAACAAGAAAGAATTATTATCGCCTGTTTATACAAGCAAATGTTTACGAGCGGAACTTCGCTGTCTTGCTTCTTTGGGACCCCCCCTCCCCCGACACGAGGCGTTCCTAAGAGGTCTGTTTCTTCCACTGTAAACTCCAGTTTACTACCACGGAACGCAGGACTTTGAGGGGCGCGGGTGCTTACCGATTCGTCCATGATAGAAGCGGGGTCGAAGTAGTCTGGCTTCAGCTCAGACCTCTCGCGACGGTTCTTTGACGGCGGCTGTGAGACAGAGACTGATGGTTAGAGTGGAACCTTCACCACCGTAACAAGACGTTTTTGTTAGAAGGCTCTCAGGAAATTGTGAGAAAAAGGCTGACAATGCCACAAAAAAATTCCCGTAAGGATTTAATGGGGAAGGAAAAAAAGGTAATGGCAGCCGTTCAGATTTGTGTGTAATTCAAGGCAACCTGGGAGCCTTTCTCAGACTGTTTACCTTTAAATCTTAGTTGGAAATGTTAGAGGAGGGCTGACACTGATCAGACATTTCACTATAATTGCTTTATTTTAAAGCTGTTAAAAACATTTGCACATTTAGCTAACAACCCTGAAGCCGCCTTAATATTCATCTTACCAGATCAATGTCCATGGTGTCAAAGTCCATCCCTTCATTGAGGTCATCCATGCGACCCTCGGATGACATCATCACATCCTCAACAATCGGCTCCTCGTCTTCCTCCATGAGCCCAGTGCTGCGACGACTGCACACACACACAAACACTGTGTAAAACAGCAAGTTCCACTTGGACTTTCACTTCTATGTTCCAGTATGAGTCTCACATAGCATGCTGCAGATTGGTCCTGAGCTTGGCATAGTTCATGGCTCTTTCTTGCTGCTGACGTGCCTCTTCCTGCTGTCTCTGGGCCAGCATCCACGTTACCTGCGAACTGTTGCGCAACAGTACATTAATCAGCAATGTTTTAATCCACTTACTTAACTTGAATAGACTGGAAAAGGACAGGTGTCTGAAGTAGAGAGGACTCAGGCCCAGAAACCTCAGATTGGATAAAAAAAACGACCTCCCGACAGACCCAACACTTGGCAGCCTGCTGAGCACAAACATCACCAGTCTGCCCTAAATCTAACAGCATACTAGTGGGAGCGGCGCTGAACTCTGTCCTTAAATATTTGGGCTTACAATCCCGTTCTCCAATTCCGTCCTCAGAGAATAAATGGTCTGATGAACTGGAAACAGGCCTGATAAAATTTCTGAAATACTGTGTTACAAAGTACTGGGGGGAAAGATCAAAACGAAATACATTAAACTGGCTAGAGTTTGCAAAATGCTCATTAGGAAGAACCAACCATGCGCGCCCATAGAGCGAGGACAGAGCCTCGGGGGCTAAACCGACAGTGACCACTCCACCCTGACAAAAACCCAAATCTAAAGTAAAAAAACTCCACGAGCACGCCTGTAATTCAACATTACCAAAGAAATTACAGCCGATGCGTGGTTCCACGTGTTCTACTGCTGAGGTCTTATCACCTATAATCTAACGACTCGTCCATATTTGCGGCGTGTTACTGAGCTGTGGAGCGACAGCGACATACTTGTAATCCATGGGTGTCTGATGGTGCTGAGGCGTCTGTTGATGGTGCTGTGGGTGTTGGTGTTGCTGCTGCTGGTCATGAGGCATGTTGTAGACGCCCATGTAGCTGTCATCGCGGCCTCTCTTAGCGTCTCTCATGGCAGTGGAGGTGAGGTGGGGTGACGGCATCATGACTGGAGTCTGCATGCTCTGCTGCCACACCTCGCTGGTGCTGCTCTCCTCTGTTAAAAAAGAGAACAACATTACATATTTACAACCCTCTTCTGTGGCTACTCGAGATCTGTGGCAGCACACAAACATGACACTCATTGGCATTTTGGCACTTTATTTTTGGGTTTGTTCTCAAATATTATTCCGTGATCCCAACAGTGTAGTAATGCCAATGAGCCCTCTGTACCAACGCCTAAACAAGAATGTTTTAGTGTTTTCATAGTAGGACAGAACACAAGCAAACAATTCAAATGTAACAATTAACAACAATTAAAATATAAGCCAGAAAAAGGGGGCGAGACTTGAATGACCTTGTGATTGGTAAGAAGTGCTTTTCCCTCCTACCATCTGCTGCTTAATCTTCTCAACCGAGCAACTAGAACTACATTTGGGTTAATCTGGGCACCAATGCTGCTATTGTGACAGGCTGGGCTGAGGAATAATATACGTGCTGTGGTTATTATAAATCTATCTCAGCATGCTCCTGAAAGAATTTGAACTGATTAGTGTGAACAAAACAAATAGCTTGACAAAAGCACATTTTTCTCCAGCCCCTGACAACATGATACCTTCTGGCAGCTTCCTCTTAGCAGCTGATGTTCCAGCTGTAACAGCAGGAGGCTTAGTCTTCTTGGAGCGGATGGAAGATCCTCTGCTGGAATAGCCACTCATCACAGACATCGTATCATCATCTCCGCCTGCCTGTAGGGAATTCCTGTAGGAGATGAGTGGGAGCCAGCAGTCCTCTCGCTGCAGCGCCATCTGGAACGTCATGAAGCGCTCAAGGTACATGTGACTGGGGGGAAAAGGCAATAACAGACATGAACAAATGAATGCAGACATACATACACGGAGCATATCTTATACAAAGAAGCAGGTGCACGTACCAACTGACAGGCTCACATCAACTACTCATGCATCAGAAACACCAGTTGCACCAGTTGTCACTAACACCTGTCATGCTAAGTAATTGAAGTTGTCAGCTCAGCCGTGCAGAACTTACACAGTCTTCTTGTCTTGTCTCATAAGTTTGGAGGAGAACTCGCTCAGGATGTCCAGGAAAGCCAAGTTGAGCGGAGGGCCTCCTTCTCCCTGGGGACTCGGGTCCTTAAATGCAAATTCGATACCATCCCTAGAAAATTCAGAGACAAAGAATTGAAGGGCGAGACATGAGCTTGGGGGGAAAGATTTATTTATGCGAACAAGGGAGGAGGGAAACAAACATCAATACGCATTATCCATGGTTCCTATCTGTCTAATAACGGAGGGCAGTCATTTAAAGGTTCAAGTACCTAAAAGTCACGAGAGAATCTAAATTAAATTGGAACCGTGTCTTTCATTTAGTTACCATTTGTTGACCACTTAGAGCCCATTAACTGATTTTTGGCAACAGAAAATTGAAAGTCTGTCACCACGCTGTCTGCATGTGTTGTAATTTGTCTAACAGGTTAATTAAACAAGATGTGTTACTAAATCCAGAGCGATCAGCAGCTGTTAGCTAAATGAATCTGTCGATCGTTAAAGAAAACAAGACAAAGAAGCACAGAGAAGAACCTCAACTCACTTGTGCAGCATCGCGATGGCATCTCGGGTTTTGACTTGATCAAGACCAAAGGTTAGAGAAAAACGACGGGCCAATTCTTTGATTCCACAGAATGCAGAAGAGGACCGATCAAACCCATGACCCAGCTCAGACAGCATTTCATTGAACAGCTAGTTGGAAGAGATGTTTAATATTAGATAATTGCATGATTTCAATTTCAGAAGAGAAAAAATCCTGAACTGCTCTCCACTAACCTGCTGTAAACTGAGGATGAGCGTCTTCGCACATTGAATCTTATCAATTTGCCGAGTCTTACTCATGGTCTCCTTGATGATGTCACCGTAATCATTGTAATACTGAGAAGGAAAAAATAACACAGTAAAAGACGAACAATTAGTTGTGTTCATCTTTTGCTCAAATACCACAGATCAAGGCAATTGTCTTCGCTTTAAACTGCTTAACTAACCCGCATGTATTGTTTGAAGATATCGGCTCCCGTTTTCATTTCAACCACACAGTAGATGATGAGTTTACAGTAGGCAGCCAGGAGGTTTCTCCTTTTGTGCAGAGCTTCAATCTTTACTGCTTCGTCATCCTGCTGACCATCTGAAGAGGACAAAAAAAAGTTTAATTTTAACATTAATTGACTCTCCTGGCTTTTTAAAACACTAACGTAAAAAATACATATGCAAAACTGTAATTATAGATTCGGATCTGTACCTGTGCTATTTGTGTCATCATCCTGGTCAATGAAGACATGGTTCAGGATGAAGGAGAGCAGTTCAGACTGTAGTGAGTCCTCGGGGGAATAGACAAGGGGCTCCAGGTGTTCTCTGCCTCCAGACACCATCTGATGGCTGAAGATGAGCAGGAGATCACAGAGGATGGTGAATGCCTGTGAGAGAAGCAAAAACAAGGTTAACATGGAAGCTGAGAACTGATGATTCCCCCGGGTATTTATTACCCTTAGACAAAAAGATGCGTTTTTTTACCTGTTCTTTGACAGCTGTGTTCACATTGGTGAGGTAGCGCTGACACATCATACAGAATGCCCTCATCTGTTTCCTTAGAGTCAACAGGTCATCCTGTAGAAGAGAGAAAACCCAAAAAATATTCATGTGGCATCACATGTGCACAAACATCAGTCCAATTGAGAGAATTCAGAGAGGGTGACTCACCTTCCTGGAAGTGCCCTCAGATGACTTTGCAAGATTCCAAAGGATTACATAATGGGTACACTGAAGTGAATGGATGACAATCTGCTCGGGAAAAAATAAAATACATGTTGTAGCCATAAGATAGCATTTATAAGAAGAAAAAAATGAAATACACAAAACCTTATGTACCTGTTCAGGCATGTCTCCGTTCTCTATGCCTGTGTTGAGAAGCTTGAAGTTGCTGGTAAAGAGATCCCACCCTGACAGGTCATGTGCACTTGAAAGAAATTTGATAGTCAGACATTTTAGGACCTTGTGCAGTGTCACAATAATAATGAGACTCTAACTTTAAATAATGACGTGAAGTGTACTGTATTGTGTACATTCATCATACTTGTGAAACGCTGTGATCCGTTTTAGAGTTGACAAAACCTGGTAAGCATCATCTTCATCAGTATCTTCTCCCTGTAGACACAGTTGGTACATTGTGTTAAGTCAGGAATGTCTATAGCAAAAATTCATAAAAATAGTTATCAGTGTGTGGCAATGTTTTCCAGCCTTCCTACCTCTTGTAGAAAATCCTCTAGTAGCCTGTTAAACTTGTCCACCAGCTCATCTAGCAACTGAGAGCGAGCGATATCCACCCTGTTAAAGATTGTGAACTCCTCATTGCAGAGAGCATGATAGGTTTTAGAGCAGGCCTCCAAGACTTCAGTGTCGGTGTGCTTCTCCACTATTTCCCTGATCTGACGCAGAAGGGACTCCAGGTGCTAGTTAAAGGCGTGGAAGCAATAAGTCATGAGTAAGAATAGTCAGCAACAATGATAATGCTATTTTATTATGCTTTTAAATTGCTTTTTAAAAAAATCTCTTTTAAATTTGTTTGTTGCCTGGCTTACTTTCTCCAGACGTCCTGTAGTATAAATTTCAAGATCAAAAAACTGAGGCAGTTGCAACAGGTTTGTCACTTTTTCTGCATCCACAGCATACTGGGGAAAACACCAGGGTAAAATTTTGTGAATGCAAAAAGGAAAGACTCTCTAAATGTCTACTATTTAGAAGCTCAGAATGACTAAAACCAACCTTGGCCAGTAGAGGGGGCAATGCCACAGCAAACAACTCCGTTATCCTGGTTCTGTCATCCAGTTGAGTCTTCTTCTCTTTAGCAGTCATCACCTAAGAACAGATACATCAATATCAGATGCTTGTCTTCACAGCTTGTTTGTGTTCATTAGTAAAACACTTCCTGGATTTACATATGTACCAACAATGAGATTGGGTGTTGTGCGTATTGACACTAATATGGTGAAGCAATTAGTTCCAGTAAAAATGTCCAGATCTGTCCCAAGACACGGAGACCCATGTAAATGAAAATACCTTGATTATTCTTTAACCAGTTATCTCCCTCAGTCAGTCTTACCCTCTTTCCTGTGCCTCTTCCAACAGGTGGGTGGCATTCAGCAGCCTGGCGTACGGTGCACAGCATAATTTCAATCAAGGCTGTCTCCTGTCTGTCTGTAAGAGCTGTATGTGTGCGTGCATAGACAAAATAATTAGTGCGCTCCTTTTGCACATACACCATCCAAGTAAGCTGAAATGGAAGCAGTATCATGCCTTCCTCTCCTGGCAATGTGTCATCCAGAAGTAAGCTGATCATGCAGTCCCAATCCTTCAGTAGCTCTGTACCGCACTCCCAGAGAGAGTCCACCAAGTATGCCGCATGCTCGTGGAGCTAGTATCATTGACAAACACACAGACACGGTCACGCAAATAAAACCTGGGTGGCCAATTACTCCAAAGGTGCCAAGATTATAGATGAATTTGAACCCATATATGACAGTAAATAAAGGTTCCTCATACTGTACCTCACTCTCAAGGAAGAAGAAAACAGTTGTCTTAAGGAGGTTGGCATTGGGGCTTTGTCTGCCTCTCCTCTTGGGGGCTCCCTCCTCTTCTGGTTCCCGCTGGCTGAACAATCTTTGAGACAAATAATCAATAGTCGGCTATCACAAATGAGTAATGACCTTGAAATCGTGCAACTGCTGTTCACAGACCCAACGAGGGGTTTGCATGATTAAGCCTCGCAATCTAAGCTGAGGACTAAAAATAAACCATTAACAAAGACCGTCTTTGAGCAAATTCAAAGGAATATTTCAACTAGAGCTAAGTTTGATGTTAACACCAAGGTAAAACAGCAGTGGATGAAATACTGTGGTGCAACATGTGAACACATACATTGGTTTTTGTTTTTTTTTGTTTTTTAAATATAGCAGATTTTTGTTTGACATACTTCTTAAAGAGGAACTCTCCAGCTGCGATGGCAACAGGCCTGTGTGCAGAGTAGACCAAGTGATAGACACTCTCACAGTCCTCGGGGGTCAACACCTCCTCTGTACTACTGTTGAGACAACCACAAAATCACGGTCAATTAAAACACTGTATTTACTGCATGCAATTCTTAAAAGGTTTTAAAAAAGGAAAGTCTCTGTGTTGACACAGAATGAAAACAGTTCAGACAACGCTACGCAATATAATAAGAAACCATCAAAAACACAAGCACTTACTTTAAAACAAGAGTGAGGAGTTTGATTGCTTGCACTGCAACATCATACTCTTTGTCAAGAGTCATTGAGACAATGCGATCCTGTAGAAGGAGACAGCACAGTCCACAGGTTGTCTGATTAGCTCACCGTAGTCGGTCAATTCAATCACAATGTTCCCAACACTGTTTTTCTACTCGTATGAGCGAACTAGTTGTTGTTTTAAAGGCGTCCAGCAGGCGGCGCTGACCTTGAAACGGCTGGTGAAGAGTTCCAGTCTTGCATTGAGCTCTCTGTTGTAGTAGAGACCCTGCAGCGCTGTCAGACACTTCAGACGTACCTCACCTTGCTGGAACAGAGAAATAGACAACTTTCATTTCTCTATGCAAATGATAACGTAAAGTAAACAATGGGAGTTTGAGAATGTTTGTCATTTAAAATTCATAGGTATTTTTTTTTGTATTTAACTCCAACATATCACTCCAAAATGCAACGAATCCTGTTTACTGCCTGAAATTTGTGAAAATCTGCTTCAACCTCTAACACAGGCAGTGTGTGCAGACTGATGCTTGTGATTACAAGGCTGGAAACTCTCGAATCTACAAACCTTAAGTCATCATAGAATCAAACTTCATCAAGTTTCACAAAGACTCTTTCAACAAACTTAGTTGAACTGTGATTGTGTCCACTGTGGTCAGGAAAACAGACAAACATGCTCCTAATGAACAATAAGTTGGGGTCATGGAAACTGAGTAAGAACATGTGACCCACCTTATCGTGCATTGTCCAACCAACATACTTCAGATAGCTGTCGTTAAGAAAGGCATCGCTGTAGAGTTTCATCCACACTCCAATCTCTTCTATACAGATGGCCCTGATTTCTGCTATTGAGTCACTATTAAAAGAATAAATGAGTAGGTTATTCTCTTTTGCCAGAATCCAGGTGGCTTGTGAAGCTGCATTATCAAAAATATGATGATTCTTTTACGCAACGGAAACCTGATTTACGAGCAAGCTTACCGGTATCTGTGAACAAACACGCCTTTGAAAATTGCATTCATCATGTTTTCAATTTCATCCTGATTTTCTTGTAGCTGAAATAAAAACACATAATTAGATTAGATGAATAAATGCTGGGGAGGAAGTGTTGGAAAAATGATAATAAATGTGATGATTAACTATGACATTCTCCAGGCCATTGGTTAATGAAAGTTTAGTACTAACGTTACATAAGCTAGAGTGACACTAACCCACGTGCATAATAGGTCAACTCCCCCACAAGTGTTACCAAAACCCCCACAACCACATAAGGTACACTCCTACTACAGGAGTCCCTTGTATGTATGGGGGACAGGAACTTTTCAGAACCATTTCTCTCTATGGCCGTGTCTCTACTGTGATTGATGACCCCTGGGCACAGGGGCCACATTTTGACCTCTGTGCAATAGCTGTGCGGCAGTTTCAGCCTCGGCACCACCCGGGTGGGCCACCGAAAGGAAAATTAATATCACAGAAAAGGAGGTAAATATGTAAGGAGTTGAGGAGTTTCTGGTTTTCACGTCCATGTGCACAGCAGTGGACACTATGAACAAGAGGAGAGGGCGTCTCAAGAAGTTGAGAAATCCTGTTTTGGTAAATTCTGGTGGAGACAAATGCTGCTCTAAATCAGTGCCGTGTAGCCTTTGAGATTTTTGGGGGCGATTCAAATATCTAACTTGGCGCAGGGAATCACTCAGACCTTGTAAAATGGCTTCGTAAAATCTACTCCAAAGCTCCTACAGTGGAAACGCACCTAAAGGTTTAAACTGATAGATTTTGTCTTTTTTTCTGGCTGGTTAATATAACCTGCAGTGGCTGATTACAGATATTGATTAGGATTTATCTAAAGAACACAGCACACAAGAACCTTAATAATGAGATGTCGATCTCTTACTGCTAACAAAGTACAACCATCACCACCAGAAGGTGTGATACTACCATACACCTCAAGGATGCTAGCCATTAAGAAAACACTGTACACAAAATGTTAATGTACACAAAACACCATCTCTCTCTCTCTGCTGATACTATACAGAAACTCTACAGTGGAAACATTTAGGTTTTTCCACCAATTGCAACTCAGCATTTGTAGTGGGCTTCAGGACGATGCTGCAGCAGAGCTCTAGCTTTTACTGCCTGTAAACATAAAGCTGGAGTTGCAAAAATTGATATTTGGCAAGTTATCTTGTGGCCTGGGCCTTCTGGTAGAGTGAATGTAAGTGTGTATCCCAACGAGATCCCCAAACCTCATACAGTGAGCATGGGTAGGAGACTTCCACAAGAGGACCCTTACCTCTTTGCGCTTCTGCAGAAGCAGCTCCAACCTGTCGTTAGCTCTTTTGGCCACTATTTTATTCCTCTCTGTTTCATATTGGCGCTGGGTGTTGTCCATGTTGATGCTAAGGTTTAGAGCTACGTTTACCAGAGCTGTCATCAGCTTCATGGCTGCAACCAACACAAACATCATGGAGTGAGTATAATACCAGTACAAATGGACATTTAAACCTGATAAAGATCCAGTATATATAAGACTATGCAACCTAAACCAGCTGTTCAAGAAGCTAAATTTACATGAAATCAAAAAAGCTGGAATACCTAGTTTCATCTTACCTGCCAGTGTTGAAGTGTGCCTGAAGGCTCGAACCTGGGAGTCCGACAGTCCGGTGAGAAGAGAGATGACCGTGTCCATCATGTATTCATCATAGATGATACTATACTGACACTGCCGCACTAATACAGAAATGAATTCACAGAAGCTTGATTTGAACTTCTTCCACTGGGGCCCAGCTATGGTCAGAGGGTAGTCGCCACTGTCCTACAAACCAGAGAACAACGTCAAAATCCAGACCCCATCTTACCACGTGAGCTTTTATTTTAATTCAATATAAAATAACTAAAATGGGAAACCACACTCTGAATTATGATAATAATTAAGCCATCTTGAAAAACATACTTCATCAAATTCTTCTGTCATTCGCCGGATGATCTCGGAGTTCTGCATGTTGCGAAACATTTCTCCACTGACCACACCTGGGAAACACAGACCGGTGAGGAAGGACATCGTCCACCACGAGGGATTCAAGGGAAGTCAAACGCTGACGTGCATACCTTTACACCCTGAGCACTGAATGAAGAAATTAATGAGATCTAGCAGCGCTGCGTCTCTGTCGTGTTTATAAGACTCGATCCAGTCATCGACGACAGACTGCAGAAAACAGACACCGTTTAGAAAGATGCTTCACCTTTACAAACAGACAAACAAGAGGAACACTGCCACCATCTCAAGGATCGACGTCTGTCTACCTGCATGGCACTCCTGCCCAACTTGACCACTTCGAACAACATCATGTTTTCCATGCCATTCTCCTGGTGGTGGCCATTTATCCGGCCTGCTCCTTTGGCTCCTTTTCCTTTCTCCCCTGCTGCCTTCTTCCCCTTCTTTCCACCCTGAAACAATAGAGAAAACTGGTGTAAATACTTGTCCTCCGCTAGATGAACGTTAATAACCGGAAGCTAAAAATCCATGCAACACAAGGTTTATACCTTTCCTTTAGTTGTGTTTGTGGCCCTTCCATCAGGATCTTCAGAGAAGTCTGTGTCTGAGGAGAATCGAGTATCTGTGTCCCTGGTAAACAGAAGAAAGCTTCTTAATTAAGAAAGTCACCTCAAACTTGATTTGAAAACTCCATCGGTGAAACACACACACTTACTGAGTAAAGGGGAAATCTGATGGTATTTCTGGTGCTGCTATCATTTTTGTAACATCTTCTGGAAATCTTTAACTTATGACTGGCTTGTCGTCCTCAGAAAGCACCCGACGGTCCAGGTTGCATGGGACCTAAAGTTTCAGAAACGGCTTTCAGAGTTTGAACGCATCACCACGCGCTGAAAAAGTAAACAACCTATAGCTTTATGATTCATCATTTAGTGGGATGAGAGAAATAAAGGGTTTCACATGGTAACAGGGGGCGGACACACACGCGCCTGTCACGCACGGCCGTCGAACCATTGGCTGCCTCGATTTCTCTCGCGCTTCTGGTTTGCGGACGTCACGAGGCACAGTAGAGTACCTTCCGCCTTGACCAAATATGGCGCCAACCGATTCCGCCCTGTCGTCGCGTCAGCCAATCAGAATGCAGCAACAACATCAACAAGATACGCTAGGCCGCGAAGGGACGATGGCACAATTTTCTGGGGAAATCTGAGGCGCGCACGCTTAAGGGAAGCATCCGTGCGCCTTGCCACACAAGAAACCTTGCTTTGCCCCTGTTGGTGAAACGAATGCACGTGGTTTGGTGCATTGTGAGGGGGGTTAAAAGCAATCCTTGCACAACCTGGCACGAAAGGGGGCAAAAATGAAACTCCGCCTATCGAATAGCGCGTCGATCGTTATGCATTGTGACTACACACAAGTGTTAGAAAATGTGAGTAGAATTGGAATGGAAATGGTCAATACAAACGCGTAGACTCGGCATATAGCGATATGGTTGCGAAGGCGGCCACGCAAGATGCAAACACTTTTCTAATGCAGTGAACGCAAAACCACGCACGCCAACCATTCAATTTAGACTGAAACGTGGGGAATGTTTGGATTTAATCCGATTTTTTTCTGCAAAATAATAGCATTTGGAAAAGTGTGAAGGTGTATTTCACGGATTGGGAGGGGAGACGGCACGACAAGAGACGGCAGGATTTTATGGGTGTACCATTAGACTGAAAAGTGGCGCCAAATATTTCTGAATATCTCGCAAACTTGCAATTGCAGCACAAGACTGAAAGACGTCAACTAGAACTACGCTATAAAGCCAGCAGCTCGGTTTACTCAACAGCAGACACACCAAAATCCGCCGCCTCTTGTTCCTCCAGCAGAGCCGGCGTGGTAACGCTCTTCATCGGCTCCTGTCAAAATTGACGCCGGTGCGCCGCTTGTGCTAGCGCCACTAGCCGAGCAACCGGAGCTTTTAGTGTCGCTTCCAAGCCACCAGCTATTGAAAGTGAAAACTTAATACACACGCACGGATAAACTGATATTAACCAGGAGCGACCAAACGATGAATGCGACTAATGGATTATTCTTTAATATCGAAAGCAAGCTTCCGCTCGCTATGCTATTCTATTTGGACCAGGATAACAAAACAACGCCAACCCTACTGTATTAGCGCGTGCTAATGGAGGCTAGTAAACAATAATGCTAAACGTTGTTGCTTGTAATATTAAGTGCATCCTAACGACCTATCAGTAATATCGACCATTAGCCTCATTTTCAAGCGGAAAATAAATACCCAAAAGAAAAACACGCAGTGGTTTGCGAGGCTCTGAGCTACTGCTAACGATACCTAAAAAAAAAACATCACGTCCTTGCGTCCTCCATCTTGCCTCGGGAGATCCAGTACCGTATTGCATAAGCAACCAACACTTTGTTTACAAATACATAAAGTGCAATCAAGTCACCTAAAACTACACAAATCGTTTTCACATTGCGAGCTAACGAGTTGGGGCAGTGTAACACGAATCCATTTTGTTAGCGTGCTAACAACCGAAGTAGCCGTGTACCGCGAGCTAGCGATACCACTTGGCTCAGGCAGACATCCGCGCTCTGGGCTCATCTAGCACTAGCCTGCTTAGCCGGATGGCTAGCAAAATACAAATCAACTAACTTCCACATAGCTCTCCGCCATTTTACAGCTAACTTACCTTGCTGTGAAATGTAGCCAAGACGGAGTCCTAACTTTTACTATTAGTACGCAGCCGCTGACTGAATTCCTATATAATTCACTAAAAAGAGTTTAAAAGTCGCGGTCAGAGGCTGTTTCGGACGTTCTCTCACCCCGCTTGCTCCGTAGTTCGGTTTGTTGTTTCGACGACCTGGGAGGAGGAAATCCTGGTGCAGAGCTACCACCTAGCGGCCACAATCCCTGCATTGTGCACGGCGTGGATAGGGCGCCACCCGGTGTTCGCCGGCGGTATTACGCCCCTGCGGCCTGAAGCTCCAAAACGCAACGATAACCCAGAAGTGTCATCTCACACTCTGCTGATCCTCTCGTGTTGGTTTTGAACAAAGGCAGAACATGCATTTATGCAAAGGAAATACTCATCGTAGTTCTCTCTCTGCCACCCTCACGCACTGTCCCACTTTAATACAAAATGACAGACTAGGTAAAGCAAATGTTTGGTTTGAGGCATATTCCAAAGGAATTTATTAGACATACATACATTTTTAGGAGAGATGGACAAAATGGATGGGTGACACGTCACACACACGTTTACTTTAAAATGTAATGTGGCAACAAACAAGACGCAAGTAAAAGCCTGAAGAAAAGGCACCTCTGGCACGACTGGTGTCAAATAGTAATTGTCCTTGTATGGGCTAAAACTGTTTAAAATATTCACCACTATTACTTATCCAATGCTATTTTATCTACTATAGCGAAAATATTAAGTTGCATCCATATATATACAAACATGTCAATTATATATTACATGGTATTTACATTTAATATTAAAAATAGACTCTTATAGAGAGAAAGCAGCATTAATAAGAGACACGATTAATGATTCCCTTAAGTGATGTAGGTCTTGACCTTCTGCCTTATGTCTCCACAGCAGATTGGACACTTGATGAGTGATACTGAACACTCGTTACAAGTGACCAGATGCCCACACGGGATGAAGACAATATCAATATCTTTGTCCATACATATTTTGCACAGTTTCTCCCGCTGGAGTTTCTGCAGCTTTTCCAGTGGGTCATCGTCTGAAAGAAAAGAATTACAAACACACAGAATTACTAACACTGCTGATTCATAGCTGCTGTGACTCTGGGACTACTTTTCTGCACTAAAAGCAGGTTCACCGTGTGGCGAGCAATTAAAACAGTCCTCTACAAGGACCCAGGAGCCTGGTCCTGCCTGGCTGAGCTTGTTCAGAATCACTGTTTTTCCACTATGCTGGATTCTAGAGCCTGTCCTATGGCGTTCCTTAAAAAATGAATTATTGTTTGTGTGTCCGTACCATTTCTCGCTGCCAAAAATCCATTCTGATCCGAACTCTGAAAACAAGCAGAAACATTTATGACCAGGATATAAAACGCCGCTCCCCGTTATGTTGAAGCTACAACCATTCATTCAAGTCCAATCCATAAAAGCACAACACTTACAGCTTTATTTTGTTGTGGCATTTGTAGCTGGATGCGGTTGACAAACTCTTGCCCTTTTTCGGCCAACAGGAAGCGGCATCTGATTAAGAGAAAAGCTGTTTTAAAAGGCACAGCATTCCAGAATATTAAATAATGGCGGTTGTACCTACCCTGGGTAGTGTCTGGCATGTTGTTCCCAAGGGTCTTCTTCAGGTTGCCATCCCTTTAATCCCCCATTACAACAGAAGCACAGCACCATGTCCTCTGTTCCTACAATCAGACAAGACCTCAATACAGCAAAGATTGCAACCGTAAGAATCTTTTACTCTGGCTTCACACCACAGGTGCTGTACCGTTGCTGTAGAAGCCAGCTCTCGCAAGCCTCTCTATGTTTAGAGGGTGGTTGACACCAGCAAAACTCCTCAGCCTTTCCTCAAATGTCCCCATGTGGACGCTGGCACTTGTATGTAGCCTGCCGCTGCCTTCCTCCTCTATAGACCCCTGGAAAGGTATATTGCCAACATCGTGCCCCAGGATGAAAAAGCAGAAAGGGAAATGTTTGCTGTGCTCTGCCCAGGCGGAATCCCCGATTTCCCAGTCAGCCAGTGTGCCACCACAGCAGAAACACTGAACCTGGTCACACTGCCCTAAGTAGTAAAGGCCAGCTTGGGCCAGATCGCACGGGCTCACTGGTGCAGTCAAGGGCCACGTAGAAAAGGTGTGAAGCCGGCTTTCTTCACTCCTCATATGAGGGACCACTGGATAAATGGACTCATCGACCACCTGTCCTGTTCTCAGACGATATTCCATATCTTCTGCTTCTTCATTGTAGGCAGAGCCGTTCGTCAGTGAGGTGGAACTGGTTCGATAAATACAACTGAGAAATTTGCAAAATGGAGAAACCTGTAACAATGAGAAAAATGGGAATTAACTCCAGCAGAGGAAGAATGAAAACAAGAAGAATAAATCACAATGGTGTTTGAATGAATCACTTCTTGTTTCTATAATAAATTGAAGGAAAAGATGTCTATAATTATATACTATATGTCAGTATATTTCATGAATCATCTCACAAAATTGTTGCTACAACTTGTTGCGACGAGCCACTTTGACCGTAAATTTCTGTCATTTTCAATTCAGAAGTGAATGCTTAAGCTCAAGAAGGTGTAAGAGAGGCTTACCTCCTTATGCCTCTCCACAGGTCTGTCCCCCGTGCACCAGTTTTCCACAGTCTTATGACAGCTGAAACAGCGCACGCGATCAGAAGGCCCGATGTAGTGGAACCCAGCACGGGCTAATCTTTCAGCCGGCACCAGCTGCACCAGGTTGGAGCCGCGAAATGATTCCAGACGACTTGTGATCAGTGAAAAATCTTCAGCACTGTCCATCTCCAAAGTGCCGCTGTCGTGTTGTTGGTCCTCCATTGTAATCTGCTGACTAGCCAATTCTGATGGGCATAAAAAAAAGAAATATAGTAAATAGCTAGTACTTTCTATGAATAGACACTTTTGGAATTTGGAAGTTAAGTGCATGAAGCCTATTGTTAAAAAAACAAAACACTGTTCCTTTAAGAGAAACAGCCAGATTAATGACATGGAGGTACAGTATTCCATGTCAAGGTTGGGCACTTGGGAGGAGTGTGCAATAAAAAGGTTCTCTAGAGGTCTTCATTACATCCATTCAGGTAAAAAAAAAAAAAAACTCTTTTTTTAATTGCATGTTGTCAAATGGGTTCATGTTTTCTGTCATTCTTTTTAACACGTTTAATGAAGTAGCTCACAAGCAAGTTGATATTACCGTGAGTCTTTCTCAACAGGAGAAAACAATATGTGTTGTAATTGCAGCATTAGACTGATCAAGCAAGTATTTATAGATTCTTCTAGCAGCAGCTACTGGTGAACTTTGGACCGGAATGTTAGCGAACGTCATATGGTCACCAAAACACAAGCGATGAAAAGTATTTACTGAGTAAATACTAAAGTGAAGCCTTTTTTACTGAAATGCGTTAAACTGCGTGATCAGAAGAGCAAATCTCGGACCCGTCTCGCTTTAATCCAACGACCGATGCAGCAAACTCTCGAACGATCCCTCTGGCTCATGTCCCACAATAGCGACACAGCAGCCGCCATACTTTCTGACAGGTACCCGCTGCTGGAACCCGACAGAGGACAATTCCTGCCACTCATACGTGCTGGATAACGTGTTTAAAACGGTCACGTCGATGGGATCACATAAATACGCCCGGACAGTGAGTGATCGGTAGCGACAGCTGAACTTTGACCAGCGCTTTGAACGCTAGCAACATTAGCTCGCTAAGCTTTAGCCAAGGTCTACTAGTCCCCAAAAGTTATTTGAAGTTACCGTTTAAAAATGTTGACGCGCCAGCTCTCCGATGTCTTTCCCCACTTTGTATTTGAACGAACAGTAAGTAAAATTGGGTGTTTTCCTAAAACAACCCCTTGTTACAGGAAATGTGAATCATGTCGTTTTTCTGCGCAGACTGATGTGCGCATCCCAGCTGCCCACGAGCCTGACGTCAGGGGGCGTGTCCCCACACCCTAATAAGGAGAGCCGCTATTGGCTGTCCGAAAAGTCGCTCAATGACTTCTAATTCCAAGAATTATAATTTTCAATTAGCATGTCATTATAATGGCGAGAGGATAAATATGGAGGCGTCGCAAAGTGAGCCAAATCAGTTTTAAATTTTATTCAGTGCGCAATTACATATCTGTATCAATAAAAACTGAAATTAAAAAATTAAAGACTACAAACACTCACAAAAGATAAAAACAAATGATTAAAACATTTCTGCCAGTCTGAAGAGGTGGGCTGCCTTTGGGCTCCTCCTCGTTTTGTCTTCCATCGTGTACTGGAGCTGAAGTTTCTGGCAGATGCCATGGCGGTGGGCCGATTTGCTCACTGGAGCAGGCTTGGGCTCGACTAAAACACAAATAAAAGTACATTAATGCTCAGAGCCGTTTCTCTCTTTCTGTGATTAACATCAGTTCACTCTAATAATATTGGATACTCACTGTGCAGAAGACAATCCTGATGTCCTTCTTCAGTCTCACAATTTTAAACTGCAGCCACCATTTGGCTCAGCGTGTTCTCCTGTTTAGAAACACCATCATCATCCTTCCTATTCCTCTCAAATGTGAATTATAATGCAAGTCATTCATTCTCCCCAGAGTCGGATGGCCGGCTGTGGTAGCCCTTGTTGCTCTGACAGTTCCGGAGTGAGTGGCTGCTGTTTTCTGTCACATTGATCCTTTCCTTTTCAGCACAGCCACTTGGTTGAGTGCCTGTGTCACCGACTCCATCCTGATTGGACTCCTTGGCCTCTGCATGGTGCTGCTCCATCTCCTACATGGTCGGGTAGAGGGACAGATGGATCAGATGTGATTGACAGCAGCTTGTTTATACAAAGTCCAATTAAAAACTGACAAAGATCCACATTACACTTGTGGATACACAACAAGGTTGTGGTCGCTTGTTTACGAGACCCATGTGGACTATTCTGAGCACTAACCTGCAACATGAGTCTTGGTCGTTCTTCCATGAATTGAAGGTTGTGCAGGAGTGCATCTCTGGAGCATAAGCCGTAAGGATTCGGGGGCCAAAGGTACTGTACCCCTGAGAAACTCAAAGTCTCCTGCCACATATTGAATCAGACACCACTGGAAAGAGCAGAAGAACAGCCGCTTTGTTAATAACAGCTGATTTACGTATCTCTCAATAACATTTGCATTTTTTAATGATAAATCAACTCCAGGAGCCGTGATGTCAGAACTTTTGGTCTGCGTCAACAAGAGAATTAATTCTTCTATAATTCGTGTGATCCGGGCCAACCACCAGCCAAACGGTTCCCAAGGACAGACCCTGGAGTAAACCTGTGAGCCAACAGAGAAATAAAATCAGGAAAAACTACAACTACCAGATCTGAATCTGTTGAAAGTTGACATGGTCCTCACCTCCACCACATCTCCTACACCAACTCTACGGGAGACAATTGGAGGAGGCAGCCGCACACCGTCACACCTCACAAAAAATGGCACACGTGGGCTACAAATAATTTAATGAATTAACAAACAATAATTACAAAGTACATATCAGTCAACTGGTCAATGCAATAAACATTTCTAAAATGCACCTTGACGAGAAGTTTAAACCAACACAAGATTTAAATTAAATAAAATAACCCAGGAGATGTTTCTAGAAGGATTAGACTTACTAGTTTTCATAAATGATATTCAGCCAGTCTCCAATAACAAATCTGATTGGGTCCTGATGTGAGAACAGTCCGAGAAGCCACAGGCTTTAGAGTTCCATAAAAACATGTGATTATGAACTTTCCTTATATAAGGAGAATTTTTTCAGGACTTTGTGTCTAAAATGTTCTGATTAAAGAAGCACAGCTGAGTATTTATGAAGGTAAAGTCTGCAGCTGCTCCCGCCGGGATGAAGTCTAAGGTCAGCAGCGTCTCACCTCGTAGAAAGCCCCGTTCAGTGCGTGCCCTTCTACAACGAATCTGTCCATGCTTCAGCACCACCTCTGCTTCGCTTTAGATGGCTTGAATGAAAGTTCAAGCCTGTTTACCTGCACTAACTAACCACTACCAATGCGCACCTCACCGAAGGTGTTGTGATGACGTCAACGGTCACGTCCTCCTGTTGTGTCCACCTGCTCTAAATAAACAGGGGTTGTTTACAGGAGTAACTACTTTAAATATTATAATGAGAATCCTGCAGGGGTACTTTATGCAGGGAATTTTTCTGTTTTTATTTAATGCAAAGTTGTAATTATTGTGCTGTAAAGTCATAAATACAGATGTGTCAATCTTAAAAGGTCAGGAGATGACAGAGATGAAGATGATGCACGACGAGGCAGGAGTGCATTAGTGGGGAAGGTTACACGTTAAGATTTAGGCAAAGATTAAATAGATCATGAAGTTTTATTAACTCCCTCAACATGTGTTTTTATTTAGTCGTGAATGATCAATCACAGGCCAATAATTTCAAATTACATGTGTCAGTACGCATCTCCACAGGCTCACAGGAAAATGACTCGGGTATTTAAAAGTACAGTTAAAGATAAGTCATTATCCCTCATGTTTACACATTTGAATGAAGATGCAATTTATGAATAATTCCACAACCACTGTTTTTATATTTTTAGTTTTTTTAAAATATAATATACAAGCTATGGCCTAACTGGGTCAGAATGGGCAGGATTGGGGTCAAGTCAGACTTTCAAATGTTGAAATGTGGAGGACAGATGAGACAAACACACCACTGATAGAGCAACGTGGTGGGTTTTTAATTTAAACTGATCAAGAGCAGAGAAGGAACAAGTTGATGTAATGCAGGTTTGGTTAGCCTCTTTTTGCTGAATATTGTGGCTTTAAAACAATAAACATACAGAGTTTGTGTATGATGTCACAAACAGAACCAATGCATGTTATAATATAAGGTAATATATAAAATACATAAAGTTCTAGACTCTAAACCACTCAAGACTCAATCTTTTAGTTGGGGAGCATGTGGAAATGTAATGAGACATTCTCGTCTTCCTCTTTTATAATATAAAAATACCAAACGCTAATTTCTGCTACAATGTAGTTAATAATTTTAATCAGGTAAGCAATGATCATTTCAACATGAATCAGGGTAGGGCCTCTTTTAAGCCATGCTGCAGGAGAACGGGAAAGAAGTTTTAATGTTTTAATGTTGGGAAATGACATAAAAATAACTGGAATTCAACCTTTGAAAAAAAGCACTGAATATATGGTATACGTCCACACATTGTTGAAGGGCAGAGCTCCGAGGGACAGAAAATCAGTATTAAATTTTGCAACGTCCTGTTTGATGATCAGAAGACTGCAAGTTCATAGAGGAGAAAGTGGCTTCAAATGAGCACAAACCACATTTCATCATATCACATTTCTGCTTGAAAGGTCGTGTGTGTCATTAATGTTTGACATTCAGGGTGTCACTGTTGCTGATGCAGCTGCTCAGCAGGAGGCCACACACGACACCAAACTGGAGCGATCGCCACCACACAGGGAGACCGCAGCTTTGACAGAGGACAAAGAAGGTGCCCAACCTAAATGTTGAGGCATATAAACAGACCCTCAGTAGCCACAAATCAGCTGCACCAGGTGTCATCGGGGGCATGAGACACACCTGCAGGTAACACCATGGCAACCAGAAGACTTGGACAAATTTGGGGAAAAGGGTAGCAATTAGTGCTGGAGCTCCCAAGTTAAACAGGCTTTAACTTTCACTGAAGCCAGTGGTCAGATTGTGTCAGGCTCCAGAATCCTTTCAGCTTTTGCTCCAGAGACACAATCCAGCACGCTCCTCTGGTGATGATGATGATGATGATGGTGTTTCTAAACAGGAGAACACGCTGAGCCAAATGGTGGCTGCAGTTTAAAAGTGTGAGACTCTGAAGGATGTCAGGATTGTCTTCTGCACTATGAGTATCCAACATTATTGGAGAGAAATGGTGAATTACAGAGAGAAAAGGTTCTGAGCATTAATGTACTTTTATTTGTGTTCTACTTGACCCCAAGCCCTCTTAAGTGAGCAAATCAGCCCACCACCGTGGCAACTGCCAGAAACTTTGTCTCCAGTGCACGATGGAAGTTGAGGACGGATCGTAGAAGAAACCAGGAGCCCAAAGGCAGCCTGCCTCTTAAGACTGGCAGAAATGTTTTAATCATTTGTTGTCTTTTGTGAGTTTTTGTAGTCTTTAATTTTTTTTCATTTTAGTTTTTAAAGATGCCTGTGTTTGGTTCTTAAAGATGCCTGATGTCTGTGTTTTAGTTTACGATTTCTGAATAAAATCTAAAACTCATGCTCATGTGTCCTCAGACGCGTCATCATTCTTACATTCCACGTTTGGACGAGTGCCCCCTCGTGGACAAAGTAATGTATAGCGGATTATTGAGGAAAACGATCAGTGACACACAGAACACGGAAACTATCAGCAAGTGAACAAAAAAAAATTCAGAGGGTATGAATATGACAATTTGGTGTTAGGTAGACCAAACAAATATAAAGCAATGTTACTGTTGACATTTTGTATTCATAAAAAGGAATGCAATTAGTTTTTAAAAAAATCAGATATCTACTACCCAAAGATAAAATACAGCCCATTGTTTATCCTTTTCTTTGTAATTTTCTTGACATTTTTCTACATTTGATACATATTCATATTCATCAGCCCTCCACAATTCGACGCAATAAGGATCCAAGACCGCCCTGGGCTAACTGCAAGGGGGTCTTCTCTTCCTTGTTTTCAATGTAGATGCTGGCCCCATGCTCCACCAGCAACTTTGCTGCTTCCACACGCTCTTCATCACAGGCTAGATGGCTGGAATAAAGAAAAAAAAAGTGAATTGTTACACAAAGTCACCAAGTCTTTTACACTTATGTCAGATTTCGACAATCTGATGAATCGTCGTCTTTGTGCTATTAGCTTTGCTGTTCTTTAAGATTAATACTTCTCCCCCATACAGTGGTGTATTTCCCTGCGAGTCCTGGATGTTGGTCGAGGCCCCCTGCTTGAGGAGCAGCTGGATGAGGCGGTAGTTGCCCTTGGCAGAAGCTCTGTGTAGAGGCGTGGACTCCAACTTGTCGGTGACATTGGGGTCTGCTCCGTTCTCCAGTAACATCAGGGCAATCTGTAGAGGGCAACAGCTGTGCTCAAGATCAATAAGCAACATTTGTCTTTTTTTCCTACATTCCATTTCTGAGAAGCAGACATTTTCAGGTCCCCTTCTCCTTTTTCAGATGAGAGATTTTCATCTTTCTTTTGGCTGTTGCCAGTAATGTTCTTTGATGTACCCTAAGAGCTTTGTTGGGTAAAAATAAGAACAATAGTTTACTGTCACACCTGAATATATGCGATATCCAATATAAAACATATCACAACATGGACTAATATGAACAACTGCTTAAAAATGTATTAGGTTTCCCAATAAATAAAAGACACAAAAGTTTCTTAGTGTGTTTCACATCATACCAGTGAGTCCCAGTTATCACTTGCAGACACACTGAATATCAACAGTCATGCACATGATGGCTACACTGATATACAGCTGAAGCTGCAGTCTGGGATCAGCATTTATTTGCTTGAACATTTTTGTTTGTGTCAGTGAATGTGGTCAGTATAAAAGTGTCATTCACGGGATAAATGTGTCGATGTGTGCTTATGTGTTTCAAACATTGCAATTCCTCTTTTCGCTATCACTGATTATCATCAATTCAAAAGTGGTATTTTTAATCTCCAGCCCTAAATAAAGACAAGCTTTTAGTATGGTCAACTAAAAAACTAAGGTCAAAGACCCTTTGGAATCAGAAACATGAGCAAAATTGCAATAGCAATTTTAAAAAGTAACATTTCCCCCCCAAAAATCTTTTTAACTTAAATTATTTCAAAGAAAGCCAGAGACAAAGAAACAAATGGTGGCTGTCACATATCATTTGTGGTGAAGGTAATAAGAATATTATGAAGTGGCCCGTTTAAAGTTCACCTTCAGATACACAATTAGCAGATTCAGGAGTGGTCCAAATGACTCTGTGAACATTGTGGTGGAGATCAATACAGAAAAATTCAAGCAATCAATACAGCAAAACCAAAAACATACCTCATATCTGTCTTTTGATGCTGCATAGTGTAAAGGAGTGCATCCATTTTGATTAACTGAATTCAACTGAGCTCCTTTGGATATTAAAGATCTGACTATGTCTTCTCTGCCTGCAGATGCTGCTATATGAAGGGGGGTCCATGAAGCCTAGAAAGCAATAATTCATGTTATTAAAGCCATATCTTTTAAACTTAACAGTGTGCAATATCTAACGTATTTAAATTTAAGCGGTGAAAGTGGCCATTTTAAGATGGTACTTATTATATTTTGCTGGGGCATGTTAAATTATGTTATTTTGCTGCTGCATTAGACAACTCTTTATGTTGCACACATTGGAAGGAATATTAAAGAACTCACGTCATCCTCAAGATTCACTTCAACTCCGAGGTCAAGCAGAAACTCTACAATGTTGGTGTGGCCGGCAGAACAAGCCCAGTGTAGCGCGGTTCGACGGTCCTGAGGCGACAGAGACGATGTTGAAAACGACACTTTCTCATTTAGCACAAATCCAACTTGGCGTTTTTACCTGGTCTGTTTTGCAGGCAAGGGATTTATCTGACAGGATGGACTGTTTTAATTTGTCAAACTGCCCCGTGTAGGCAAAATTACAGATCTCCACATTTGAAACAGAGCCTTCCATTGTCAAATGATGTGAAAAATACTTGAAAAGGGTCTCACGTTTAACAGTTTAGCAGGTAAATGCAAGAATTTAGGCTAATATCGCGTGTCTTACATTGACTTACAATTCCGGAAATAAACAAAGATACTTCCGGGTACTCTTTTCTTCCTTCAAAATAAAACGTCGTCGTCCTCGTCAAGCTCCCCGTCTCAATGTTTTTAGCCGGTGTTTGTCTTTCTATTAGCAACATAATTGGAAAAAAAATCTAAACAAATTTTTATGAAATTGTCAGAGAAAAAAAATTAAGGTGTTTACATTTAAAAATAATCGTTGAGATTACCCATCAAACCCATCAAGAAAGTTCACATTCAGCACAGTAGGTGGCGAAAATGCGCCATCTTTGATTAGATACCAACCACCGTAACAAAACAAAGAAGTCTATCTTCCCGTAAAGCAGGCTGCAAATAGTCGTGAATTGCCGTAAATGTGCCGGATGGTCCAATAAACGCACTTTCGAGAGAAGAAATCCAACTAATGTTTAAACTATACTACTGTCTTTGATGGTAACATTCGTAATCATACCACGGTATATCTGTACTTATGCCAAACAAAATGGTGGGTTTAAGACGTTTCTTGGTTTCTACATGTTGTGCCCCATGATTATCTTTTCTTTTTAGTGATTACTCATGTTTTCCATTTACATTTTATGTCTCACTAGGATTTCAGGACTCATGTCGATCAGTCATGCAGATATT
This sequence comes from Takifugu flavidus, assembly GCF_003711565.1. Taxonomy (NCBI): domain Eukaryota; kingdom Metazoa; phylum Chordata; class Actinopteri; order Tetraodontiformes; family Tetraodontidae; genus Takifugu; species Takifugu flavidus. The sequence goes on along the minus strand of NC_079528.1, from coordinate 3,539,243 downwards.
CAGAAGAATTCATAAATATTTATTACGACTGCATGGATAAGAAAAGAAGGGTAAGTTGTGATTCTTTGTTTTCGGGTCTTGAGCGTGCTGGCGTCGACACGAAATCCGATTCCGTAATTGAAACAATTCTTGACGATCAAGTTTTAGCAGCCGACAAATGTCAATGCTGTTCACACCACACCGACTTTGTCGTAGAGCCCTTCGACTATTTTTGATAAATTCGTGTAAATCATTTGAAATGTAATTTTCGTATGTCCTTGGGGCCTAAATTTGCACAGACTGACATACATTATGATTGACATGTCATTAAATCTGGTTTTCAGAGTCTCCCCAACCTTGTTATATGATGGTTCTAACTCCTTAATACCTCCCCTGTCTTAGAACCTGACCCGACTCTACCTGGACAAGGCCACGCTGGTGTGGAATGGGAATGCTATCTCAGGACAGGACGCTCTGGGAGAGTTTTTTGAGTCATTGCCATCAAGTGAATTCCAAGTTCACACAGTCGATTGTCAGCCTGTTCATGGTTAGAGGCAAAATCGTTCAAATGTTTTTTTCCTGTTTATACATGAATTTAAGGTGTTGTTTTTGAAGTAGTCCAAATGGGGAAATTGTACATGAATCTATTCCTTCTTTGACAGAGCAAGCGACCCAAGGCCAAACCACTCTGCTTGTTGTAACCGGTGGGACAGTGAAGTTTGAGGGGAACAAACTGCGCTTCTTCAACCAGAACTTTCTTTTGACAGCCCAGGCTACACCCAACAGCGACCAGCCCGTCTGGAAGATCGCCAGTGACTGCTTCAGGTTTCAAGATTGGAATAGTTGAGCTCCCACTCACCGACTGATCCGTAGAAGAAAATCATGGTGCTTTATATTTATGTAATAAAATGAAAACCAAATACAAAACATTGTTTATTTTCAAAATGGTGAACAAGCCAAGTGGACGCGATGGAGTAATAAATACATGGCTACATGACCATCTATAAAAGAGTGCCATGTAGTGCTTAAACTTTCAAACAAATTTAACTTAAGGTAACATTGACACCATATTGTAAATTAACCTAGCAACTAAGGTAAACTAAACAGTATTATTCCTATAGAGCTAATGACCATTTCACTAATTAGCCATCTTCAAGTTTCAACCTCAATAAATAAGTGTGTCAACAAAATTTATGACTGTTCTATACAAGTAAACCCACTACAACCTACAATATCATTTATGAGCACATCTTTGTCTTCCTGAGTCATTTTGTGCACACATTTTGGTCTTTTTAAGAACATGACACAACAGGAATTAAATACAACAGTGGAGAGAAAGTCTGATAAGCCAAACGGTTGTTTCACATCCTAAATAAACATGACATGGCAGTTCAAGCACTACTGTTCAACTGCTTTAACCTGGATGCCACTGCTGCTCGATGACACCAGTACTGTCGTTTGAAGGCACAGTAACATCAGTACTCCAATTTGAACTAAAGAAAGCGGTCCTCTGTGATGATCACAGTCAATAGGTTAAAGTGGAAGCATCATCTACTGGAGGACAGAAGTGCAAAATAAGTGCCAACGGACTACAATGAGTATTAAAACCTGCGATGACCTGAAATCATGTATCTGGACCACAGAGTGCCTGTCTTAAATAATCAAAACTTCAAGACACAAGGTAAAAAGCAGCACATATGGAGTGACGGCTACACCTACCTACAGCTTCATCTTTTGTTCATTTGAACACACTTAATTCACAAACCTCAAAAAAAGAAGCAAGTTCCAATTTGGTACTGGAAATATTTACACTTAAAAAGTTGGTGGCGAGTGTGAAAATTGGTGAAACCAGGAAGAAAATGGTTCAGTTACTTCCCCCCGTACATTCTCTCAATGTGATGTAGATAGTGGTTCTTCAGCTCTTTCCTCTTCAGCTTGAAGGCGTCGGTGACCAGTCCCGTCTCTGGGGTCCACGGGTCAGGACTCAGATGCACCTTCACCGGAATCTCAAATCGTTGGAGTTTAACTATTTCAGAGGACTTTAGTTTAGTGCACTGGATAAACAGCTTTGTAAAATAAGTCTGCGTGAAAGCAAATGTTTGACTCTTACTGTTTACAGCGACCTCTTTAATCTCCTTTAACACTTCTCTTTCCATCTCAGGATGAGTGCAGATCTCCTCCCATGTTCCAACAATGCCCCTCTGTTTGGCCAACTGCGTTAACCTTTTCTGGTTAGGGACTACGAAGCTGATGACATAGTTCTGTTCGCTGCACAAGGATCATTAACAGAGTTACCTCAAACAGTCTGAAGCTGAAATCCCCAAACCAAATTCTTGATTGAATTGATATTTCAAACTATCAGCTAAGCAGAACATGCAGGTGCCTACTATACTGTTTATAAATTTACAGTTTTGTTAACAGGAACACGTTGATTCAATGACTATTTAGATGCAATGATCATTTTTCCTGTGTTACAGATTTTCATTTTTTGGTCTTTAAATGAACAAACAGATGCAGTAGTACCCGTGATATGTCAAGCGTACAGTATCACCTAATTCTACTGACTTTCCGAGGATTTTCCAGCATATTTTCCCTTAAATGTAATAATATCAGCATTCAGGGTGAATAAAACTGTAACATTTACCGGTAGTAAAAACCTGCAGCTTTCTGAGAAGCTCAGGAAAGAAGTTCATTTGACTACCGGTACTGTTTATGGACAAAGGGAAGCTGTGCTGTGTTACAGAGAAGTCAGTCTTAATAATTCTCTTTGGTGAGCCACAAGGTCATTAAATGTGCTTCAACACACCAATGATTGTTGAGCCAGATAACTTCTCAGAAAGCAATTTAAGCTAACTCAAAAGAAGGTAACTGACCTGTTGGCGTATGCGCAGATGTTGTCGATGAGCGTTGAGCTTTTGAGGACGGACTCCACTTTACCAAGAGACACGTACTCCCCGGCCTGCAGCTTCACCAAGTCTTTCTTACGGTCTACATATAAATATATCAATGTTCTGTTACAAAGTGTAAATGGCATGAATGTCAGCAGTTTCACCCACACCAAATGTGCACATCAGTGCCATGAAATGCATTAGGAAATAACTGTTCCCTCAAAGAGCTTACACACACCAATGATCTGTAGACAGCCGTCAGGGTGGATCTCTCCCACATCTCCAGTGCAGAACCACCTCTGACCCGCTTCATCCTCCAGGTAGTCCTGATTGCTACTTTCATTGCTGTAGTAACCCAAAGTTACATTGGCTCCACCAATCAGGATCTCCCCTCTTGGGTTCGGCTTGTCATTAGTAGTATAGCCGCCTGGGAAATTTATTTAGTAAGGTGATATAGAAACACTCATAATAGTAGCTAATAAAAGGTAATCATTTTAATAAGGAAAACTATTGTCATTAATACCTTCAGGCCAGTCCCTGAGTCTGATTTCACTGCACAGAAGAGGAGCTCCAACACGACCGGTGCTGTTGTCTGCGACTATATAAAGAAATGCAATTTTAGCTAATGATTCTCAGTTCTGTGTTCTGTGTCTGTGCTACGCTTCAGGCCTCTGCTCACCCTCAGTAATGGTGCCTGCTCCACAGGTCTCAGTGAGGCCGTAGCCCTGACCCACGGGACAGCAGAAGCACACATTCATGAATCTTTGAGTTGCTTCAGAAAGCGGGGCACCTCCAGACAGAATCAACCTCACCCTCCCTCCGAGCAGTCTCTTCACCTTCCGGAACAACAAGCTGCGCAAACAGAGCGAAGTGCTGTTTAATTTAAACATTTAAAAAAAATAAAATAAAACAATCCCTGAAATGACATGAAGGAGTCACAAGTGGTTCCTTACGCATTGCACAGAGGTGCATCATAGCCTCTCTCGATCTGCTCGAGCTTATAGTTGTAACCCATTGTGAAGAGCCTCTTCTGAATAAAATTCATTTCCTGTACTTTGCTCATCACATTCTTGTTGATGCGATCCATGATTTCCTTTAGGGGATAAAACAATTCATTAAGACAGGTGACCATGATTAGCTTAATAAGAATTGGAGAAACTGAAGCAGGATTTATAACAGGAGAGAAAAGATAAAAAGCTGGATTCTCACCGGCACAGCTGCCATCAGAGTAGGATTGAGTACCGAACAATCTCCTTTACTTCCTTTCTTAATCTTTGTGGACTAAAGAGAAAAATGTCAATGAGCACAACCTGTCTCAGCGGCAAAAGAAAACAACCCAACCTCAAACTTCAAAAACACTGACGAGCCTCAAATGACTTGCAGCTATTTTTAGCATTTACCTGATCCGACAACGTCTGAGGAGACGAGTAGCCGATCCGACAGCCGTACGAGACACAGGAGATTTCAGCAGTCATTTCCAGAACGTGAGCCAAGGGCAGATATGCTACGTAAATATCATCGGGCCTGTTGGAAGATAGCCAGAGAAAGTACAGAGTATAGTCATCAGTGGTGATGTTTTCTGTTCCTTGATGGTGACACTTCCTTGACTCACTGTTTGTAATAAGTAAGCCGTTTGGTTCAGGCAGTACTTTCGTGCCTTTGTAACAGAGATACGCCTGTGTTAGCGCAACAATGAGCTTTAATAAGAGCTGGGAGCTTAATTGCAAAACACACTGAGCAATAGGATCCGTTTCATAATACCCTTCTTTTGGGGATAAATCGTGACTAACATTAACACATCACCTTCACATTAGTCAGTTTGGATGACTGTACATCAGCCTTTACAAACTCTTTTGTTGCTCCATCTTAATTTTGTCCATCCGCCCCTCTTGTTTACGCATTCAGAGGCAAACTGCTCTAACTAGTTTTTCATGTTTGACTGATTGATGCTTTGCCAGCAAAATCTAACAGAATGTTCAAGTTCATAATGAGAAAAAATGATAGTGAAAGATAATTTTACACTGTTAGGCAGAATGGAAACAAGGTGAAGGTTAACCCAGGTTAAACATTGTCTTTAAATCGTGCTGAAACTGCACCTAAACTCTAACTTGCCAGTTTCTCTCACCTATGTGAGAAATCGAGCCAACCTCAAAATCCTCACTTCCTTTTGGAGACTAATGTCTGACCAGATCTCCAGGAAGGTAGTTTGCTACAGTGCCACCCCCCCTCCCCCCACCCCCGTGACTGCGTTCTGTGGAACAAAGCTGCTATTTTCTAAGATGGGTCATGTTTACACTATGCCTCAACTTGCTGGATGAGTAACCAACTGTTGTGTGTTTACATTCAACAGTACTTCACAATAACACACTGGACTACACTGGAGCAGGTGACATAAATAGCTTCAGGCCACCCTCTTTTTCACTTCATATCTAATATTTGGTAGAACATCCAAGATTTTCCAAACATAGAATGATGTGGATCATCTTTATCCACTCTGAATCTTGTTGGATTGGACAAGAAAACCTAACAATGGAGCAATAAATATGCTAGTGTGATTTTGAAATAAATCCTACACATGAAGACTGATACTCACCCAAGTCCAGGGATGCGCTCACACTGGCCCGTCATCCCAGCAATTAGGTTACTGTGGGCCATCATGACTCCTTTGGGTCGGCCTGTTGAGCCACTTGTGTACATTACCACAGCCAGATCAGATGGCTGGGGCTTCAATATTTCCCTTCCACCTGAAAGAAAAATCCACTCAAATGAAAAATATATATATGCTGTATCTGGACTTTCATCCATCCCTCAATTTTACCAAGATACACAAAGAAAAGGAGTTGGAGCAATACATACTATTCTCAGGAAGCATGCCCAGCTCTTGTATGTCCTGCATGCTGTGGATGGACAACCCTGCTGGGTAACCCTCCCTGTTCACCCTCTTGTGGTCCACATAGACCACATGCCTCAGTTTTGGGACCCGTAAAAGCACATTCTGGAAAGACAAAGAAATTGACTTGACTCCGAATCCTGTTTCATTTATTTAAGCATTTGTGGAAGAGCTGCAACTTTCTGTGTCGAGTTACACCAACACGGTCCTATTTTAATTTTGTAAATTACTGGAGTAACTGGAAATCTGTTCAATGTATCCACTGAAATCATAAGGATCAGCTCTCATCATGCATTACTAGGGGTTATCTCACTTTCAGCTTTGTCTCCAGCAGTGCCACACTGGTGACAAGAAGCGTGACACCAGTCTCGTTGAGTCCATATGCTATTGCCTCCTCTCCCAGTGTAGCATAGAATGTCACCACTGTAATGAATACAAAGCCCAAGTGCAGTTAATGCATTACGAACCTCATATTTAACCACACTGGATGTACTAGAATGTACTTACGTGGGAAATTGTGCCTGAAGCACGCCTGGGCGGTGATCACCCACTCAGCTCTAGTTTCACAAAAGATAGCAATATTGGTTTTGGGCTGCAGCCCCAGTGCTGCCAATCCACTGCCAAACTGACTGACATGAGTGTCCAACTCATTGTAAGAGAGCCATTTATAATCCCCTAGGATCAGCTAGAAGGAAAAAGTTTTGGTTGAAGCATAACACATCTTCATTTTTTTTTTTTTTTTTTTAAAGATAGGCTTATTTCTTACCTTTTTGAATATTTTACCAGTTGGTTGAATCTCATTCTCTTCACTTAATACTTCTCGAGTGCCAAGACTAGGTAGTGGCCCAAAACGCTGCACAGCATAATCAAACAGTTTATCCAGGGTGTCCTTGCCTGGAAAGTCCTCTCGGGCCAAAGAATCAAAATGGTCCACGGAGCGATATGGTCCCTCCGCACGGCCTGATGTGGAGCGGGCTTTTATGCGGCTGGAAAGAGCCTTTCTTTGTTCAGCACCAGTGATGTAGTACCAGGGCAGGAAGGTCAACATGGAGTACAGCCAGATCAGAAGGTGGACTGGAAAAAGGAGGATCGACTGAAGGAGAGAATCTGTCTGTAGACCCATCATGTTCTACAAAAGAAGATGCAAAAAACAAAAAAATAGGAGTGAGACTAGTTCTTTGGGATTCTTTAAAACATAACAGGCAGATAAAATATCCTATTACCAGATTATGAAAACACATGGTCTCCCAATGCTACATGACACATGGAAGGATGAAAAAAAAGAAGTGCATATTAGGAAATAGATATAAAATACGCACGCCAGGGCTACAGTTGAAAGCATACAACTCTGGATTTATTCCTCTCTCAAGAGTAAAAGTTTGCAATAGGGAGACGCTGAACTAAAAACACATCCAAACGCCTCGCTGGAGTAACTCACCTGTGTCCGGCTCTGCTCTGCCACTGTATGTCTATTGACGTTTGAGTTTATATACCCTAGTATTGCACCTTTATTTGTCTTCCACCACTAAAGAGTAGGCTACTGAGACATGCAGTGCCAAGCTAACCTCTAAGAACTCTGTCTTGTATCCAATGACTGCACAGCCCTGTGGATCCTAATGAAGAGGATCGAGCTGCGGGCAACCAATGACAGTTCTCGTGAAGCTCACCCCACACCGTGGCCAGTTAAAAAGGCCACTCCAGGGCAAGTTGTCTCACTATAATAAGCTCAGGTCTCAGATAGCTTGGGCAATCAAAGCTGACCAGAATGGATGGTCAGCTGTCACAGCTGTAACATAATAAACATCACCTCGGTTATTGTGGCTCACAGCAGTGGTGTGACGGCGGTAGCCTCTCAGGTCAGAAATCACATGTCTGTACACGTTAAAACATCTGGCTTCATTCCAAAAGGCCCATAAATTCCGCAAAAAGACGTGTGCGTCAGTCAAATGAGACCCTGTCGAACACGATGACAGACGCAAACAGTGGTTCTCCCTCAAACAGGCCCACTTAGTGTTTTCTACGACTCCATGGACAACAAAGGCATACACAATAAAACGTTCCTTTACCCCCTGAGGACTATAATTAAAAACTGGCTTGCTTACATCCCATAAAGAATGTTCCCCTGTGTCTATTCTTTAGCTCGACAACCTTGAAGCCTTGCTATAATTTTCACCGTAGGTTATTCAACATCGCCATTACGCAGGGTAAAGATGCGCACATTTAGTTTGCCCAAAAGGTGTAAATTAAATAGATTATTACTACCCAATAGACATTTGGGATTATAAATTAAACCTCAAATCAAATATAATAGACCACCCTATTTTTGATCGATAGAAAAACAGCGTAGATCAATAGAACAGAGAATTTAAAATGAGATGTATAGCAGGAGAGGGGAATTCTCCTCGGAACGGGCATCATTTGGCGGTGGAACGACAACGGTCGAGCAGCGGGACTGATGACAAAGCCGCTCCACGCCGCGTCAACCCTGGTCAACACCGGCAAGTGCCTGGCGGCCAGTACCGTTAGCGCCTGGCAGCGCGGCTAATACCAGTCATCGGCTAAACAAATTAACCCAACCGTAAATCTATAAGGATAAAGGCAATAATGAGATTAGGATAGAGAATGATACTCTGCTCTGTTGACAGCCTCAGGACATTCTTACCTTGAGTAAAGCAAAGCCGGTGAATCGCGTCTCCACACCAAAATGACCGACAGTTACCTCTCGGATTTAGAAATAGGAACTACGTCATCTGATTCCATATTTCTGGACCAATAGGAGTCGAGTGTAGTGATGCACGTGGAGTTTTTTCCGCCGGATGACCTCTTTTTTTAAAACCGGAAGTAAACGCTCCATCTATCTTGCGCTTTTGTCCATTTACGTAATAGTTTCTTCAACGTTGTGTTGGTCATTTATTGCTCCAAAATGTTCCAGTAGCGAAATTTTGTAAATTTCTGTACAGATGAGTCGTTATATTGGAAAAATAGAGTTTAGAGTATTTTCGAAGAACTCAATACTTAGTGTCATTAAGACCAATAATAGAATATTATTTTAATATTGCATTTATGAAGAGCAAAATATTTTTTTATCTGTTAAAGAGCATATATTAATCACACGAATTTTGCAATGACTTAAACTTTATATTTTATGTATGTCACAACAGTAGAGATTTGTATTGTAATATATTTTTTGCCTTAGAGCACTGGAAATGCAGAGGAAAACACAATTTACTTTCAGACAGGCTAAAACGCTTATTTAATAAACAAACTTCTTTTCATTTACTCTATCCATCCACACGTCTTCTATTTCAACTGAATTTGAATTAATAAACCCTATCCAACCCTATCTTTGAGCAAATGTGGGTAATAGTTCAAGGAACCAGTACAGAAAACTTGTTTGATAAAAAGTATGTATCCAAAGAGGGTTCTGGGAAGGATTATACAATAAGGAATGGTTTTCCTCTAGGAGTGTTAAGGTTTAGTTTGACCAGGACCCGAATGCAGACAGTAAACAGCAGATTTCAAAAGGGTTCATTGAAAACAAAAAGAAGCCTTGAGCGCTGCGGGGAGAAATCGCGCTAGGCACGTAGAAAAGATCCTGCTCGTTCTTTTTCCAAAGGAGGGATGCGTGGTGACCATGAGCGGAGAATGAAACACGATTACAAATCTTAAATCTCGAAAAAGAGTAAGAACCTGAGTCCACGTTTACCACAACACTGACCAAACGACCGGACACTGGTGACCAGGGGCCCCGGGCCTAAATAGCCAGTTGATTAACAATTGGCCGCAGGTACGAGCTGCAGGAATGTGGCTCCACCACGTCCCCTGGAGAAAGAACAGAGCAGGAACAAGGAAACAACCACCAAAGCACACTAAGAGAAACACCCAGGACCCTGACAAGGAGTCCAAAATTTGGAAACTCCTATCCCCATACAGAACACAGAAACAGTTGTTGGAAATCTGTTTCATTTGGTCAAGTGATAAAACAGATGCTTTAGATTAATAAAAAAAACCAAAACAAATTATAAATTATGTAATAACATTATCGCACACTCAAATAATAGAAAGTCTCAAGTCCCCCATCTGCAAGTTGAGAAACCCTGAAACAATGATTTTTTATCTTTGCTGATGATTCTGTGTGCTTATGAAGTTAAACATCAGCAGTTGAGGCTCCAGCATAGATCTGGTGTCGTATAATCTCCCACTGTTAGTCTTCATGTGAGTGAGTGTTATAAAAGGTGAAAAGCATGTCATTAAAAAAACTCTATTTCATTCACTTTCAGAGAAATTGTGACAATGTAAAATGACAAAATACCCCCCCCCCCAAAAAAGAAAAGAATTAAAATTGAAACAACAGCTGCTCGGTCATTCTGAAGTACGAACTGAAATATGATATATGCTGATATTGCCCCCAAGTGGCCAATCGTAGTAGGACAACAGTAGTCTGCCTGGCAGATGTAAAGGATCACATGTTGCCAATTCACTCTAGTACACACACGCACGCACGCACGCACGCACGCACGCACACACACACACACACACACACACACACGCACACACACGCACACACACACACGAGCTGTAAATTTAGACAAATTTGTTGGGAATGCCCCCAGCACCCCCATGACACTAATTACGCCTATGCGACTCTCAACCGTATGGCAGAAGTGGCTGAAAAAATGCTTTGTTTATTATTTGGTATTTTCTAAAATAATTAAAAAAATACGTTAACTGATTCCAACATGTAACCAAGTTAGAAGGGGAAAAATCACTAAAAATAAGAATTATAATATTATACTTATAAAAAATGACCAGCATTAGCATAAAGAAGTAGGGTGCGCTTAAGTAATATGCCACTAAGCAGTCTGACATTTGCGAATTCCTAATCTACAATGGAAATCTCCACTTGCACTGATGAAATACAACATCAGCTGCTGAGTCGTATGCTGCGTGAGCTGCGTGAGCTGCGTGAGGCCCGAGTCTTTCTACATTTTACCACACCAGCAGGAGGCACTGTTGCCAGATGAGTTGCAAGGTTGAGGTGCGCCTGTTTCAGTCAGCGAGTAAGCCCGATGCCCACGTTGAAAAACAATGTACAGATAATTTTACGTTTACGAATAATAATTTAGACGATACTTTCTTTCAATACACCGAACAGGCATTAAAATAGATGCGTTCCCTCGGTTACTTTTTTAAAACCTGCGAGTCATGTTATTTCCGCTCACTTATATTGCAAAACATTGCACAGAAAGATGCAAACACGTTTGGTCGTCGCAAAGGAATAAATGCACCATTCATTATAATGAGAGACTTTCCCCTTCATATCGTCGACCACAACCGTTACCTCATGCTGAACCAATAAATATGTTTCTTGCGTTATTTGTTTTCACATTTCCACCCGCGCGGACCGCCCCTGGGAGAAAAACAATCGTACCACACGCCAGCTCCCCCACGTGTCTTACAGCGGAGCACAAAAACATCACGAGTGGCTTCTGGGAAGGTTGGACGGCCCATATATACAGCACATGGTCACTTTTGGCAGCTACCCGTAACGACGCACACTATTCGGATCCAGACTGTTGGAAACTTTTCCGTGTATCTTGTCAAGCGCATTTGCGAAAGCCACAACTTCCCAGGCGCCCCACTGAAGACCGCCTGAGTTTTGTCAACGTTTTCCACGAACCGTCCAACAGCAGCTAAACAGAAGCTAGCATGTCGACTGGCAAAGGTGAAGTTAAAAGTTGCCCAATCCCAACCAGGGTGCTAACGCTGAAGGACTGGTCCCAGCTACCCGACTGTTACAGCCAGACACCGGGGGGAACTCTCTTCTCCACCACGCCCGGAGGTAACAACTGCCTTTGGGTGGAAGAAAAAAAGTTTTTGTTTTTAAATTCTCTAACTTTGTGCCTTTAAGCACCACAAATGCTAACTAGATATAACTCTGCACATGTTCATAAATGGTCATAGTCTAACTTTATAAACTCGAAAACCGCCTGTAGCCAAAATTGCCATGGAGAAAATGGGTTAAAACACCAGTAAATCCATAGAACCGCTTTGCTTCGCAGAGTTCATAGGCAGCCTGGTTCCAGTTATAAGTGTGTTTAAACTTTGCTTGCGATCTTGTGTGTAAATTTGCTGACTAGACATATATGTTTGAGGCGTGCGAAGAAGCTCTTTGCGCCATCGAGCAACTGTCGTCCAAAGAGAGGAGCAGTTTGAACCCGTGACTTGGATCGGCAGAGGGCGGATGTGAGCAGCTGTCAGAGCAGCAGAAGTGATTGGCCTCTGCAGCGGCGGAGCTGGAGGAGGCCCCATCCCCACCACTGTTTTGCACTTCACAGGAGAACATTCTGTACAAGATGAGGGAGGAGGAACGAGAAATACTTAGGCCATAGACTGGATAAACATATCTTAAATGCTGTTTTATAAGTTATGACTGCTGCACAGGCCGTTGCAACATGCATTTGACAACTGTTGCATTTCAACTTCAGCACACTTCACTGTCGATCATCTGCTGTTAGGCTCTCCTATTTTACATAACAGCTGCACAGATTGTCTTAATGTATTGCTATTGCTTGTGTTCTAGCCCCTTTTTCTTGCCCCTGGTTGTTCCTGCTCCCTCTCTTTTGCTTCCTGTTGACCAGCGTCAAATGCTGAATTACATAATGTTTTTTTCCTCGTTGAAAGGTTGGGCAGTTGAAAAACAACAGAGCAAACTCCAATATCAACACTCCATAACTCTGTTGCATCCTGGTAAAAACTTATCGCGGTCTCTTTATGACACTATTTGCTCAGCGTTGGTCTAAGTCCAAGTGGTGACGCTGTTGAAAGATGCCAAAAGAAGTTAGCTTGTGGGACACCACACAGATTGTGTGGGGTTTTAGGCATAAATCCCATTGACTGGAATTTTTTTCCTTTTGTGAGAGGCACATGTGGCTTTCATTTCAAGGTCTTTTTCTTCGAAGGCTGTTTTGTTCTAGGATTTCCAAGAACTGAGTGCAACAGTAAAACCACCTCCTGCCCCTCCGTGTGCACACAGAATCCTTAACCACTTAAATCCCCTCCAGTAACACAAGTCTGAAATGTGCAAATGTCTTTCCAAGCTGCACACATTGCTCTCTCCATAATCCCCCTGATCATGTGACATCCTATCACTTGATATGTCTTGTCTATTTTAAGAACATTTATATTCCTTTTTTAGAGCGAATGGCCCCCTTTGAAACACGAGACTGTTTTTGCTTCTCCGTCACAGGTACTCGTATCATCTATGACAGGAAGTTTCTCCTGGATTGTCGGAACTCCCCTCTAGCCAGAACTCCCCCGTGTTGCCTACCCCAGATCCCTGGGGTAACTGTCCCCGCTACGCACCCCATTGGGAAACTGCAGGATCTCAAAGAGGAAGCAGAAGAAGAAGAGAAGGAGACTACAGGTAAACCAGACCTTCAGGCATTTTTCTCTGCACTTTTCCTTGTTATTTCAGTCAGACAGGAGAGAAATACTTCAGGAATCATGCATGGTAGATGTGTCCATGTGTTCCTGTGGCACTATGGCAACAATGTTTGCAGCAGAGCAGATGACACCACTACCAGTTGTCAGTTGGGTCTCCCAGTCACTGTGCCTTGGTGGACATAGCTGGGATTCAGATGCAGAAGCCACTAGAGATGGAGGCTGTAATATGTGATGAACTGAGCATTTTTCACTACGGTATTTTTATTTTGTCCACTTGTAAGATTAAAAAAAAGTCAGTTGGGGCTTCTGTTCAGTCCATGTTTACACACTTTTGAGGGACTTTTTCTCTCTGGTCCACTCACAGAATGCTGATACCATCACTGCTTTGTCATCTCATGTGCAGACTGTTAAGGCAGGGTCATGCTTATCCTAACGGAAGCGTTAAAATCGCTGCTTGTGTTTCTTCTCTTTCAGATGAGAACCAGTTTGAAATGGACATCTGAGCTCCTGTATTGCCTCCTGTGGAGAGTTATTGAGAAAACACCACCAAGGTCATTAATGACCATTATCCATTTCACATGAAGCTTTTTTTTCACCCTTTCTAAAAATAAAAGCTTTTGCATGGAACCAGAAATGGTCAAAAAAGTAAAAAAAAAATAGGGTGTTTTGGACCCTAAAGAAATGTTAAGTAAATGGCATTAAAGGGTTGATTGGTAGCTCAGTCACTTAAAAGCTACAACTGGATTTTTTTTAAAATCCATTTTGATTTCATTTTTTTTATTATCTTTTGTAAATAATAAAGTTGTACAATGTAGCCTGTTTTATAAGTTGGGAATTCTAAGATGATTACATTTGTGACATGTAGACTTTTCACTGCAGATTTTGTTTTTATACCCCTCCCTGTCTGAAGAGGGTCAATCATTTTCTTCGTAACAGCCAAAATCAGGTCTCCAAATATCTGGAGTCGAGCTCCTCTGAAAATCAGGGACTATTATGTTTTTCTTTTCTTTTTTTTTAAATGGGAGGAATTGCAGAAATTTCAAATAAAGTATGCTGTCAGTGATCAATTGTCTGCTTAATTCATTAAGTGTAGCTTTACAGTGTTGATCTGTGTGTGTGTGTGTGTGTGTGTGTGTGTGTGTGTGTGGGTGGTAAATGTCATCTTTGGCCTGCATCTTTTCACTTGGTTATAAAAAAGACATTTGCTTCAATAAGCTGAAAATACCATGTATATGGGAAAAAGAGGTGACCTTTCAGACTTGCGCCACACTGTAAGCATTTCTTGAGTTGTGTAACAGTCGCATGTATGGCATGGTATGTGTTTGTGCACCGTTGGGGTGGACCTCCCTCCTGGCCCAGCGGAACACTCTGTTTTTTTCAACAGATTAAACAGTAAAACACTCAGCAAAGAGTTCAAACCTCCGGGGTGAGCACACGACGGGTGCGCCGACTGAAATAAGAGCAAAATTCCAAATCATCAAAAATGCAGCATTAACACATGTGTGGCATAGCTGCAGGGGGAAGGCTGCACATGGCCTACATGTCCCTGAGTCTGCAGCGAGGAGGGGAGCAGAGCAGCTGCAACGCAAAGGCCAGACGTCCTGAAACCTCAGTAAGGTCTGGGTGTGTAACATCTGCTGTTTGACCAGGCAGCTATCTCAAATATGTATCTACAGATCTAATGTTCACTCTACAGAGCTGTTTAGGCAGGATGGGAATAAACATTTATATACAATACTGCAGAGATGACGGAGAACAGGTCAGCCCGTCCCCCTGTGACATCCTGGATCCAAGTAAAGCGATTCAGGCTGATCAGCTTCTGATCCTGCAAATGAGTGCTTCTAACATTGATGCTAACAGATGAGAGTGCAGGTTTGAACATGTAGTCAATATATGTGAAGTGAACATTCCATTTTCCATAATGTCGCTGTCGTACAGCAAATACAGGAAAATTAAAGCAGACCAAATCTTAAGACGATTCAGGCTGAGGTGGCTGTGCACTGTATGTTTTTGGATAGTTTTTGAGAGGGGGGCTACTTCCTCTTCGACCTCTGCACGACATTTAAAGTGCATATTTGCGCAAAGCACACGTGAGAAGAAAGTAAGGTGACTAAACACACCAAAGGCAGTTGTTATGTAGTTTTGAGGGATTTCCTGAATGACAAAAGACAAGGTGGAAGAGGCAAACATTCCAGTTTCAGTCATTTAGAAGAGCCATCACACCAATTACAAGCACAACCAGTTATGCTGGCTTAGAAAATAAACGCACCAGAAGTGAGGGTCTCTTGTTTACCACCGTGCACGTGACAGTGACACACAAGTGTGCCAGTATGAAGATTTCATTACTGATCCACACGTGTAGACTTGCAAATGAGACAAATATGTATTCCACTCACAACCCCACACACTAAAGCAAAGCTGATTTTAATTTGAAAGAAATGGTCACACATTAATCTGTTGATCCATAGCAAAAAAACAAACAAAAAACATGAAGAACGTGTGTCACACATGGCCCATAAATGTGACCTGATACACAACATCAGCCCTGCTGAGCAGTGGCCCAGCCATTCAGACATCCATGAGATTTCTATGAAGTTGTTTTGGAGAAAATGAGCCTGCGAGTACTGTAAATAACTTTGCTCCAGACGACCAACGGACTCTGGTAACCCCCCCCCCCCCCCCCCCCCCACCATAAGCATAAAGCATACCCCCCACCCCCCACACACACACACCCCTACTTCTTCTCTCCCTTTAAAAGTGTTGGGCAGAGCTGGACAGGCCTATTTTTGTCCCGTGCTCTTGCCAAAGCTATTGCTAGAATCTCTGAACGGCCTGTGGGACTATGAAAACACACGATCTGCTCAGTCCCATTTATCACGGGAGGGACGGTGGCTGATGTGTGCCATGTGTTGACCTCGCGAACAAGCACAGTGACAGAGTTGAATTCACGTGGTCTTGCTGTGTTTACTCGGCAGGAATTCAGCCAACTGTTTTTCATGGCCACCGTTGTTGGTCTGTGCTGTGATTTGAAAGCGAGACATGGGCCGTTTTCAGATGAACAAACATTACAAACATTTTATTTGCACTGTTACTAAACTTAGCATCACATTCAACAATCAAAGGCTGGATCTTTGATTGTTTTCTGGGATTACCTATGTTGCCTAACTGTCCTGGGACAAGACTCAGCCTGACAAATGACTGAGGATGAATGCTCCAGTATCAGCGCCACTGGTCTTGCTGGTTGACAGTTTGCCACAGTTTTCATTTTATGGCATACATACGAATAATTTGGGTGTACACATGTGATTGAATGTTCACAGTCTGTAGTCAGTATATTAAGAATGTTTTTACAAGTACTATAGTCCCCAAGAGTAAATGGATTCTTATGGAAACTGTCACAAACTATAGAGGCCCTTGTCTATGTTGAACATGTATCACGTTTTGTAACTGTAAGTGTGAAAGATGTTTATGGTGTATTTTATGAGTAGATGTTGCAACTTGTACTTTTTACTTCCAGCACTGATGTTTCTATGTTGCACAATAGAGTATTTATATATGTGTCGGCAAAACTGCCACTTTCCATTGTAAAAGAACAGACAAGTTAAATGATCAGCCTGTGCAGTCAGCAAGCTTGGACATACAGCATCAAACGTATTTCTATCAACATAAGAAAAATAAAACTAGAAGTTGTTTGCACACTTGTGTCTCCGTGTGTGCGTGGACGCAAGTCAGAGTAACCTTTTCTCAATGAAGAAACTGGAACGAGTCTGACATCTGCTGGTAGAGAGATGTATTCCATGCAAGCATCAAGCCCACGGGGCTCTGATCAGAAAGCGACCGACTATATGTAACGTTGCATTAATGCTGCCCTGTATTACTAATGGTATGTTATCTACACCATTATTGCACAACCTGAAATAGTATGGTTATTATTATATTATTAGTGTATAGCATTATTATATAGCACCCCCTTGCGGTCTACCGCCTCAACCAGCAATCTTTCTGTTGATGTTTACCCTTGGAACAGTTACCAGCTGCTTGATAATTTTGCTCAAGGTCTGGTCAGGTTTTGGTTTGATACAAAATCAATAAGTTACTATACAAAATAACTTTTAACATTCGTAATATAAAATAAACTTCGCATTGTGCCACCCGCGAAGGCACAAAATCCACTTATTAATATTTAACCGTTTTTTTTTTGTTAGTTTTTTGACGTTAGGTCCAACTTGTGTGAAATGTCCTCTTTCTTTTACTTAGTTTCTATCATTGTTTAGCTCGCTGACTCAGTGAGCGGTGTCGTTAGGTCAAATGACCAGGAATCGTCGGTCTGTAATCGCGCAGGCTTCTGATTGGACAGCGAGGGCAGCGGTTCCTTCAGCAGCCAATCACCGTCTCGGACACTCCTTGTAGCCCACCCACTCCTCTGAAAACGACATGACGTCAGGAAAACACGAGACGCATTGAGTTTTCCTCTCGGACTATTTCTGTTCGTACATAGTCAGCAGGGTCGTTGGCTGACATCAAACACCATTCAAATTATTATTTACCACAGTAGTGAAAGAAAATAACTCTACAACATCGCTGCAGCTGGATACCAGTACAAAGGTAGGCTGGAAATAGAAATACTGTGTGTTTTAAAGCTGGAATAATCGGAGAAGAGACAATCTGCGTTGGGGGCTGGGGCCCGCAGGTGCAGGTTTTCTAATGATCTTTATTTATTTTTATTTTGATGGACATTCCTAAATGAATATTACACCGAGAATTAGATCACACACACCATAACCGACATTGATATTAATAGATTTCTAATACGAAGAGTGTCACTGTAGTGACGTCATACAGGATAAAGACACTTGGGTCTTGGTCGAGAAAAACAAAACTCCATTTAAATGTGCGCTAACAAAGACTCGAGTTACCGGTCTGTAAATTCGTATGTTTATGTTAAAAGAGACCTTGTGACTGTGATTAGTTTCACCTAATTGGGTCCCAGAGGCCGCCGTCTTCTGTACATCGGTTACCGAGAATCTGCGGAGGTAAACAAAGGCTGCTAGGTTACCCAGCTGCTGGATCATATGGAGAGGCCTATACATGCAGCTGGTAGCTGTAATTCTCGCCCATCAGGTGCTCCATTTCCACTTCATAATGTCTAAGGAGAAGCAGAATTTTGAGTTGACACTTGACAGCATTCATGGGTGCCCTTCGCCACAGATTTACACAATCGGGGAAAGTCCACCAGGTAGGGCACTGATTAGTTTAATCATTATGACAGCATACATTTTCAGATTAATGGGCTTAGATGTCCCAAGTGTGTTGTGTTTGTGCGTCAAGGCCTAAATAGTGTTTTGAAAGCATTGTCTGAGATTCCCCAGTCAAACATATGACTAATTAATCTCCTAATAATATTAATATTAACACCGGATTAATGGTTGGTTCAGGAAGATGTTTGAGAAAGTGATGTAATAGGTGGTCCAGGTCCAGGGGACCTTTGACTCTATGCAGTTTGCATACAGAGCTGGTAGAGGCGTGGAGCATCCCATTCGGATATTGCTTATTAGCCCGTACCACCGCCCAGAGAGCCCCGTGCTCCACGCTAGACTTCTTGATGTCAGTTTGAGAACAGACAAATCAATAAGTCTGTTGATGACTCTGTCCTAATGAGTTTGTTTGAGGGAAATTGGATCATGGCCTGGTGATGAAGGAGGGAGTGGAGATGGAACAAGTGGATGCTACAAATACCTTGGAACTGTGCTAGATGAAAAACTTTGCTTTCAGCCTAACGCAGAGGCTACCTTTAAGAAGGACGAACAGCTTCTCTACTTTTTTAAGAAAAATAAACACTTTTAATGTGTGTGCAAAAATGTTGACACTGTTATAAATCTTTTACTGTGTCGGTTCTGTCTATTATCGTATGGTTTGGCAACCTCAACCTTGCTGAGGGATACAAGCTAGGTCGACTTGTCAGTGTTGCTGGCAAGGTCCTAGGGGTGAATCAGTCTCCTCTCTGTGATATATATGACCTGAGGAAGACTCTGGCCATTTTGGACTTGGCCACCACCTCCATAAAGAGTTTGTGCTTCTGGACTAAATGTTACAAAATGTTCCTTGTGTCTACTGCCATTAACATGCTGAATTTGCACAAATAAAAGCACTCAGGAGGTTTTTGCACACTGGTCTTTTTCACTAGAACATATCTCAGCTTTTCCATGTAGTGATTTTGCATTTTATTTTCTATACTAGTCCTTGTCTATCATCGTTGCAATACAGTCTCCATTGTTATTTATTATCCTGTTTGTTTGTTGTGTGGTTTTATTTTAATGTCTGTCTACAACCGCAGGACAATAAATTTGACTGACTGATTAATTGATCATTCCAAAAATCAAGGTGACTTTACATTCATGTTCTAAAATCCTCTCAGAAGCCTCTCAGAAACACATCGTCTTTAAACACAAACGTTGAAGGCAAGGTGACCGTGGTGGTTATTTTAGATGGTGCTGAACACGTCAGCCTTATTGGTGTCAGATTACTGATTATTGGCGATCCCCTTGAAAGTAGCTGCTAACACCCTTTTCCAACAAAGCAGCAATGAAGACCGTTAAGAAAAAGGGATCCCTGTTGGTTTTGCTTATCGTTGCTTTGAGGTGAAACACAAAACAAATCACCTGGGGGCCTGTTGACCATGCTAACATACAAAGCCCTGCTCACATATGTTGTTCTTTTTAAAAAAGAGACAGACAGACAGGAAAAAAAAGAATAGAACAACTTTCCATACGCCTGATCGAGTGACGTTTTACAGCAGACTAAGAGTAAGACTAAAGGGTAGTCTTATCTGGTATCAGGCATCTGTAATATTATTGTGACTTGGCATATGTTCTGATATTGGAAGCCTGCCTACACTTTATTTTCCTTATTTTTAACACTCAGTTTTAAAGTTAGTGTTAAATTACACAATCTAAAAGAAAGATGACTCAAACCCTCATAGGCTTCGTCAGAGGGGTGGAGATTTGTGTACATGCAAAAGAAACGAGCACTGGACTAAAACCGTCATGCTGAGAGTCCCTGGAGGCAGGCTACCAAAGTGGTGGCTGACTGGAGAGCTTGTGTGAGGCTGAAATGCACTTCTCGGTTAACCTTTGGACACCCGGCCGATGACAAATTTATAGCACTTTCAGACCAGGCCCGGCGATAAGAGCTCTCTGAAAGGAAATAAATTTGCCTAAATTGACTGTCCTCTGCTCCTCTCAACACATTGCGCTGCAACTAAAAGCGTGATTTGCTGAACAGGATATGTAGTGTTTCCTGTGTGTGAGAAAAACAAGCGTGAAAATACAAACGGTTCACGTCTGCGTTCATCTCGCAGGGCTCAACTGATGGATCCAATGTGCCACACATCAGTAATGATGTTAATCATCTGATTGACCGCTCTTTTAACGACATATCCCATGTTTTCTATTCTCAGTATTCAGTTTTCCTCTAGGCTTTTCATATACATTTACTATAAAAGCTACTGCGCTAATTTCCTGCTCTAAAGCATTTAGTGGAAGGGTGGAGGTGACATTTGCTAGAGGCAGCATCAGCCTGGCTATTCTGTCTGTGTTTTTTACGCCTGCTTTCCTTATCTTCCTTAGGTGAACTCTCAACCCAGACATGAATTTCGATCAGCCCCCTCCTTACCAAAGCAGCGGCCCAACTGCTCCCAGTTACCCGGGCCAGGTGCCGCCTCAGGGTTACCCCCCACAGGGGAACATGATGCAGCCTAATGTAGGTTATCCCAACTACCCCCCTGGTCCAATGGGTGCTGCAGGTCCTTATCCTGTTCAAGGACAGCCCCCTTATCAAGGGTACCCTGGACAACCACAGTACGGATGGCAGGGGGGACCCCCACCTGGGCCTGTGTACGGAGAACCTCCCAAAAACACAGGTGAGCGGTCACGTAGACATAGAATGATGCAGATCCGTGCAGCAGATTGTAGTCACATAAGTTGAAATCCAGTTAAAAGAGTTTCATTACATTAAAATATTTATTACATGAACAATTTTTGGAGGTAAAAATGTAACGAAGGACTTTAAGAGATTAGTATAAGAGAATTCCACATTAATATCACATTAAACTAGCTTTAGGTCTTTATGCTCAAAATGTATACATGCTGTAATGTTTATATCGTACGGACATGCATATCCATTAGTCTGCTGCTATGGCAACACACCTTTGTCATTCACTGTATCATGAGTGACCATGAGTAATCATTAACACGAGAAAGGGGCGAGTTGTTTGTTGAGACCCCTTTTTTGTGCTCAGAAAAGATCGTCAAAGTCTCAAATAATCTCACACGCCTGCATGCAGACATGTGACTGAAAGTGAAGAAGAAGAAAGTGTGTTGTTGAAAGCAGTGGTGCGTCCTGGAAGCTCTAATCTGGGCTGAGGCTGAGTGACATTGCATTGCCGTGGTAATGAACACAGCGAGGAGACATTTGGTCATGTTATGACACTCCAGCCGACCGCTGAAGACTCTGGTCTGTTTAGTAAAGGAGAAGCCTCACAAATTTCATTTGTGTCTCCTATTAATTCCTTTTCTCTTCTGCTCCTGCTTTTCTTCCTCCTTTTCTTCCCCCAGTGTATGTGGTGGAGGACAGGAGAAGAGAGGACAACACAGACGCCTGCCTGACCGGCTGCTGGGCAGCTTTGTGTTGCTGCTGCCTTTGGGACATGCTGACATAACGTGTTCCCAGAGTGCGCGCTCCCCTTACCCATGAACACCCTCTCTCTGTGCCTCGATCCTCGTCACGCTCTGTCTACTCATCTTTAACATGAAACCGTCCGTCCATTTCCTCTCATCCTCCATTAGGATCGCCTGGACATCACGACGGGAAGCTCTCAGCTCCGGCAGGTGCTGTTCTGGCTGCCCTGTAGCACATGAACTGGAACCACTCGATACAGACTGACCTGAATCTCAGGCTCTTGCTCCGTATGCAGATCAACATGAACACACACACGCACACACACACATACACAGGCATAACAACATGTAACTTATATTAACATGCAGCTCTTTGAATCTCAGGCTTGTCCATTTTAAGGCTCTTTGGCACTTTATGCAATGACGTCTGTATGGCCCTCCTGCCTGCCCTCTCCCCAGAACAGCCCCTTCCCCTGACTCCTCCTGTACCCCAGAGGCCCCAGAGGTCAGGATGCCAGCGTGCTCTGACAAGAGTCATGTTTGATACGAGCTCTTTCATTTGCACATTAGTTGTCTTAAAATGATTTCCCATAAACGCATTTTAGGAGACAACTTGATTTATGTCAGAATTTAAAATCTGTTGGCCTCTTTGCTTGTTTTGTTTTGTTTTTTCCACAGATGATTTTGATATGAAGAAAAAAAAAATTCTGTAGCCGCATATAGTGACAAACAATCTGTCAGATCTGCCTTTGTTCGTCGGAGAAAAATCTTAAATTAAAACAATTTATTTGCACCAAATGGAAGACTTTTGTTGTCAATTTGGAGGGTAGAGCACAAGGTATTGGACTGGATAAACGAATACATAAATTAGAAACTATAGGACCTAAAAATTTAATTTAATTTAATTTCAGTTCAGTTATTTAATGACATTCAGTAAATACTTAACCAACAACTAACAGAGCCTTTAATCAACCACTTTTCTGCACAAGAAAGGCTGGGAACAGACAAATGACCTTTACTGCTAGCATGGGGAACAAACAGTTGGGTATTTACACATGCATTAGCTGCATGAAATCTAACATTGCATCTTTACTGGGGCTTGTGAGCCGCCAAGGCGGAACCATGATGAGCAGGAAGTGTTTGCAACGCACTAAATCGTACACTCACCCCGGTTATAATGTAGAAAAATGTTTGAATTCAGATTTACTTCCCCAATTTGTGCTACATGGAAGTAAAGAGATAAATGTGGATGTAATGTGCAGATCATTGTAATATTTCTGATCCTATGATGCATCCGAGACCTTTGTTTCCTAAAAAGCTTGGTTAAAGTGCCTCTTTGGGTGAGATTAATAGGTGAAAGCAGAAATGAGAGCGAAATGGAAGAAAATGTTTTTTGTTTTAAATATTTGAACATATCGAGCAGCTTCTTTCATTTAACTCGCAGTGTTTAGTTTAAACTGGCCATTTTCGGGTGATGGAAACAAGGAGTGTATAAAAAAGGACACATTATTGCCTTTTAATTAAACACTGTTTAGCTAAGCAGCGTGACAAATCCAATAGATGGGGAGCCACACTAATGTAGTTTTTGGAATGCTCTTAATGCCCACTTGGTGACTTTGATAATCACTCTTCCTTTATATTTAATTTTGTCTTTATTATCTCCTAGAAACAAGCTAGCCAGTTCTAAAGCGTCCGCATGCTCCACCATATCCAGCTGATGGTTGCTGACTGGTGCAGCAGTTAGGAAAGCAGATGAACAGACTCCAGACACATAAAGGAGATGAACGTACACGATGCTCGATTGCAGTAAACAATCATGTTTTATTGATAAGGTTCTCAGAAGAGTCTCGTTTCAGTGAACGCATGATAATCATCCGTCGATAATACTGATTTTGGTACATTATGACATCCAGCACGAGTCTCTTCACAGTGAGAAGGATCCATTACTGCTACTGCTGTTGGGATCTAGGACAGAATTCTCGCTGCTTCCGCACAAAAAAAACAGTCAAAAACAACAAAAAGGGGACCGATATTGTAGATATGGATATTAGAGTGCCACAAAAATTCTAGAGTAGTAAGACCAGCTAAAGATTTTGCACATTACAAGCCACTTCCTCTTAGAAATATAAAACTTGATATTCTGGACAATATTCTACTGTGCTGCATAAAGGTAAGTCTATACACTGTACATCGAAATATAATTCGAAAAAACAGATTTCACAGTTTTAAAGACTTTATTTAAGGTATAAACTGCTTTTTTTAAACACTTTATTACATAAATTATTCTTTTGAGAGACTATTATTTGCCCTGCCAGCAAACTGAAATGATACAAAAACAAACAGAACTTTTTTTTTCTTCGTACATAGCTTACAAAAGGAAACCAACTCATCCGTTAATGCTCGCTTTAAATAGAACCGGTGACTCATTCATGATTGTCATATAGTACTAATAAATAAATGTAAAATCATGAAATAAATACTAACTTAGCATGTTCTCCGGACAGTGTTGTGTTTGATCGTTCTGTACAGAAGTGCCTCGGTGAAAGTCTCACGATTCTACTGCGACTGAAATGTACAAAACTACGGCATCTACAGTATACGCAACATCCTGAAATTTAGGTGGACACATATGTAGTAATATGATTCCTCTTCTCTCGTCCGATTAAACGTTGCTGTCTCACGCACATTGTCCACAGATATCCATCACCTTTTTTTTGGACTGCTTTTTTCTTTTTTGTTTGTTTCTTGTTAAGTTGATCATCTTTTGTTTATTGACATCCGATTTATTCATGGGTACGATGAGCTCCGGTGTCGCTTGGCTGGATGTGCGCTGCTTGGGCAGCGGCGGAACGGTCCGTGGTGGACGATGGGAGGCCTGAGACAGGGAGGTGACTCATCGGACTGGACGCCTCTGCGGCGTCCTCCGTTGGCGTGTAGCTGTAAAATGCTGCTCTCTGGAGTGGCTTTGTTTACTTTGGTCCCTTTGCCTTGGCAGCACAGAATAACTCCGCTGCGTGGTAACTGTCATGGCCGCTGTCAGTGTGACCCAAAAAATATGGGTGAAAATATCACTATCTTTTTTAAAAAGGGGATTCTTATTCATTAAGCAACAGTTCTCAAAGGTTCTTCAGTGCTTTTCCAGTTTTTTTTTCCCTAAAAAGAACCATTCATCCAAACTTTTTTTTTTTTTTTAAGATTTTCTTTTTCCTTTTTTTTGCCGGTGGCAGTAAAATGAACTTTTTTTTCTGATAAGTCATTCTTTCGAAAGTCCCTGCAGCGTTCCATAAATAACCCCATTTGTTGGTTAATTCTCCACATTTTTCTTTTTTCTTTAAAGAGGAGTAGGGTTGAGGAGGCTGGGTAGGAAAAAATAAAAAGTAGGATCCAGAGAATTAAAAGTGCCCTTCAAGCAAGTTCAGGTGTGCCGTTACCTCTTGCCCATCTCGTTCTGTCTGAGGAACTGGATGTTGAAGCTGCTGTCAGCCAGTTCTGGATACTGCTCTACAGGAAGTACATAGTAGCCATCGTAGCCTTGTACTTTACCTGAAGTTAAGAGCTGCTGTCTCTCACCCTCTGTCCAGAGACGGCTGCCTCCTTTCCCGTCCCTGGCCCTCTGTTGTTCCTTGCTCCAGGCCCCAGCCAAGGCTCTCTGCCTGGCCAGTTCCAAAAGTCTTACCTTCTCTTCGTCCACTACATCCACGGCGAGCCCGTAGCGAATGCTCAGCACCAGAGAAGGAACCGCAAACTCCACGGTCACTCCTCTCCTCGAGCGACCGCTCACTGTCACGTTGATTCCGCTCTCCAGCGACTTTCGCCCGTTGGTGAGCCCCAGTGCCAACAGGTCGCTGTCAGCGGAGCCCACTTTAACAAAGTAGTGGCAGTCCTTCCCATCCTGGGTATAATGGGTGCCTTCAAGGTACTGGGCACCGTTGAGCACCAAAGCAACTTTACGGCTGTCTTCGCTGGCCAAAGCTGACACGCCGGCTACCACTCTCCCTTCCTTCAGAGCCAGCATGACTCCTCTGCCTATTATGGGGGTGCTGTTACCGAACCAGTGACCTGGTTTGTTTTTGCGCCTTCTGCGTTCCTTGTTTAGGAGACGACCCTCCAGGGCCATAAAGGCCTGGTTGTGACGCTCTGCCGCCTGCTGCACACCTGTGATGAGCTGCACGGGAACACATCAGACATCTCACTCACTCGTATTGTCAGTTTCCTGCAGTATATTAGCGGCTACTAGCATCATTATTAAAACTGACTCATATGCGTCATCAATCATTTTCATGCAATTCGTAACCACTCTGCTTCTGTTGGCAATGGTTTCAGAACCAAAGTCAGTACCTGTCCGTTCTCACAGTGCTGGGTGGCCTGCAGCTCATATGGCGGCTCCACAAAGTACAGCGAGTGTCGAGGGAATCCTGGGATTATGTTGCTAAGCTGGAAGCCAAACATCACCAGCCAGCTCTTCACATCTACAGAAGACGGGAAGGGAGAGAATTTACCCAATGGCAACAAATGTATAAATATTTTCATATATAGTTGTGGTTTTTTTGCCATTAATTAAAGAGAGCCTCTGTAACTCTTTGAGGTACAGTTGCAGAAACCACCTTAACCAAATATTTTTTTCCTTTTACGGCGAAACCCGAGGCTGATGCAGAGATGTGTCTATTATCTGCCCATTTTTCACTTGATACTCTGCATTATTCATGGACCTCTATGTTTTAAGAAATGTTTTTCTGTAAAATATTTACCAGGCCTAGAGTGGTAAAATGAAGGTTGGAATGAAATGGACAGTTCTGATTAAATGTCCTGCCACCTCCCATGAAGTAATGATTAAATTATGTAGAATTACTCATTGAATGCTCTACCTGTGACATAATTTTTGACGTCCAGCATGTCACTCAGGGGGTTGTTGTTCTTGAACATGTACATATTAAATGGAGAAGGGTCTCTCCCAATCTTGGGCCACATGCTGTAGTCAGGCGAAGTCCAGCGCCCGGCCAGAACGTCGTAGTCTCGCTGAGTGAAGTGGACCAGCTTGGTCAGAGGGTCGTAGAGACCACCGTGGAAACCGATTACCAGCTGGAACTCTGGGTTTGAGTCCAGGTACACTTCACCATAGGGAGTGTACTGAACCTGAACGACACAAGAAGAACCACTTTGCTTTTAGTGAAATCCTCTCTGACTCCCATGAAAAGGTCAGAACCATATTTCATGTACAGAAAGGCACCCCAGGAGCTCACGATTGAGCCTGGAGCTGTTTTCCAGACTTGTCAACCCACTACATTTGCTATTTTCACAGCGGGAATTAAGTGGAAACAAGGACAGATCCAAATATACTGTGTGTATTACCTGTTTAATCATCTGTCCGTTGCTGCTGAAGACTGCCAGTGGTGTGCCGGTGTTGTCAGAAGCGATGTAATATTCCTCTCCACTGCTCACCTCCATGGCGAACAAGTGTCCCTGATCATGACAAGGAAATTTAGTACGTTTGTAATGTTCACAGTAATACATTTCATAATGAAATTCTGCAGTCTTTTGGGGTTTTACGAGACAGAAATATGTAATCTGTAGCCTTGGCACCATGCAAATGCACCTGAAAACTCCAGCGGGTTCAAAAAATTATTTATTAAGTCTTTCTCCAATTTGTCTCGATATAAAATGTTACACTCTGTGTTTCCTTTAAAAAAACTAGTCCAACCTGCAGGTCGTAGTAAAGTGATGAGATGTCCGAACTGGAGTGGTTGAAGATGTGCGTGACCCGGGTCGGATAGTTGAGGTCAGCATAGAAGAACTGCAGGTGTTGTCCCACGCTGTTCCTCGTGGACACCCTGCGTCCCAGTCCGTCATAGTGATACACCACGCTCCATCCTCCCGGGCCTCGATTGTAAGCCCGCAGCAGCTGACCTTTGGAGTTATAGTCGAAAACGTCGAAGCCACGCTGGCTGAGGAAGCCGTCCTCGTCCACGCGATACTGGACATCTCCCATGCGCGTGATGCGATCTCTGAGGTCGTGGCGGAGGGGCAGGATGCGGGCGCTGTTCCCGGGGTTTAGCAGATGGAGATTACCGTTCAGGTCGTAGTTGTAGCGCCAGGTGGCCCAGTCGTTCACCTGCAGTCAGACAAGTTAATTTAATGAGTGTTTCTTCGTTTAGAGCAGGGCCGTCCAAAGTCAGTCCCCAAAGGCCACAGTCCAGTTTTCTATCCTACTGGGGAGACAACGCTTTCACCTGGGATCCCACTATTGTTGGTGAAAGGGATTTCTGACTGTTTGGACAGAAAATCCGGCAGGATTTTGGTCCTTGTGGAGCAGGTTTGGACAACCCTGATTTAGAATTTAGAGCACTTGTTAAAATAAGACATCTAAAATCAACTCTCACCTTGACGCCGCTGAGCTGTCCATCGCCGTCGTAATCATAGCGATACTGAGTGGTGTTGGCATAGGGCCCGATTTTGAGTTCTCGTTTCACCACCCGCCCCATGCTGTCGTACTGCACCGTCATCCAGTACATGAGCGAGCGGAAGATTTCGTACTGGACCTCCTTGATGCGGCCGTGGGTGTCGAAATGCTTGCTCAGCGTCATAACGGCGGTGGTGATGATCTGATTAATGTCATAATAAATCACCCCAAATTTTCCAAAGTGCTCCACCTGCAGGGGGAGAGAGCGGACAAATAACGTTAACTCACAGAGTCACATTCACAAAGGCAGGACATAACATAATCTAATACCCGCACCTTTCCGGAAATTTCATCGTAGCGATAGAGATCAACGGGCAGTGGCGTCTCACTGATGACAGGTTTCATGCTGGCGATCCGGAAGCTGTTGTCGTGGTACGTGTAGTCAAATCTAGCATTAACCATGCCCTCCTCGCTGAAGCGGTAGATTTGCTTGTCAATGAGCGGACCCATTTTGCGGTAACGTATGGTGCAAGAGAAGCCCCCGCTCTGCAGGTTGACCATTTTTAGCACGCCGGCCGTCTCGTCGTAGCCAAAAGTGACGGCGGTGCTGTCGTACACGATCTCGGACAGCTTCGCCAGCTTGCCGTACTTGTAGAGAACGCGGCGGCCGGTTCCCAGAAAGTGGACGGCCTGGGGTCTGCCATCCTCGGTGTAATCGTGGATAATGGAGGCATTGCTCTCGGGTGGGTTGTAGGTGTTTCGGATGTAGCCGACAGACACGTGTGTGTACATGGTGTGGCGGGCGACGCTGGGCATGATCACAGCAGTGACCCGACCCGAACCATCGAACTCAAATATGTACTGTTTCTGGCTCTGCAGGAGCAGCACCATTGACTGAAACAAAGGGGAAAGGAAATAAAGATCAGGCGACAAATCTCTTTAAAACTCATTCATGAAACTTTACTTGTCAATTCATATAAACTTTCGAACCTACAGAAAACAAAGACACATGTCCTTACTTTGTCCAGGTAGCTGTAGCTCCACACCTTTCCGTCGACAAACGAACGAGACACGATGCGTCCCTGCGAGTCAAATTCGGTCCTCTCACTCATGCTCCCCCTCTGCAGTCCAACAAGCTGCCCCGTGGGTGAGTAGGACACGTTGACGACCGCCAGGCTGCTGCTGGGCAGCCACATGGCTGGCCGACCCTGGGCGTCGTACATGATGCGAAGGGTGAACTTTCTGTGATCGTCATAAATCTTCTCTGTGCGCGTGTTGCGGTCAAAGTCGATAGAGAGGAGATTACGCCCGTGAGCCTGAAGACAAAAAGGAAAATTGAGAGACAGATTTAAAGGAAGGTTTTAGAGCTCCTCCTTTCAGATGTGCCGTCTTTAATGCTGAAATCCTAACTCACTCTTAGCTTCCTGCCAAAGACGGTGACCTTGCCCTTAGTCTGCTCCTTGCGCAGACGCCATTCAATGGAGTTCAGGCCATTGTCAGTGGGCAGGGTGATGTTCCTGCGGCCGATCGTGGGGCTGACGGAGCCTGTCAGGATGTGGGGCTCAGTGTGAAAGCTGATGCCCATCCCGTTGGCGTACATCACTCTCAGGGTGCCATTGTTGCACAGCTGGTAGCTGTTCCTCACCTGGTCTGTTGTCAGAGAGACGGACGTATAATGATGAGGTACGGACAAACAGTGACAGTCTTTCTATCAGTGTCGCAGTGTGTCTTTGTGTGCGTTATATCTTATATATAGGAACATATTCTCTGACTGTGGCACATTAAGAAGAGAAGCATAGCTGGCATGAATCCTAATATCTTATGTTTTCCCCTGTTTCTATGCTCAATGGCTCAATATATGAGATGTAAGAATGAAACCCGATGCTGAAATGTCTGAAAACAGGCTTCTTGAATGCAATGATGTGACTGAAAGTGTGTTTTATTCATCAAGATCAGATGGTGTCTCCATTTGAATTCCCATCATAAATGACAGTAATCCATGAGGCCAATTTGTAATAAAGCTCCAGGCCGTTTTTAACAAAGCCTCAAACAGACAAGAGATGTTTTTTTGGGTTTTTTTCCCACTGACTTGGCAGCAACAGCCTTC
Organism: Takifugu flavidus; assembly: GCF_003711565.1. Classification (NCBI taxonomy): domain Eukaryota; kingdom Metazoa; phylum Chordata; class Actinopteri; order Tetraodontiformes; family Tetraodontidae; genus Takifugu; species Takifugu flavidus. The sequence continues at coordinate 3,508,861 of NC_079528.1, read as the reverse complement.
AGATAAATGTTCTCAGCTCTCTCCGACTGAACAACCTTGTAATAAAACAGAAGTGAGGGCGAGGGAGAAGGCGGTGGAGAAATGAGAGCTTGAGGGCCAAGGAGAATTCACTGTGCAGGAGTTAATGAAGAGCGCAAGAGGGAATGTGAAAAGAGGGAGATGGTTAAGTGGGTATGTCAGCAGAGAGCCGTACGGAAACCCACACAGTGTGGCGGAAACCTTAAATGTCGTACAGTTCTGTGAACAACTCTTCGCCTTTCCTCTCGCCATGCAGGTGAATCACTGAATACATCTACACGCGAGTCTCTCTGAGGCCTTCAGATTTCCTTCAGATTTTTGTCACGCTACTCACATCGGTCAAGGGAGGGGAGACAATTACTCTTCTTCTTCTTTCTATCTTCTAAAAAGACCAAATAAGCCCAGGGATCATGGGAACGGGCTGAGAGCTGTATTTGTGTGGCGCTGTGTATTTCTGTCGGCGTGAAGAGAAAGCTTGAGGGATGAGGAGGATTCACTCTACATGAGTTAATGAATTTTGCTGTGATGATATTCAAAAGCTGGATGATCCCAGTTGGGATTACCAGCTATATATTGGTAATTTTACTCTGAAAGGGTTGGATATGAGTAGGGGGGAAATAATCTCCTCGAGCATGTACGTAACTGAGCGAATATTCCATGGCTTTCAATTAGCAGCTGCAGGAGGGAGCATATTCCCCTTCACAGAGGATTCAGAGTTTTTTGTTTAACTTTATATTCACTGGTCTTTCTTATAACAATGGAAAACAGACAGGCCTACTAAATTAATTGTTATCCAGTTAAAGTGATGTCACACATACACGTCCCTACTTGATGAGCTCGCCATTTTGATTGGTGCATTTTTAAAAATCAAGGGATCTGCTGGGTCTGCTTTTGAAGGCTTTACCTTGCACCACGGTGTACGAGGCCTCCACAGAGGACAGGTTGGTGATTACGGTAACGTCGTCGTCTCTGCTGGAGCTCTCGATGTCGATATTGATGGAGCGCTCAATTTCGCGGTGAAGGCTGGTCACCATGCCCGTAGGATATGTCACATTGGTCAGGCGACCCTCACTGTCATACCTGGGGAAAAGAGATTGTGATACCTGACTATGAAAAAAGAGGGCAATTCTCAGAGATGTAGGCTTTGTAATTTTAGAGGCTAACGCTAGGGGGCACAAGTGCTCCGTATGAGATTTGAGCAACAAGGCGGATTTATTTATTTTTTAAAATTTACAATATATCAAAATGGGGTACAAATATTCAAGAATGCACGATTCACATAAGCGCAAGCACTCACTGGTAAAAAGTGGTCCAACCAGTCTCATCAGCTTTGGTTGCCAGGAGACCAGTGTTGCTGCTGTAGCTCATCAAAGCCACCTCCTGGCCCAGAGCTACGACACTGCGCAAGCCACCACTGGGGTCCAGTCCCAGAGTCACCACTTGATTTTCCGGCAGAAGTAGAAGTCTGAGCAGGCCGGCTCCTCCTCCTTGGCCCTGACCATCCCTTCTCACCTTTACCGTGTTGTTGCAGTTATCTATCAGCATGGCTAGTTCTCCATCAGGGCCATAGGTGAAGTTGTAAATTGGCTCCCCAGTCACCAGGCTAATTGTCTGTATGTGAAGCCCCTCCCCACTAAATATGTACAGCTCCTGTTCCCTTGGTGAAGCCACCTCATATTGTGCGGTTCCACCATAACCCACGCTTGAGACGGCGGGGCCAGGACGGTTCGCTCGCACGGCTCTGATGCGTATGTTGTTTAGGTCCGCGATGAAGAGCGTCCCATCGGGAGACGCAGCCAAGGACGTGGGGGAGTTCAGTCCAGCGTCTGGGGCGTAGCCGTCATCGCCGTAGAAACAGTTGCAGTTGACATCGTTCTTGCAGTCGCAGTCGGATGGCGAACCAGCCAGGAGAGAGATTTCTCCGTTGGTGCTAACCTGTGAAAAAATAAAGAAAAAACAACCCATGAATACAGAAAAAAATCAGGATAATTAGTTAAAAGAAGTGACCTATTAAAAGAAACAAAAGATCCTCGTACCTGTCTAACCCGGTTGATCTTCTTCTCATCCGTCTCAGCGATGTAGAGGATGCCAGTGTGCGACAGGGCGATCGCTGTGGCGCTCTCCAGCGCTGCGTGTATAGCCAGCTTACTGAGACTGTAGTCGATACCCGGTACCTGGCAGTGCATGGGCCGGCCTGCGATGATGCTCACCTGAAGTCAAAAGCAGAGATTATTGCGGCATTTGTGAAACTGAATGAACCTTTGATCACCAGTGCAAGCATCCAGAAAGTTTAACATTCCTGGACCTAATTAAAAGTAATATTTTCACCAATGCAAGAACTTGGAAAAAGAGCATTGAACTCTTACTCCTATATTGGCTTGAGGGGGAATAATTGGGCCTAAATTCTGTCAAACTCCTGTAATGAGTTTCCACCCTAATGGTTTTGCTATGGTAATCTGGCCTTTTGATACAGACCTGGTGGTTTTCAGTGATGCGCAGGATCACATTGTTTTCCAGTACATAGAGGGAGTTATCCATGGGGTTTACTGCCAAGTCTGTTGGCCACTCAAGACGCACCTAGGAGACAGAAAAGTTATACATGTGACGGTGTCTACACTTAAGGGAGTGAAAGGACACTGAGGTTTATGCTAGCTTCTCAATTTTGAGAAGTGAGTGCCGTCCCGGTTCATTTATATAATTCAATCCAGCTCCGACCTCTTGGCTGGATCGTGTCCACACAATTGTCATAGCTCAGCACTCAGGCCGCTGTTAGATTATTACCTATCACGCTATCTGCACTTCCTCCTAACTGCGGTACCTGGCTCACGTCCATGCTGGAGTCGCAACTCAGCGGCCGTACGGCGGTCAGATCGTTGGCTCCAAGAAGTGTGGAGATGATGCCGTTCTGGTCCACCTTGCGGATCATGGTGGCGTCCACGAAGTACATCAGCCCGTTTTTATCTACAGCGATACCTGTGAGAGCACCCGAGGAACGTGAGAACTTCAGTCTGACTCAAATGAGCGTCGCATTTTAGACGGATTTAAATGGGAGAGCTGTCTGAATGCTCGGAGGAACGAGGGTAAAAGAAGTGATGGAACTGACGATAAGGGAGAAACAGTGGAGTCATGGCAATGATGGGATTAAACCCGGCAAGCAGGCCCTTTTAAAAGTACGATGCGTGTTGCACTTTCGGTGATCTGCTCGTCATTTTTCTCACTGCCACCATTTTCAGTCCTTTATTGACATTTAGTGGCAGCCGAACTCCTGTCAGACAGTCAAACTGGTGTGTTTGTTTGACACAGTCGTGCACCAAAATAACTCCACAATGACAGATCAGGGGAACAACACAGGGCAGACAGAAAGAGAGAGACACACACACACACACACACACACACACATCGAGTAGCACACTTCTGAAGGACCACATCTGCACATGTGTGTCACTGACAGGAAATGTGACAGTACGACATCCTTGACAGTTTGGTGTCACAATGTTCTAAGATCCGCTGATCAGCTAAAATAATTCCATTAATAAGATTACCATTAACCTGGTTTCTAACCTCTTTCTGTCTATGTGCTGCTTTAGTGGAATTATGGAATGAGTGCACCATAAAAACAGTTTGGTTTACAGCTTTTCTTTCCAGACATTTCCAGACGTTCTAAACAAAACTCGCTTGCGTATTGACAGCACTGACTGCTGCACAACTCTGTTATAATTATTCCTTTTGTTAAGAATTCGATTCATTTGATTATGCCTTCATCACCTTTGGGGCTCATCAGCGTTGCTTCTGTGGCTTTTCCACCATCACCGCAGCGTTCATCGAAGGGCAGACACTGCTCACCCGTCCCAGCCACCACCTCAGCATTGTCCGACAGCAGACGGCCTCCAGTTAATGAGCGCACCCGGTAAATACGGCGGGAGTTGGTGTCGGAGATGAACAAAGCCCCGGTAACCGGGTCCACCGCCAGGAAGTACTTATGTGTCGGGTTATTACTGCGAACGGGAATACAAAAATCGTATTCACTGATATGATCGCATCTTTTGAGATTGCAAATGTTGAATGTGAGGGGGAAAACACTTTGTTTCATCATCATATAGATCTTACCTGTGTCTAAAATCTTTGTTCCTTCAAAGGAAAAAATGGGATAAAAGCAAAACAAGTGTTAATTCACACAGGAGAGCAGCACAAAAGAAACTTTGGTGTGCCCAACAAAGTTGAACCGTGGGTAGAAGCACCCTGGAGAAACAACATCCAGGCCAGTTTATAGTCCTGCCTCTGGCTTGCCATCCCTTGTGACTCGCCTGAGGCTTTCTCTTTTATGGGATGTTGCAATCTTCACATTTCACGTGCAGAAATCACCCAGCATTTCCACCCTTTCTTCTTTTATCTTTTAGCTCACCAGATAGTAGCTTCCCCTAATAAAAGCATCTTTCTATTTCATTGTTTCTCTCTGCTCCGATTCTTTCAAAAGTCAGGCACAGCTGTGTGTTTTACCTTAGTTCCAGGATGGCAGTCGTGTTCATCGATGGATACACCCTCCGTACAAAGTTGAGGTCTCCGACATAGAGGCTGCCATCGATGCCCATTGCTAAAGCAACTGGCGCGAGCAGTTTGTTGCCGTCTGCCAAGCCGTTACAGCTGGGGCAGGAGATACTGCGCCGCCGACCATTTCCCATGATGCTGGTGATTACCGGGGGCTGTTCTGTCACAAAGATGTTCTCACCACTGCCTTTGTGAAGGATGCCTGTCCACAACAGATGAGAACCAGACGTGGATTTAAAGGGGATGGCAACACTATTTTAGCTTTAGATCTGTCCACCACAGGCTCAAGTCAGGGTGTCCACTGCTTCTCTTAAAGTAAAATCACATCTCACGCTAAAGTTACGATGGTTTAGTGTTAGAAACTGGTTTTACACTGGTCTACATAGTAGGAAACTTGATCAAAATATAAGACTTTTTCTATATAAGCTAGCTATCGCTCAAGAAAAGGATGCAAGATTCAGGACACGCAATCTACCACTGCAGTTCAGATCTTAAATCAGATTCAGTTTCACATACACTCCTGTCTCCAATGCCCTGTCCCCCATCCTTCCGTGCCGGTGGCTGTGACTGATGTTTCAGAAAAGTCTATTTGAACATACCACTGCGTGGGTTCAGTATATGATGCTTGTCCAGTGACCATCCGCCCAAGCTGGTGGGATCAAGTTCATAGCCTTGCAGAATGGCTGTCCTCTTCTCCCACAGGATGAGGCTGGCACAGGATTCATACTCGTAACCAACCGACACTATGCGTTCAAAGAGGTGGGATATAAAAAGTGAGACAGAGTTGCAAAAAACAACTACAAAATGCAGAAAAAGAGGCTTTGTGAAACTTCATCAGAGCATCACCTTAGGAACTTCATCCAAGTCATTAAATGTGTGATACACAGAGAAGTTAGTTAGCACCTTTGCCAAAAAAAATCTGCTCTTGCACCTCTCACATGCTGCTAAATTAATTAAAAACCTTGTTAATTGGGCAAGCTGTGTGTGGACCTTTAAACCTACAGGTGGCACAGGTTTACAAGTGTAAATTTTGCTGGTGGAAATGACACGCTTCCACAAGCATGCACGAGAACCGAAGGAGTCTCAGTTGATATTGTTAGAAGAAGGAAGTCAGGGAGGAAAATGAGTTAAAACCGAGGCAGATATAATAGGAATGCTTGTGCGCGAATGTGTGAACGACTGCTGTGGCTCTCCTGTCTGTTCAAAGGAAAGTGTTCTAACACATTGGCTCAGTCTTGAGTCATTGGGATTACTGCCGCCAGCACCTTTTCAACCCCAGAGCCAACAGTAATGCAATACACCTGCAACAGCATTGACAGTTATCAAAACATAACCTAATCACAAAGCATGTATATGCTGTAGATATGATTTTCCCAAACAGTATGTCCCCCATGAATTTAGTGGCGCTGTAGTCATGGACGACCGCTGCGTCGGTGGCCTGACAGCAGTGTTTGGCTGATGGCGCCTGTGAGTGACTGTGACAGCAGACTGTAATAGCTCTGGCCCTCCTGGACTCCTGTTTGCTGCTCCAGTAACCTACTGCTAACTCACCCTGATGGCTAATAACCCTTCACCGCAGCCACGGCTGGTTGCCTAAACCACAATGAAAAATAGACGTATGCACAAAAATGCGTTTAACTGTGCCTACGCTGTCAGGCTTAGTTCTTCTCCAGGCACCCTAATTATTACTCCATTCTTCTGTCACAGCCGGAGCAGGCTCACCAGGAAAGTTAAATTCTCCACGGCGGGGTATCTACTCGACTCATCTCGGCTCATTTCGACCTCTTGTTTTTGGAATCAAGCGGTTTCTTATTCCGCTGCAAGTACTGTAGTACCCCGTTAAAGCAGCTGTCACAGCGACCACGTTTGAAACCACAGCAATTTGCACACACAGTCTGAAGCCACACAATGTGAAAAACAAATGTTAAAGACAGTATTTTGATATTTGCCACAGGGCGACATTGTGTTTTAGTGGATGATTGAGAGAGATTACATTTTTGATGGACAAAAAGAGTAGAAAGAGCAGAGCAGATGATAGTTGAGCAGCTGCCACACTAAAGAAAAATGACACATGCGCTCTCGTCTCCTCGTCACTCCCACTCACCGACAGCCTCGGAAAGCCCGTACACCCTCTGTCCATACGCGTCGGTTTTATCCCAGATGTAAGTGTAGGCCAAATTGGGTGAGGCGTGGAACCATTTCTGGAAGAGGTGGCCCTCCACTGCTACCATCAGGTGAACCTTTAGCAGGCCCATGGATAACACAGCTGGAGTCATGGTCACCTTAAGCAGGGAACGGTATCCCTGTGTCCTGGAGCTTAGGTAGCACAGCTTCAGGCTTGTGCCCGGCACCTCGATCTGCTCGTGCAGCACCTGGAAGACAAAAGAGAGAAGATGACAGGAGAACAGGATTAGGGAGGATTACAGTGAGAAGAAGTAATGGGGGTCACGCTTCCACTGACGGCTGAAGGACAAAAGAGGGGGAAAAAATGGGGGAAACAAAAGAATAGAGGAAGAGGGACTAAAGGGGGGGGGGCTATGGAAGCAAAATGGAACAGTGTGGGGCAGAGTGCATGAACCAGAAGGAAGATTAGCCCGCAGCCAGAGGTCAGTGGTACTGCACCTGTGTCTCCGGTATGATGGGTTTCTCCCCTGGCTTGGAGCTGAAGAAGGAGGAGAGAGGGGATGCAATCACAAGAGGGTCAGGCCTGACGAAGCCGCTCAGGTCACAGCCCGGGATTGTGTTCTCTTCTGTCTTAAGCACCAGAGTGTCCATAGCATAAAACTGGCTCCACGGCAACCACACGGTGCGCTCCTGGCTCAGGAAAGGGGCGCGCTCGAACCGCAGTGTCAGTGACGCACCGCCGTTAGCTATCAGGTCAAACCTGGAGACGTTTGCGAGAAGAGGATGGGAATGAAGTACAAATGGGGAGTGAGGTGGTGGCTGTTTACACTTTCAGCCTTTCTTCTAATATAATATTCACCCCAATGCTTTTGGAATGATTCACAAGAGAAAAGCCCCTGGAATAAATTTTTTTGCTTTAATTATTTGAGTAGTGGAGAACAAACTGTACAAAGATACATTTCATGAATAACATCTGGACAAACAACACCTGGAATTTGAAGAGTTATTGTTAGAACAACATTGTGAATCAGGGGAGGTTCTGTTTGAACATTTCAGCTTCAGATATTCATGGTTAAGGATCAGATAAAAGTTCCGAGAGCCTGGCTGGCAGCACCTCAAAAAGCTGAAAGAAAATGGCATTTAGTGGAGAAGAACTAAATGAGGTTAAATACCGACAACAGAACATTTTTATTCAAGCCACAGTTTGGTGAAACCAGAACTGCCCCTAGAAAACAAGATCATTTAAATGTTACAAGGTGTTCGGATGTTTCCAGGGCAATTTGCGCTGTTAAAGAAAAGGGTACAGAACCTGACATAAGGAAACAAAGGAACTGTGTGTTTTAATGAGTGGAGGTCAGTCAAACTCTGAAACAGCGTTGTTAGCCACACTTAAATTCCATATAATTTGTAAGGAGGGAGGGGTTGGAAGGAAAAGTCAAATTAAAGCGGTCTGAAACTCCCCCAGAAGCTGGAAGTCCTGCTGAAGTAATAGGAAGATGTGTCAGAAGAGTTAATCAAATGTGGATGGAAGTGGTTATTAAAGCAAAGGATTAAATCCACATTTCAGGGTGGTTTTGGCTCCAAGTTCTTCAAATTGTCCTTAGTTACTTTCACATGTCTGTTTCACATGACCGCAGAAAAGTTTAGGCAAAAAAGGCTCAATTAAAATGTTACAATATAAAATAATAAATAAACACATTCTTTCATGTAGTTTCAGAAAAAAACAACTTTATTATTGAACCCCCTGAATCTAATCTAATCTAATCTAATCTAATCTAATCTAATCTAATCTAATCTAATCTAATCTAATCAACCTTGTATGGTGAGGTAGTTGCAGAGTAACTGTTGTACATACATTCCATCCTGCCGCGTCAGCGTGTATCCATAGTGAGGATAGTTGACAAAAGACACGTTCACCCCCACCAGAGGGGTTCCATCTGTAGTCAACACCTGACCCCGGATTAGAGATGCCAAACTGTGGGAAGACAGAGGAGACTGAGTGAGGAAGCGGTCGGCTTTCAATGCCACCTTACAAACCATCAATCATATGGTTTGATGAATCACTCGGTCTTTCACTCCTCCCGTCTGCCCTGTTCCTTCATTAGTCTGCTCCTCAAACACTCATTAATTAGCTATCCACGCCAGATCATGCCAATCATGTAAACAAAGGGTGACAATTTAGACGTGTGTGTGTGTGTGTGTGTCACTGTGCCCTCTCAAATGGATACTCATGGGATATTGTTCAAACATCATCATGGGGGTATCATTGTTCTGATATCGTCGTTCTGATGAGTTATTTCCTTTGAAATAGCTGATGTCAGCCCGTGCTACTGACAGACACACACACACACACACACACACACACACACACACACACACACACACAGGGACCCTTGGCCCCTCCTGCGTTCATCATGGCATTTGTTTAACACTGTGATATTTGTGTGACTAAGATTATTTTCCATAGCCAATGTTTATTCGCACAAATGTCAAACTGAATATCACCGTGGTAATCAGGGACAGCGTGCAAGCTAGTGGGGAGCAACAGTTAGGGCACAAGGACCATTTTGCTTGGGAAAACACATTTAATGGTATAATGGCCTGGCATTGGTTGCAGGTCACATGGTTATACATGCATGAACATTACCATAAATGAGTTTGAGTAAAGACCTTTTATTGTGGAGCGGTGTCAACCATCTGCTTTTTTTTAAACAACAGTCTAAAATGTGTGATCTCTAGTGTGCCGTTATATGTGGCGTAAGTGACCTGTAATTGACATACCTGGAGTTGAAGGGGCTCTCTCCAGGTAGGATGTGGGTGCTTTCACGGCCCACGAGCATTTTGACACGGTCGTAAAAGGAGCGGACACGGTGCTGGGACAGAGAGCTCTGCTGAATGACCTGAAGTGGGTCCCGGGAGCCCCGACACAGCGGGCTGTTCTGGCACGGACTCTGGATGCAGCAGTCTGGATCCATGCAGTCAGTTAGTCCATCTAAGGGACAGGACCAGAGCAGAATGAACAAATGTTAGCAGGCATTCCTGACAATTTATTCATTGTAATAATTACATTTCCATGTTTACCTCCTTCGTTGTCCTTGTTGTCAGCACAAGACGTCTCCATGGCCACGCTGCAGCCGGGGCCCCTCCAGCCGGTCTGACACTCACAGTGCCAACTCTGCTGGCCCATGGTGCACTGGCCGTTCCCGTTACAAAAGTTAGGACAACCGTCTGCGAGGGGGAAGACAGGTGGACAAGAGGGGGGAGAGAGGTGAGAAATCGCTCAGGGAGAAAAAGTGTGATGTTTGTGAAACACAGACTGTCGCTCACACATACACACGTTGATACGGCCATAATACACCAGGTATTCTGACTCCAAATACTCAACACATGGTAGCACACTGTGGGTATTGACTGCTTAATAATCTATTGAAATCAGCGCATCAATTATCATGGACACCTTCTGAACAGCGCAGTGCAGTATGGCCGAAATGTTTAATGGAGCCCCAACCAATCATCATTCTCTCTCTTACTTATTACTTATAATTCAGTGTAGGTAATGGGATTCTGATTGCCTGAGAGTATTGCTTTCTCATGAGGGAATGAGATTATGTTCAATGGTGTGTGCATGTGTGTGTGTGTGTGTGTGTGTGTGTGTGTGGTGTGTGTGTGTGTGTGTGTGTGTGCGTGCGTGTGAGTGAATAGTTCACTTTAACTCAGAATCTGGGGCCCTGGAGACAACAAAGTTCTCTAACTAGTAAAGCGAGGCCACTCAAAAAAGACTGAATTAAAGGCCAAAAAAATTGGAGGCATTTAAGAGGCACCGGAAAAGGAAATTTGCAGTTATTGAGGCCGAAACGAGATCTTAACAGTTAAAAACTGCTACCACTTAAAAATAAAGACTGACGTCTGACAGGAAGGTCAATGTAATTTTAGTTGTCCTTTCAATGTTAGGTTGGATTTAGCGCTCGTTTGTCTTCCCTACGTTCTCAGAAAAAACTATAAAAAGGAACCTATCATTTAATTTTCAGTTTCTCAGGACGGTTTAACTCGCCTGCACTGAAATGATGTGATGTAGGGGTTTGCTTTGTAAAACAAGTAGTGAATTCCTACCTTGTTCTTATTGACATATGTAAAGTGCTGAAGCTCCAGCCAAGGTGCTCCTCACCAGCTAACCCCTTCTCCACACTCTTCCCCTTTTTAGGGTTCTGCCCCAAGTAGAGTTCACTGATTCATTATTGTGCCTTTTGGTTGGGTCTCCTGGGGCAACCGTTTGCTTGGCTGTTCATCTAGAGGTCCAATTTGCCCTGAGAGACCCTGTCATGGGAAACTGCCCCGAGATTCACGACTGGAGTGACTCAGAAACACCCCTCCACAGTTTGTGCCTTGCCAAATGTAGTTTCTTGATTCCTCAAACATGCTCCAAGAAGTTGAAATTGGCAGATACAGCAATTTAAAGATTATTTTTTGTAGATCCAAACAAAATCCAAGTATTTCCATTGACATCCCGACTATCATTTGATCAATTACACTCATGCTCTGACCACGTTCTTTATGAATGACTTCAAAAGCCTTTAAATTCCTGGCCTGTCATACTCCCCCCCACTTCGCTCTGAAGACCTAGCTCAAATCAAGATTGGTCTGCCACACTATAATCTATCAGGGGCCGAGACAAAAGAGGGCACAATGACACACAATGACAATGTTTCTTTCAACCGCACAAAGAGCCCCAAACAAACTTGTCACAATGATTTCCTCTGTAATAAATGAGGGAGGATGCAACACTTTTAAGTCTCCCCACGGGAGATGGAGGCAAAGACAGGGCTGACTGATAAAACAACACACGGAAAGGCACTTCTCCCAGCCCCCCATCGCACCAACTTGAAGCGATGCACCCTGGAAATATGACCTGCCATTAGCTTGTCGTGTGAGGAGTGAGGAAGGACAGAATAACCCACTAAGACATTATTAATATGAAATGCTTTTCATAGAGCTCTGCTCGCTAGATTAATGAACATATTTTCACTCAAGTTGCGCTGTAAGATTTTGCCCTCTAACAAATCGCCACATCAATAAAGCTATGCATTATGAATACAAATAGTGCAATCTAATCGGTGGCAGCAGCTAAATTAACAGGCGTATCACCCCAATTGGCATTCTATCATATGTCTTGAGCACCAGGCGACGAAAGTAAGTCAACAAAAGACTTTGAAAGAGACAGCGTACCGTCTCATATGAAGTGGAGGTTTGGGAGGGAGGGCCACAGAAGGCCACTTTTAAGCACAACCAGAGGAGCCAAATACACAGATTTTTTAATAATAATTATTACTTTTTTCAGTTGGAATAGATTGTTCCAAAGAACTGAATTTAGGGAATAAAGGCAGTTAGCAGTGATTGGCTGTTAAATGCAGTTGCCAAATACTTATGAAGCAACCGGACAGGACAATCCATACGGGGCATTGATCTTCTCGCTTGGGTAGGCCGGCATAAGGCTCCCCTCTCTTTAATGCCAGGGCCTAGTCAATACGCCATCATACTAACTAAAATAAAGTGGGATTTCAGAAACTATTAAGCCGACCCTCCTCACTAATATGGCTGGGCCCTGATGAAAACCCTTAAAAAGGAGAAGAAATTGCCTTGGGTTGTGGGTCAGCGCGTGCTTGTACACACACACACACACACACACACACACACACACACACACACACACACACACGCACACTCACACTATGTGGCTAGACAAGAATAGTGTTTAAAACTCAGAGGAGTATGTGGAAAAGAAGCGAGTGACAGAAAGAATGAGAATAGATCAGTTGAGACTTTACCCTAAAAAAGTTCAGCTTTCTCTTCATTTTCCGGTTTTCAACTCTTTCTACTCTAAAGGTCGAGCAGCAAAGGTCACAGGCATCAATCTATGATCGCTGATTATAGATCTGATACATATATCCGCTCTCTCTGATACCTACTTCTATTCTTCCTGAGCTAAAAACCTACATTGCTCCTTTATCCCACATGTTTTTTGCCCTCTCTCTGTTTCCCTTTGGCACCATCCTCTTCTTTACTTTGCCTCTCTGTCTTACTCCCTCCTTAACCCTGCGATTTACCTTTTCCTCTGGGCTGCCTCTTTATAAAACAATGAGAGCTATTCCATTAAGTATAGAGGGTGAGAGGACACTCAACGATGCTCCAGGGACTTGCACTGTCAGGCAATCAGTGCCGCTTCGACAGAGGTTCAGGTGCAGGAATATCTATTATGTACTCTTACTGTGCATGTGAGACAACTCAGTCAAGACAGCCCGTTTTCTGCTGGTCTCTATGTCTTAACCTTGATCACTAATGATTCTTTTTATCATTTAGATGTCTGCATAAGATAACTTATTTAACAATCTAGGCAGGGGGCAGAAGCTTTCACGCACAGCACCACAGAAAATGAATCCAAAGTCCATCGTACCATGGCGACGGCTATAGCCACAAATACCCTAAGTAAACACGCGCCCGACGCTGCTGTATTTCTTGACACCACATTAAGGCCTCGCACCAGTGGCCTATGAAATTCAGCAATTACCTCAAAAGTTCTTTGTGGCTTTCATCAATTTCTCTTTGCGGGTTTATGCAATGTATGACTGGAATTCATAAGCAAAGATATGTGTTTGTGTTGCTACACAGGGGAAAATGGAGAAAACACTCACGCGCATGCACATCCACACTTTTACAGCACAGCCCCTCAACACTGCTGATACCAAACTAGGCTCTACGGTACCCCACCACACAGCTACGCTCAATGACAGCTAGCCCCTGCCGTAGCACACTGCTGTAAATGAGAGTGGGCTACACGTAGGGACTTATCATTGAGGCACCCTAATCTACAGACAGAGCGCACCACAGAGTCTACAGAGCTAAGCCAGGCCAAAACCCACAGATGCAACAGCTAGCTTCTACCACCACAGGCTAGGAAACAAAACACCAGAGTCAGATACGGTACCTGCTTTGTCAACCATGCTCCCATGGTCTGCAGTGGGAGAAAACGTGCAAAAGGTAAGAGATGGGGAGAGTACTTTTATTTAAATGCAAGCAACATCATGCAAAACTGAAATGAACAACAGGCAAGCTGAGATAAGCTAATACTAAGAGTGTCGGGTACTCGTGAAGTGTGCTTCGAGCCAAGCTGGCGCTTGACGCTTCTTTCATCAAAGGCTGACGCTGCAGCCAAGGCTGCCCTACTTTCTGATTGGAAAATTAGGATCACAAACCCCTTATTTCTCCATGAATTTCTCTTCCTGTACATACATTGTACCACGTGTGTGCTTCACATTATTATCATCTCAGGGTTTAGTGATTTGGGGAACAAGAAAAAAAGAGAACACTGTGGGCGAATCAAAGGTATCTGGCACTCATCCAATCAAAGTGACAGTGATGTTGATATGAGGCAGTGATGGATCCACAGGAAACACACACACACACACACACACACACACACACACACACACACAGACACACAGACACACACACACACACACACACACACACACACACACACACAGAATGTCCACCTTGCTTGGAGCCTGACCTACTCATCAGCAGCCGGTAACCATGGACACCGCCTTGTTCAAACAAGGGTGGACATTTTGAATGCAGAGGCTACAAATCAAACCACCGGCCGTCCAATCACTGGATGAATGTTTTACTACCTGTTCAACAGTGTCCCAGTGGGTGGGCAGCGAGCTATGGCAGGAGGTAACTGGAATATTGGGAGCCTGTCTGATTGTGCTGCAGTTGTTCCTGGTCTACAGAGTGTCGCTGTCTTAACACCTAAAGATCTAGCCATGAGATCAGGTTCAATAGCTAAAGGCTTTAGTTCCTCCATGTGCTCTCGGTACCACAGTGACAGAGGTTAACTTGATCCTTATGCTCACACACTCCCTTTCAATCCTTCCGTCTCTCCAGCACTCCCTTGCAAATCCCTTATGATCTGCTTTTCTCAGCCGTTTCTCATTTCTAAATTCCCTGAGTGAAGTGCAAAGTAGCTGTCACAGTCAGGTCTGACTGGGTGCCTCTGCTCACCCACGTAGTTGATAAGCGGGCACACATCAGACACGCTCGCACGTACACAAACAGATACACAGAGATGCTGACCGATAGTGCAGTGTTCCCCGTTCCAGCCTTGATGACACTGGCACTTGCCATCCTTGCAAGTCCCGTGTTTGATGCAGAGAGGGTTGCACACGCGCTGGTCGCAGCCCGCTCCTGTCCAGCCCTCCTCGCAGCGGCAGGCTCCGCCCATACACACTCCGTGAGTGCCACAGTCAACCGAGCACACCTCTGAAAACAGGCAGGAAAAAATCTCCGGTCACAAGACTTTCTCTAGGTGTCTGTGTAGATTCTCAATCGTCCAGGTCATTGTGTCCAAGGTAGTTTTCTATGTCAACTGGACTGGGTTTCTTCTCTTGAAAGAGAAGAAACCCAGTCCAGTTGACATAGAAAACTACCTTGGACTTTCTCTAGGACTCCAACGTTGTACTCATGTAGCATTTGTGGCTTCACACCAAAACATATACATGCAGAAATTTGATCTTTGAGCGCAGTTACATGGAGAAGTTTAAACCTTGAGAAGAAGGTACGCTGAATGTATATTTTGCCTTTCATGTAGACTGTAGAGGATGCACAGGCTCCCGCTTTGGGGAGTTTTCTTTTTCTTTTAAATGAAGGTTCTTTGATACATGCTAGAACTCTGGCTCACGGTGTATGCTGGTACATGCAGAGAGGCAGGCACGGTGCATCTTTGCATCTCGCTCCCTCACAGTCGTACTTTGAAAGAGCCAGCTTACTGTCAAAGACTCCCTGTCTTTGATGGAATAGCGTTTTTCTGTTCTTAACTACTTCAAGAACACAAATTGACTCCTGTTTCCCTGAATTAAGTTCCTCTACTACCCACAGACAGACGTTTCTCCATCTCTGAGGTGTTGTGGGTGACCAAGCAAAACATCAACACACTTCCAACAATCAGGAAGTTTATTTGGGTGATGTTTCACGTGGAAATTTGGGATTTCAGGAACATTATTGAATCTCCGGTAGCAAAATCCTTCAGCTTTGCCCTCTGGCCAACATGGAACCCATTTAATGTCATTAGATTACTATTAATTAAACTAAAATAATAACCATTGAAATTTTTATTAAAGGTAACCTTGCTAAAAGACAAATTAGAAGATGGTGTTTGTTTTTTAAGTGATGAGCTGCAAATAATTTTTAAATAAAGACATAACTGGGGCCTGAATAATTGCTTTTACCCAAGATTTGTATTTATTTTAGCTGGTGGGACAAATTTCCTGTGTGTGGTGGAGGAATTCACTCTGCTAGGTGCCTTTCTGCTTGTTAATTCAGTGTACAGGTACTTTCTTGGTGGCTGCCCAATAACGAGTTTTACTCTGGCGTCACTCTTTCACTGCAGCAAAATGTAGCGTTTAAATGTTAAACTGAAACTCTTTTTCTTGACAAAACTTTTTAATTAATGTGGGTTCAGGCAATTTGTTTGTTGGTGTTGTTTTTGGGAGGTCATTCTTTTTTTTTACATTTTTATTTATTAAAATGGGGCTTTGTTGCTCATTTGTCACTGCTGCATTTTATTCATTATAGTCTTATATGTCATTACTCAATGTACAGCTAATGAAATTTGCTGTATAAATAAAAGTGCCTTGTTGTGCTCATTTTGCATTTTGACTGATAGCCTCATAATTGTACAACACCACACACGACTTCATATACAGAAGGATGGCCATAATAGGCCATTTGTCTCACTGTCAGGGTTATATTTGACAAGATCTGCCATGTTTGTCCTTTGTTGTTGTTTTTATTTACAATACTGGGTGTATGACAGTTGTACCGGGCTTGAACCCAGACTCACCCATGGAGCAGTCGGGTCCCATCCAGTTGGGATCACAGCTGCACAGCCCAGTCTCTGGAATAAAGGCGCCGTGACCGTGGCATTGTTCTGGGCACTGGGCCCTGGGCAGCTCACAGTGGAGCCCCCCCCAGCCTGGCTTGCAGTGGCACTCCCCGTTCACACAGATGCCATTGTTAGAACACGTGGGATCCAGACAATCCACTGCATTAAACAAGAGGTACACCATATGAAAAGACAATCCATTTTAATTAAAAAGGGAAAGCACCCCCACTCCCACAAAGCTGGAAAATGTCAAATTAGAGCTGAGGTTAGAAGCAAATTAGATATTATGAGTGTTAAACGAAAGGAGACACCACGCAGGACACATTTTCACCCTTTCTGTCCTTACAAAGATAATGAAATCAGAGAAAAAGATATAAGCGGACGTATCGCTAAAGCAATTGAAGCACACAATAATGAATAGCTGAGTCTGTAATTAGGGTGGCGTAGCAAATGTGCTCCAGTCTGCAGGAACACTGAGCCTCACTGACACATTTTTCAGCGTAAGCACTTGTGTATGCATTAGCGCGCGTGTGTGGATGTGCTAATACGAGGGGGGAGAATCTGACAGTGTCTGTCTGCCAGGTTGACAGGCAGCTGAGAGTCCAAGCAGTGAGTGAAAAGCAATTTGACAAATTACCTCCTCCCGGCAAAGAGCCCACCCACCCCCTCCTCCGGCCTCATCTCCCTGCCTTGTCCCAGTCCCTCTACTTGCCCCCCCACCCACTTTGCTCTCCTCCTCTTGGTCTGATGCCTTTTTTCTTCCACCTCAGGCATCATTGACCCTCGTCGCGCCCCTTCTCTCTCACACACACACCCACCCAAACACACACACACACACACACACACACACACACACACACACACACACACACACACACACACACACACACACACAGAGCCCCTCGTTTCTGTTTGCCTGGCAGGAACAGCGGATCACAGATATTGATTTTCATGTCACTGGCACTCCAGGTAAATTGTTTGAGGGACTCTGCTGTGATGAATATCAGATTTGAGACCAAAAGAGATGAAAAAAAGACGAGAGGGAGCTAAAAAGCAGAAAGAGTAGAAAGGAAAACGCTGACGCCTTTCTCGTGCTCAGCATCCCGACTTCTGCGTCTACGCTCGTCCGTTTAACCTGTGTGTTTCTTTCCCTCTTTTCTTTCACGTGTCTCATCTATCTCCCACAATTTAGCGCAATTGTAATGTAGCTTCCTTTTGTGTGATTCTGATAAGCAGAATGTAGGTAAGCTATTTTAGGAGGAAGGAGTAAACTTAAAAATACACAAATAAATTTAGCTGAATTTACACAGATATATTTTAATGTGAATTGTGTAAAAAAAAGGTCATGACAAAAATGAATGTAACAATAATGGTTTTTCGAAACTATTTGGAATATTGATTCTGTAAATTAAAGGGTAATAAGCATTTGACCTATATTATGGATTTACAGATACAGCATTTAAATGGAGACACTTTGACACTTTAATGTGTTTTTTTCAAGAAGCCCTTTCTCTCTGCCAGTATTTTTTTCAATATTTCTATCTCTTCGTGCATCTCTCACCTCCCCCGATGCCCTCAAGTTCTTTCTGTGACAGCAGAGAATAGGGTGGGCCGATCTTTCTTAACAAGGATCAATAGAAGCAATTTTATTCCTTAATAAAATCCCTGATGTGTTTTGCTGCTTTATCTGTTTATATGACGAAAGTGCCGGGTAGGATTAAACTATGATGAGTTGTTTGACTGGCATTAACAGCTATGTGTGTGTGTACATGTGTGTGTGTGTGTGTGAGTGCATGGAGGAGATAAAAAATAAAATAAAATAAACTGCATCTTGTCACTCCTTCGCGGTGCCTTGTCTCACCCTCTCCACAGCTCTGCCCTTTGTAGCCGATGGAGCACACACAGTGGCCGTCAGT
Organism: Takifugu flavidus; assembly: GCF_003711565.1. NCBI lineage: Eukaryota > Metazoa > Chordata > Actinopteri > Tetraodontiformes > Tetraodontidae > Takifugu > Takifugu flavidus. The sequence goes on along the minus strand of NC_079528.1, from coordinate 3,490,321 downwards.
GCACGTGCCGTGGCCGCTGCAAAGAGGGTCGATGCACTCCGTGATGGGGACGTCGCACTCGGGTCCTTTCCAGCCGCTGTAACACACACAGGAGCCTTTGTCGTATTGGCCGTTGCCGCTACACAGCACTGGGCACGCCACTGGGGAAACAGAGAGGGCGGAAAGGGGAGACCTTAAAAACAAAACCCAAAAAAACATCGTCGACCGCGGCAACGCCCAGAAACAAGAAGCAGCTGTTGCACAGACACCACCCGCGAACACACCTAAAATAAACCCATCGACACTCCGCGAAGGAGGTAAGGAAGGTGGAGAGTGGCAGTGGCATGAAGAGTAATTACAGGCAGAGGTAACTAAACTATTCATCAAAGCTGTCTTTCCCAGGTGAGCACAGAGGCAGGGAGACGTTCGCTGGCGGGGCTGACATTCTTCATCAGTCATCTTGTCTCGGCTCCACCTCAGGCCATGTGCAATCTTTCTGCTCCTCAGCCTCTCTATTGGAATACTGAAATGTGGCTGCTTGTCTAAATTAGTGAAGGACTTTCTTTTTTTTTTTTTCTTTTCCTTTTTTTGGCATATTGTAAGCAGCGCGATACCTTTAGAGCAGTCCATGCCGTGGAATCCCGGGAAGCAATGGCAAACGCCAGAATTGCACTCGCCGTTGCCATGGCAATTGCGCGGGCACTCTTGGACCGAGTCTGTGAAGACAACAAAGTGAAACAGAGAGAAGAAGAAGAAGAAGAGGAAGAAGAAAGAGGGGGGGCATCAAAGCATTTGATTAAATCACTGGCAACATTCTGATGCTACACATCAAATCAAGATGCTGAGAGTGGCGCAGTCGCAGACATCAAAAGCCTAATGCCCCTTTTCCAGGATTCCATGCATTCCATTTTAGTGAGCAGAGAAAGACCTTTGAATCAGCCATTTTGAGACTCCTTATTGTCCATCCATCACTTTTCTGCACAACGTGCTTGAATATAAACTCAGCCACATTCTCAAATATTTTTTATAGGTATTTGCTGCCTCAGTCTGTCCTTTCCAGGATCCTTAATACTCCATTAAGGTGGAGTTGTTTGGTACCAGACACATTTTTAGCATGATTCTTTGTGTGCGCGCGTGTGTCTTTGCACATGTGCACGTGTGTGTGTATAGCAGGTTGTGTTCGCCCAAGTATTCAGGGCTCCAACTCCATTTTTTTTGTCTCTTAACCCACTTACCAGACAAGAGAACCATTTTGTAGGAAGGACCAGGGTAGATGCTAATTATAAAAAGTGCATTTGCACTACTTCATACCCTTTTTGGGGGGAGGGGGCTTTCACTCCTTTAATGGAAAGCATTTCTCCCATTTCCACTAATATTTTTATGTTTCTATCCTCCATCCTTTGCTCCAAATCTCAGCCCCATGCCTCCCTCTTACCCTAATGCCACTCTTTCATTCTCTCCCCTCTTCAGCTCCTCCTCCTCCAGTCCTCCAGTCCTCTTCACTGCATTCAGGCTTTGCCCCCAACACTGTCTTTCCTGAAGCTCCCTCTCTGTCGCTACTCACTCTAATTCCACCCTCGCTGCCTCTGCCACTCGTCTGTCTCTCTACAACTCCGAATGCTGAAAGCTCTACTGCCAGATATTGAGGCTGAAGTATTCTTTCACTCAGCTCAAGTCTTTTTTATTCATCCCTGTTGGTCGCCTGCTTGAACAATTGGAATGATCTGGGCCACTGTTTAAGTTCAAAAACATCCAATTTAGAGGGTTGCATGTATATTTTTTATAAATCTGTTTTCAGAATTAGTTTGGGATAATTGAGCTTTTTGTTCCTGGGAGGTTTTATACCTTTAAACAAACACATACACACACACACACACACACACACACACACACACACACACACACACACACACACACACACACACACGATGAAAGGGATTTGGCATGCTGTGTGTATTTTGCGAATGAAATTTTATGAATAATAGATAATACACCACCAAAGTCACAGTCAAATGGACATTTTAACCAGGATTATACACTAAAATAAACCTTTATGTTTTAGTAGAGCAAAATCTGATAAAGTGCCTCTTATCTTTGCTCAAGGCAAGTGGCTTAAGGCCATATTAGCTATGTTGCATTCTGAGTCTTGTAGAAATTCCTTCCGTCTCACCCATGATGTTGGTGCTGAAGGACACCGTCTCCATCTCCCGACCATCATTGTAGAAGGCCAGGTGCCAGGAGCCAGCGTCCAGGTACTGGACAAAGACGGCCTCGTTGAGGACCACAGTTTGGATGCTCCTCCTTTCACGCGGAGACTCAACAACGCTCCACTTCTCCTTCCCGTCCAGGCGCTCCATATAATCATACTGGAAAAAGGAGGGGGGGGGGGGGGGGTGAGAGAGCTTAGACTTGAATGGAGAACACGCTTCAACTATAAAGTGCTGCGTTGGCGTGTTTTAGACATTGATAAATGACCCATAGATGTGGAAGATTAAAATGATTTTGGGGTGGGGATGGGCAGAGAGGTGGGGGTTCTTGAAGGGAAGCATGGAAGGTTTTCTGAGGGCTGTCATTCACATTACATTTTATTTTTACTGCCATGGACACACATCTATGGTGTTTCCCAGCTAAAGCCAGGTCGGGCAGATGGTATCTGGATGCGATGATCCCATTCCATAAATTTGCTGTTAATTGAATCATCTCTAATTAATAAGAGACAGTAAAAGTTACATTACTGCGAAATTTAATTAAGCATGAATCTGGAGCTAAATCAGTTTTTTCAAACAGCTATTGTAATGGATCTCAAATTGATTTTTGGATTCCCCATGACACGGGAAGGGTATTTTAAATGTAGTCTCGCTGATCTGTTGAGTGTGAAGATAAAGAGACCCAAATGGTTCAGATGATTCTTGAAAATTGGCCCATTAGGATGAAGATGCTGATGTAAAATCTCCCCTCCCCAGCCGGTACCTGGGCATGTGAGGGAGGCAGACCCTTGCGGATGTACACTCCAAACAGGGCATCTTTGCCGAGGGAGATGTTGAACTTGAGGAACTGTGGGAGGCTGAGGTGGAGCAAAGATCTCCAGAAAACTCCTGGGGGCACCTCTTGGGTTGCGCGTCTTCCGACCTCAATGCTCCCCGTGTCTATGCTGCTGTTCCTGCCTGCCCACGGACCTACAGCAAAGGGGAAAGAAACTGCATAATCTGTGATTGTGTGCCTCGATTGCCAAAATCGTTAGCTAATCATCACAGTTCAGCGTAAATACCCTCCTGTTAAAATTTAAAGGCATATTATTCGACTGTGCAGAACACCAGTAACTATACGGCACCCACAGCTCAGCATGAAACATAAATACAAATAATATGATTTTTCACTGTTGGATGCAAGATGACGCCTTTGTTGAAAAACCTGCTGGACGGTGGACTTTGTTTTCAAGGCTAGAATGAGGCCAAGATAATAGAACTGCGGGACGCAGGTTTCCAAGCCGCCTCGCCGACGAGCATGCACAGTGAAAACACACAGCATCCAAGCAATCAGGTCAGTCATCTACCAGCAGAGCTTTGTACCCCAGACAGAAAAAGACTGTGTCTGCGTGAGAGCTTGTGTGCGGAATAGCAACGAAATGAAAAGCAACGAGAGGAACAACAGCAGCATCTGGCTCAGACGGCGGGGGAACAACACACAGCGGCCCTCTCATTAATACAGAATACAGACACCGAGCAGTAACGCACATGGATTGATAGCACATGCTGCGTGTGTTACGAGCAGGATCGAGCGAGTGAAAGAACAGATAGAGAACCGTGAGGGGGCCTTCAAAATGGAGGCGCAGTTAGTATTTTACCTTGCTGCTGACTGAGAAGATAAACCTCGCTCGACATACTGATAGGAGAGGACTGTGTCATGAATTATTGAACTATTTTAGTTGGTGCGTGCCTGTTTGGGGCTTTGCAACTAAACTAAACTAAACGTGGAAGAGCCCTGAAGGAGAATGTACTCCGTCCTTGTCCCGATCAATTTGTTTTTCAACTTTTGCATCGTGACTTTGGCACTTGACTCCAAGGATTTTTGTTTTTTGGGCAACATATATTGTTAAAAGAAAATAAACCACAGAGTAGAATAGAAGCACCACAATGGTTACAGGTTGGATATACATAAAGTGCTTTTTAAATATAATTACAATAAACAATAATAATACAATTTCAAATGATTAAACGTTATGGTAAAGATTATTGATAATAAATAAAAACGTTTCAAATATTGTAGGGTTCAAGTCTTCGTTCACTGTAGGGTTAAAGTTTGCGTGTAGTGCAGTTCATACCTCTGCCTCCAGAGGGCAGTGTGGCCACATCACTGTTGACAGGCAAGCCAGCCCCCAGTCCGTTGTTTAACAGGGGGCCATCGGATGGTTTCAGCTGCCACGTCAATCCCAGTAAGTTGATCGCTGCACACAAAGAGAGGGGAAGGGGAGAGGAAAGGACATGTGCGAAATGTTGAACTGCCGCTCCTGAAAGCTTGTCAAGCAACAGAAACACAGGAGGCCAAAGCTCCGTCTAATCTGTCATTTCTAACAACCAAGCTTAGACTGCTACTTTAAATGCATGTCACAGGAAACACATGTTAATCTTAATGCACAAAAAGCCTTTAGGGAAGACAATAAGATGATCATGTCAGGGTTTTTTGGGGGCGTTGCCTCACCTCACCCTCTTGCAATCATTCACTTTAACCTGCGACCATTTAAAAACCTTTACGGCATCTTTTTGACTCGCAGGTGACTAATCAACTTTCTCTGCTTCTCTTCTTTTATTCTCTGTTATTATGTCCTGACATTTCACACTGCCTAATCCACTACTCCCACTGATTAAGGGTTGCAACGTCGAGAGCGTTACGGAGCGTTTGAAGGCTCGTGCATGAACGCCCAACAAGCATCATGTGGTTGATCTTTCACTTATCTCATCCTCACCACAGTAGCCTTCTATCACCTGCCTGAAGTTTCCACTTGTCCAAAGTTTACGCGCTAGGCGGTAAAAATTGTCTGCAGCTTTGTAAAGCTCATTCTCGCAGCCACGCTGTTTTCGTCCATTTCTTTGATTATTACATATTTTATTGTCTTCCTCCGTTATTCGCCGCTCTTTTGTTTTGGGCCAAAGAAAAGCGCTGACACCCTGACTGCTGCCGGGCCTCCGTTGTCAGCTCTTTTTTAACATTCTTATGGTGAGAAGGGAGCAGGGTGAAAAGCAGAGACCACGTAGAGACCGCCGCGTTGCCCGCCCTGTCTCTTTTCTTTTACGTCCACCTCTTGCTTTCTTTGCTCTCTGTGCTCCCATGTGCTGACCTTCACTCCTCTTGCTGTTTTCCTTCTACTTCTCCTTTTTTTCTTCCAGCCTTTCTTATCACTCCCTTGCTTTTCTTTCCTATTCATCCACACACGCAAAGATGGTATCAGCCATTCTGATGAAAGACTACATCAGACCGTGATCCTATTGTGATCTTATTGTGTGTGTTCACTGCGTATGGGTTGGAGGGTCACTGCCCATTAGCGGTTACCGAAAACGATTTTTCTTTGCTTTTTTCGTTTTGCTGTGCGCGGCATATAAAGGTCGACCAACAGAGGGCGCTCTTAGTCCTCAGCAGCGTCACTAACAAACGCTTCTTCAACAGGTTTTTTTTTTTTTGGAGGGGCAGACAAAAGACAAAGAGAAACACTCGTTGTCATTCTTTTTGCAAGTACTTTCTCTCATGTTAACAATTGCAACAGGCTGCCAAAGAAAAACGACAGAAATTGATGTATTTAGCTTTGTGCTTCCATAATTTTAAGCGTTTTCTTTCCGGATCATAATTGTCATAATAACTGTTTTCAAGACAGATTGTAAGGCTCAATCAAACTGCTTGCCAATAACGCCTACAGTGTTTGAACTGAAATGACTAACACAAGGAGAATTAAGAAGACGGTCTGATTTGGGCCGTGCCCTTTTTTAATCTCTGGCTGCTCACTTGTCATGTTCAACAGACACACGGGCACAACACACACAGCTACACACACATGAAAAGATCACAGAGAAGCAGGTTTAACTAGCAATAGAGTTCAATTAAAAATAGATCAGTAGCTTCACGAGATTTTTATGTAATCTCGATGCATAATTCAGACGGGCAAAGTGCTTGGATCATCTGCTAAAGACAGCATGTGAGACATCAGCAGCAGCTTCAGCAGCAGCTTCAGCAGCGCACGTGACCCCGAGACAACAAAAAAGAGGGGAAGGAGTGATGGACAGAGAGCCAAAGCAGATAATAAAAAAAAGGAAGTTGGATGGGCACAGAGAGCGGGGCAATGGTCAGGAGCTCTTGAAGATATGTTATGCAACGTGAAGAGGAAAAGATAAGAGAGAACGCTGGAGGACAGCAAGAACTGAGAGAATATTAAAGAACATAAAAAATAAAAAAAAGCCCCTGAGGATGAACTAAAAACAGGGAAAACGTGGCAACAGATGATGTTGCAAAGGGAGGAGGGTGGTAGACGGAGGTGTGACTTAAGAAATGAGCGACCCTGTATTTGCTGACTGGATGGGACATAAAGGAGAACCTGATTCTTCCCCTGACAATAAATCATTCAGGACACAAGCAATCAGTCAGAAACAGACATGTATGTATGTATGCTGAGAGAAATATTTATCATGGCTAATGGGTTTGATTAAAATTTCTACACAAGATGGGTAAAGTTGACCCGGCGCCACTGTCTGTCTCTCTCTCGTCACGCGTTTCTCGCCCATCTCACCTCGACCATATCATTGCCTGTTTACATGTTGCTCTCCCCCATTGTAGCAATTGCACCGCAGCTAATTTGCACTAGAGAGGTAGAAACCAGCTTCCCGCACGTGTAATCTGTTGCAATGAGCCTAAAATTACACAAAGATGCCAAAGCACACATGGAAGCAACACTCTTTTATTTGCCATCTCCCCTGGCCATCCTGATAAATGCGTATTAATCGTTCTAATTCACCACTAAATTAACAACTCTGACCTCAATTAGGCTGGTAATTGTAGCCAGTCCCCTGTCCTCGGCCCAGCTACTAATTGGTTTAGGAAGGCTTTTCCCCACATTTCTACCTATTGTGTCCCCCCCTTCTCTGCCCCATCTCTGAGGCCCTCATTTAGCGAGCAGGTAGATATGTTGTTAGCCAAAACAAATGTTTGCCAAACTGCTGCAACCCCGAGAAGATGAAACTCCACCGGTTGCCTCTGTTACCGCAGCACAAGCGTGTCCTACTGCTTTGAACATGAAAAGAGCAGAGTGGTCCTGCGTTTTTTTTGAGCGTTCGGGACATTTGGGACACTTCCTTGAATGTACCACAAAATTTCCACTTGCGTAGTCTATAAATAAAACAGTGTTCTCCATCGAAGTTCTGAAGGCGCCGCTTGCTGAGATCATTTAGAGTCTGAAATGGAGCGACGGGGGCGGCGGCTGGCTGCTGCCCTTGGGGGTCATATACACTGAGAGAGACAATTTGTCTGTCTCTGCGTGTGTCTGCATATGCATGCTCCGAGATGCTCGGTATTAACAACGATGTGCGCGCTGGCGCACACGCCGCAAACCCCCAACGGGAACTCCTCACCCAGCTGATGCAACCGGACTGTAATTGCCTGCAACACAAAAGATTATATGAGTTGCCTGCAGACCTGTACCTACAAGGCACCGTCTGGAGGAGGGAAAGCAGGCGAGGCTCTGTCACGTTGCTGAAACGCTCCTCTTATTGCCCGCAAATACAGAAAAACGCCCGATGCAGACGTAAAGCGCGCGGGTGCATGCATGGGCTAAATGAAAAGAGATGTGAATCTGAGTGATGTCCTCCTTTCTGAATCCTCATTTCCTTTGCAGATACCCCCCACACCCCCCTTTTCCACCAACCCTGCCTCATCTCATGCCGTCCTACCTCGGTCCTTTCCCTCTCATCGATCTGTATTAGAAACAGGATATGAGGGACTATGCTATCTTATCACAGATCAGAGAGTGAGAGAGAATGAGAGAGGATGAAAGGAAACGCACGTTGGGGATGCCAAGAGACGGAGGAACTGAACAGAAATGAGACGGGGAGGGTGGTGATTTCTTTCACTCGGGCTTCTTCATCCATCTCCTGTTTCGAACAGGGGAGCTATTGAAGCTCCGAGGCCCTAATTGGACTAACGATTGAGCCTAGATAAGAACAACACTAATGAATAAATGAATGTGAAAATAAATGAATGAAATGGGCCTGTGTGTGCCGAAGCAGTCAAGGTGAATCACCAGCAGTGGGTCCGAGTGCATCCTCTTCAGAATGCAGGTTAAAACTGCAGGTAGGCCAGAAGTCAAAGGATGGATGTTGATGTTCATCGCGTGCTCTGCTTGGTAGTCTGGACTGTTCTTTGTATCACCTGGCCAGGTCAGAGGACCCATTTATCCCTCCGATGCAGATGGTATACTACCTTGTGCATGAGTCCTGGCCGTGCCCTGCCCTTTTCTTGGACTGGCAGTGTCTGGTAAGATCCCAACCTTTATCAGTGCGACAGGCCCTGCTGCCAAAGACACACGCTCAATGTCTAGTCCTTATGCCCAGGTTCCGGTGTTCACCATATGCCCAACCATGCCTTCACTTACACACACACACACACACACACACACACACACACACACACACACACACACACACACACACACACATACACACACACACACACACACACACACACACACACACACATCTATAAGGGCACCACGTACTGGCATGAGCGACACATCCTGACCTCTAGCTGTTCCACATTGGATCAGCAGAAGGGAAGCCACATGCAGAGTGCAAGGGGACTCTGGGGTCAAGGAGCTTGGTTTGGAAAGCAGCCATATTACGAGACCTGCAGGTCTGAGACACGTCAAACAGGAAGTTTACAAACCTCACTTTCTGTCTCCTTATTTATTTATGAGCAACCTGTATTTCCATGTTTTGGGGCAATCAAAGTTGAGTCAGAGTATGAGTTAAACCCAGCAGGTAACAAACAAATCCTCCAGGTTTTGTTCTTCATTTTAGTAAAACCACAGGCGCCACCCACCTAAAACATACTAGATGCAGCTTGACTTCATTATAAGCTGTTTTCTCTCTCTGCCATGGGTTTTCATCTACTGGTAAACAATTGCTTTGGCAGTTAAGTAATGTCCTTCCACATCATGATTAAGGGCAAAATAAAAAACAGAACAAAACAAAACAAACCCCAAAAACACAATTTTTAAAAATGTTATCACAACCATAGATCTTTGGACATTAAAACTCATTAGCATGTTATTACATTAGGGTGCAGTGACATGAATGCACTGAAGCGAAACGGGAGGAATGGGCAGTAAGCGATTGCGATCAGTCTGGAACAGCGCGGCAGTGATAATGGATGGAAAATGGTCAGTTCAGAGGCATGAAGGTCACACTCGATGACAGTGTATGTGTGAGCCGGTTTAATCAACAGACATGGGAGCTGAGCGCTCCACTAAAAATATCGGGTATGTGTGCTTTTCTGTGTGTGAGCACTCTCATTCATCAGAGGTGACAATACCATGTGGAGCTGCTAGAGCGCACAACAAATTCCGCCATCTCACACACACACACACGCATGCACACGCACGCACACGCACAGCAAAGGTGACACAATCACCTGCTAGCAAGTATACTCACTGTAGTCAAGGGCACACTCATTTGTGCTGCTTGTGTATTTATGTGATGGTCCACCTGTACAGAAGCATCCGTTGCATGTCACATGCAACAGCACGAATCCCATACTGCAAGTTATTGATATAGGGCAGCCATGTGCATTTTCCATCTTGTTTCTATTTTACCTTTCCTCTGCTAGCTCCCCCTCTCTTGGGTACACTAACCACAGATATTCCAGGTGACAGAACCTCAGGCGGTCGTGGTCTTCTCCATCCCTCGTCCCCTCTGCCTAGGTGTTTTTTCTCCACATCTGGCCGTCTTGACACTCCTGCTCCTCCTCCCAGACAAGAGCCTTTGCTCATCTCCCAAGCAACCCCCCCCCTCCACACACACACACACACAAACACACAATCTTCTGCTGCCATCCCTTACAGAAGCGACAGTGACATATCATCCTCAACACCCCTCTCCTCTGTCTCAACTGTTCTCTCTTTTCCTTTACCCTTTATGTTCTGGCTGCATGCTGACAGTGACACATCTCCCTTCGTCCCATTTTCTTCCCCTCTGCCCTCTTTGCTCCCAGTATATTCCACCTCTTTACCGTCCCTCTGTCTTCCCTTTCCTCTATCTTGCTCACAATGAGACCTGCTTTCACTCCTGTATGCAACCACTCACCTGTATCCTAGCAACCACCTCTCCTTTGGCTCTGATGCTCCACGCGGAGCAAGCAAACAAGACGCCTGGGGAATGGAGAGCAAGCATTCTCGTTTATCCTCCTCCCTCCCTCTGTCCGATCATTCCTTCACATGTAAAGATGAGGACACACTTTGTGGAGTTGGGAAACAAACACTTAACTCTAAATGCCCCAATGTGCCCTCACATGCACAGTAAGCTTTTGAAAGTGCCTCTGGTAGACTGTCGAACAGTCGCTGGGATTTTTTTTATTTATCTTGTGGTCTGCAGCAAGCAAAAACAATTTGTCAGAAAGGAAGCCATCAAAGCCTTCAGATGACGCGCACACACATTGTTGTGCACTAAAGTAGATTGTTCACAGTGAGGGAGCGCTGGTACGCACAAACAGGCATACACGTGCGCAAAAAGAAAAGTGCTATATGGGCACATGTGTCCTAGTGTAATTTATGAGAGGGCTCCTGGGTTGATGCCTCAGAGGGGTCCTCTTCACGCTGTATGGCTCTGGGTGCTCTGTGCAATCCCCCCGTTGGGTACTGGGCTCTAACACACACAGCCTTACATAACACCACACCCCCCCTTATGAGCGGTGAACTCTTCTGACTGAAACTGGCAACGCGATTAACGCAACAAAAAGCAGAGTAAACACAAGGGTTTCAGCCTTGGCAGCAGTTCTGTTCAGCAAAGAGAAAACACCAGATAATCATTGCAACAGAATGGATTGTAAAGCTTCAGAATCAGGTGAAAAAGAAACTCAGTACAGTCAATTTAATTAGAAATACAACACTGCCCAATATATGCTCATATTCACAATGTTGAGGAGTGGTTGAGTTGTAGCTATATTCTGCATATAGAATTGAAAGATCCAAGGAAAGTAAGCTACTGCTTCCAGTTATTGAGTCAAACTGGCACTATTGTTATGAAGCTATATTGAGTCTAAATAGACGACACAAAAAAGGGATCATTTCTAAGCTTCTCTTTCATTAAATTAGCTCTTTTTAATCTTACATTTGCAGAATGGTGTGAACAAGTATATGTTGTGATGAAAACAAACACTTCCTTAAACTCTCCAGTGAGTTCTATGTTGCTCAGAAAAAAATATCTATGCTGGTTCTTTCAAATGTTTTTTAAGCCCTTGAACTCAAGTGGATCCCTTTTGAAGTTTGGCTTTTTTCCCATCCATACAGGTCCATTTGTGGAGCTGTGCACCAAGGTGAGAGGCGGTGATCAATCCAGCCTAGGGTGTCCAGAAAATACCCCCCCCCGAAAAGAAGATATCTAGCAAGTGGCAGTTCTTCCCAAATGCGTGAGGATGGAGTGTCTATAATGGTTCATGCTGACTGAGGAAAACTGAAAAAATGAATCCTAACTGAGGTATACAGAGAGGCACAGGCAGCTATCGAACCTTCGAGCACATGGGCAACATGTCCTAGTGGGCGCCTCTTCTGTGCGTGAAATTAGCAGAGGCTCTCTACACACGGAGTAGGAGTAGGCTGGGAAAACATGGGCCGATTTCTGCAGCAGCATGTATGAATGGAGTCCCACTTTGGTGTGAACAACATGAAATCAAGGGTCCATAGTGCCCCATGTTGACGGTTCAGACCGCTGTCTGGTGGGGGGTGTTCTACTTGGCTCACCATGAGCCACTTAGTACAGATCATTCAAGGATCATTCTTAGTAGGCTGAAAAAGAGGAAGTGTCATGGACAGTCTAAGGACACACTACAGGCAGTCATCATTAATGACTATATTGAGGTAATTGATGGGTGGTTCATGGACTTTCTGCTGATTTCACTGTTTCATACAAGGCCCCATCTGTTGTCTTTGGTCTCTGGTGTAAGAGGCCAACGAGGGGTTCATCACCACATCTGCCTTCCCACACACATACTGCAAAAGACACCCAGATACACACCAGACTGGCCTAAATTCCAAATAATTGTGTCAAGAATGAAAAGAAAACCCTGGCAGACACTCAAAGCAATTGACCCTCTGTCCTTCACTTTGCGTCACATAGATCCACCTACGCACGATGTCATCGTGAGATACTTGGGAAGCGCTTAACTTTGACAATTCTTTTTGAGGCATAATTACGGCTTTGATGCTTGAGAGAACGTGCAGCAATTTCGTGTTTTCTGAATGGTTAGTTTCCCTTGTTTCGCCTTGTTGTCACAATGTCCTGATTTACACAGAAACATTACCGTGGCTACAAAATGTATATCTAGATTTTTTGTTATTTCTGCCATTTTAATGATGGTTTTGGCCCAACAGTAAAGGTCCAACAGACAATGATGCACGCTGAGACAAAACGGTGTTTTAAAGGCATATTTAACCTAATGCCACCTGGGATTAAAATTACCTTTGACTACACCTCCTCCTGGAATAAAATTTCACTTACCAATGAAGTAAGAGAGTAGGACAGCCAGCAGGGCAGCAGCTGCGATGGCGGTAACAGCGGCACACTTCCAGCTGCAGTACTTGGACGGCTTCTTTAGTTTGAAGGCTGAGCGGGAGAAGGTGTTTCTGGGCAGCAAGCGAGGGGGTGGAGAATACACAGTTCCTGAAGTCAGAGGGTACCCAGGAGAAGAGCTACTGAAGAGAGGAGTTGTCCCCGATGAGGTCTTGAACAAGAAGTGCCTTAGGATGAAACACAGGAAGTTATTTGTTAATTATTCTTCCAAAGATGATGTTCAACGATGTCCAGCGATGTCCAGATGCAAACACTGAAAGAAGCATCATTCCTTTATCAAACCTCAGATGACAGGGTCGCATCTGTGCAACCTTCTGTCCAATATGTCTTTTCAATGAATCCTTCCTGACGCAGTATTGACTTGGACGTAGTCTCCGGTTCTTTCCATTTTGCCAAGTACTGATTTAACGTCCATCTGTTGTAATTTGTTTTCCCTCAGCTGCCTCGTCCCCTTTGCCCCACATACACTATATCATACTTTGTTTTCCCCTCTCAGGACCGTGCTGTCCCTTTATCATGTCCTCAGTGTCCCAACAGGGTCAGAGCTCAGGGAGAGGATAATAGAGGGACTTGAACCACCATCCTTTTTTTTCATATTGCTATTATCCTTTGCTATCAGTGCACCTGCTCACCATCACTTCCTTTGCTACATTCCTGCTCCTCTGTCTTTCACTGACCTTGATCCCCCCCCCCCACTGGTGCTGTGCTCAGATCTTCATTCCTCCTTCTTCGCTTTCAGTCTTCTTTTCTGCTCTGACTTTGAAAGAACATCGTCGAAATACGTGTGTGAAATGTTGCGCTTGAAGAAACTTTTCAAGGGCAAAAAGGAGCAAAAATAAACTAAAAAAGAGCCCATTGGTGACACCCCCTTCGTACAAAAGGCTGGAAACTCACAGAAAAAAGCTGCCAGCGGGTGGTACGACAAAAAAAATCCCTCTGGTGAGTAAGACAGATCAGATGAGGTGGGGTCAATCATGACTGAGGAGAGAGAATCTCTATCTCATTGTCTCTGTATGTCTGAGTTTGTGTGTGTTGGTGCTTTTGCCTCTTTGAGATCTTCTGGGAGCGTTTGAATACAGAGGGGACCTCATTTTAGCACTCATGCTACTTTTATGTTTTATTATGTTTTGTTGATGTTTGAAGTTTTTTTAATAAGAGCTGAAAAAAGAATGCAAAAGAAGGGATGAGCTGATACAGACATTTGAATGAGGAAGGCAGTGGGCAGATTGTCATTAACGTATTTATGGAAACCTGAATTTGTAGGTGGCTGATTGCAGGTCGTCAGTGTAGAATTATTAGCACAATAGATTGGGAGGTGTTGTAGTTTAAGTTTATTTTAGGTACAGAGTGCACAGAAAACCATAAATATACATTTAGACATAGTCAACTGCCTAAGTGTGTTGCAGAAATACCTTTTTTTCTTATTTGCATGATGTGAGGTGCATGCAGCTGACGAAACTACATTAAATGTACTTTGTCCTGCTGTAGTCTCGAAAGAAAACCTTCAAAATGAGCGAACACCAATATAGTGTTGATTACAAAACTGGGGCTTAGCTTTAGCTTCCTGTTCTTGGCGCTGCCTCTGATGTCAAATGTGCCGAATGATTCCATGTTTCTATGCTTCTATGTTCTAAATCACATTTTCTGTGTTGCTGGAAGTATATTGTTGACTCCAGTGGGAACACTGGTCACCCTCAGCATTGCAACTACTGACAAGTGGAACAGATAGCAACGATAATCTTGTTACAATGCAACAGTCTGCTGGGAAATTTTGGGACTAGCATTCTTGTTGGTGTCACCTTGACGTGCACTACCCACCTGAACATTATTGCAGACCAAGTATGCCCTCTCGGAGGTACATGACAAAGAGATTTCACGTCTCTGGTGCCTTGAATAATTTGGATATCAGAGCCCCGTGGTGTGTGAGTCAACTTTTTTCATTTTTCACTGTCTTTTTCACCCGACTCCACGCACCTGCGCTATATTTTTCAATTGCTTGTGTCTTGTCTATTTTTGAACATGATAAAGTGCACGAGCCCTAGCCTCCAAAGTCCCCAGATCCCAATCCAATTCAGCATTCAGGCCGGAGCTTGGGCAACAACGAAACCCCTCAAGACCCAAAGGATCCATTCAGTGCCCTGTAGAGGACGCCCTCTGGGGTCCTCTGTCCAAATTCTGACAGATCAGCTCTGTAATAGTGCAACAGATTTGGCTGAGTGATGTGAACCAAGAGGTAGTGACCACGGATGTTGAGCTTCTTTTCCATTGTGTGGATCCATAATGAGTAAGACCACATCATATCCAGTTTGGTCCCATGAGAACATCAATGTGTGGCTGGATGTGTGTTTCCATATTATGGCGAAGGCAGGATCTGCCCCTGGATGAGTCGACAGGTCACAAGGGTACACAAGGGTACCTTGGCAGTGCTCCGAAGGTGTTCTGGCACCTTCCCCTACTACCAGAACTTCCATGTTTTGTCTGCACTGGGGCTCTAGCCGAAAACCCTTTGCTTTCCAGCCCAGTT